>NC_046171.1:34914385-35276776 GCF_011064425.1 Rattus rattus | reverse complement strand
TGCTGAGGGCAGGGATCCGCCCGGCCCGGGTCTGTGAAGGCGGCAGTGTCCGGTCCCAGAGGAACTCCGCCTCTGTGAGACCTGAGTTCACCAGAGCAAGTCGTTTTGTAGCAGAAAAGTTGGTCTTACCTGTGGACCCGAGGCTCAAGTTCGCTCGCAGGGTGCTGCCCACGGGCTCTCCGCGGCGGCAGCAACCAGGAAGATCTGCGCCGCCCCTTCCGGGAGGTTCCGTGCACCAGGGTTCCAAATATCTTTTGGTGTTTTCTATTTTGACTTTTTTAATAGAGAGAAAGTTCATGAACTTTGGTATCTTGTGTGGTCAAGAAAATCTCTATTAAGTTGGCTAAGAGTAAAGACTATGATTCATAGTATTCTATAAAATTTTAAATAAAAATAAAACCATCAAATATTGAAATAAAAGTAATCAAGGACTCTAGAGAACATAAAAAGTACTTTCCAAACTTAGAGTATTATATGATTTATACAATTTGACAATTTTTTCCTACAATGTGTTTTCATAGAATAAGTTATAATTTACAAGTTACGATAAGTTAGCAAATTCAATATCCTTGCTATGACAGAATCTCAGGGAGGTAAGACCCCTTCAATGGAGGAAGTTTCACCTTAAACTGTGTTAAATAAGATTAATAAATAAACCTTCATTGAGATAGTAAGTGTAATTTATCTACCCAGAATTCCACCTCTAACATAGTTGCTACAAGTTAAGCCATCCTGAAGTACTAATGTCTTTCTGTATTCAGAAAGGCATAACTATTCTTTGGTCTTCAATTCTATTTATATTTTGGATGTTGGTCAGAACTAAAAAAATCATTACATGGTACATTGGGTTTCCTTACTCTTCACTAAAGCATACCTACAAATCTGGGAGCTGTATGCTATCATGCATATCACCCTCATGCTAGCTTAACTCAAAGGGCTTGGCTTTTCTTTTCTCCTCTTTACAATTTCTGTCTCTGAGTGGCATATGAGACAACTCATCCATGCTAGGCTTTTTCTTTAAAATTCCAGTAGAATTATCCTTATGTATCATTTCAATCTTTTTTTATCTTTTACTAATTAAACTCAAACTCCAGGGAGTGGACTCCAATTTCCACAGTATTATCTGGTAGTTCCTCTGAACACCCCAAATTTCCAATAGGAAAATGCATGTGAAATAATAAGAGATGGGTTTGCAAGGAGAACTAAGATCTACTGGTGTCCTGAAAGGTTCTACATATGAAGTAGGCTGCATTAGGTATGCTCACATGCTTAAAGAAATGCCAACAGGATGGTTATACACAATTTAAACCATACCTTTTGTCAAAGGCCATAATGTACGTTGGATCACGAAAGGCCTTTCAACTGAATCAGGAGTTCATGAGAGTTATAAATGTTAATACACCAAACTATTTCTTTTCAATTAAATACCATTCCTTGCATGCATGTCTGAAGTATAGGAGACAAAATTAAAAATTAATAAACGTATGACATTTGTGGAAACAGATTGGTAGATATAAACAATAAACTAATATATCCTATGAAGAAAAGTTAGAAAATATCCCTTGACGTTGGAGTTTGTCCTCAAAATGGTACAGACAAATTAGTTTGAGATGATATATGGCTAGAGAACTTCTGAACTCACACAACAGTCTAACCTGGCTTGAATTCAATATATACCAAGTTCTATTCAACTCTGTCCCTGGGGGTACACCTTGTTTTTTGGTACAGTGTCTATATTCATTCAGTCTGTCATTTGGGCTGCTATTCTGAGAAAATATGCATGTACACATTATTTTAAATAGGTAATGGGACTTGATGTTGCAGGAGCCCTGAAATCACAAAAGTGGTCAGTCAGAGGTGAATATTCTGTGAGAAACATAACACTTAAATATCAGCATCAAAGTTCTTAAATGCTTGAATGTCAAATATTCATTTCAGAAATACTTACAGAACAATTATAGAAGATGCCTTTTCAAAGTTCACATTCCTTGCTTCCCTATTCACTATTTTATCTTTAGGCAGTATCTGTCAATTAGCATTATGAAAAAATTAATTATGGTTCTCTATGTATTCTAAAGTATAAAAATTTCCACACTTGGTACAACAATTCAAGGATAGGAATCCCTTAAAGGTCAAGTTCAAAATCAAAACAAAAGGAAACAAAACAAAATCAAAATCAAAATCAAAAGGCATCAAAAACTCAGAACTCCTTTTAACAACACACATTAGTATGGAAAAGTTGAAAATACTATTCTTATAATTATCAACATATTTATGAATGTTATATTCTCACCAAACCCAAGCCTATGATACCACTACAGAGTCTACTTGTGTCTATGAAAGGTACTATAATGTATCAAATTAAAGTAAAGTGAGAAGAAACAATGCTTTATTTTTCAAAATAGAAATATATAGAGGCCCACAGAAATCTAACAAAAATGAAAAATTGTGTACTACTTTCAAGTATGGCCATATCAAATGTTAACAGGCACAGGCAGAGTGTCCTTATTTATGTTGTTCATCCCTCAAGGAAATATTATTTACTAATTAATCTATTTGTTCTTATCTATCTGTGAATTTTTTTAAAGTTTTGGGGAACACAATAAATACTCAACTACCTACCCACTGGGTTTTAAGTGACTGGGAAACACACTTAAAAACTTACATCTTTAGTCAAATAAAAATATTTTGTATATGATTAAGAAGTTTAAGTTCATGTTTAATATATATATTACAGGTAAGGCTAGGAAGATAAATAGACATACATATTCACTTCATTACTGCTATATATCCCATTATGTGAAAGCAAGGGATGATAGAACAGGAAGAAAATGAAAGCAAAATGGGCAGTTGGAGTGAACAGGTAGAGAGAGAGAGAGAGAGGGAAAGAAAGAGAGAAAGAGAATTTAGTGACCATAACACCATTAAGAACAAGAAAATACTAGTAATATATAAATCATATGTTAAAGATATCTGAGAGAAGAAAGTTGTTTTAAATATTTTATATAAAGTTTCAATAAGATTTAAATAATTTAAAAAATTTAAAATAATTTCTAATAATAGACGACCAGGCATTATAAATGTTCAAGAATATTAAATATGAGGTATTGTATGTGACATTAAGTACAAATAGATGGATAAGGGTTAGTGACAGATGTGAACTTCATAGGCCTTATTTAACATTTTTTGTGTTTTTCTTTCTAATTTTCCTCCGACTATTCAGTCTTAGTATATCCAGACATAGTTGAAATAGCTATCCTCCCAATGCCTTTAATTATACTGTCATGTAAATTAGTAGGAGCTGATTGGTTAGACCTGGCTTTTAATTAATTTTTAATTTTTGTGCCACTGAGAGTTTAGACTAAGTTAAAATAATACTATAAATCCAATTTAAAATAATTTTCCATATATGCTAAGGCTTAGGGTATATAGGCTTTACTAACTCTGACAATTATCTGTGAGACATACACAGAAGAAGAAATCTTAATATTTTAACAGGAAAGTTTTAGATGATAATATAGTTTTTTTAAAGGCTATATGTGTCTTCGAAATGCTTTGTATAACTGGAAGACAAAATTCACAAGATCTGATTTATACCCACTTCTACAAAAATTAATGTTTATAAAACTATAGAAAATGTCTTACATTTTAAAATTATCTGCTGAAGATGTTCACTATTGAAGATTAAGCTCATGTGTTCAAGCAAAGAATTTGAATAAGACTAAGATAAAAAACTAGTAAATTTGTAGAATATAATGTTTATTTTTCCATTCATGTGGCAATAAAATTTATTTTTGTAAATAGAGCAGAGAAAGTGATGTAATTGTGTCACTAACACCTATAGTTTTCTTTTTATTGTACCTTCAGTTACGCTTCTCAGATAAGGAAGTGTTCATTAATAAAGCAAGGCTTGTCCATCATTTTTCCAGCCACCCATATAACTATATATCATCTGTTTGCATGTGTTTCTATCTATCTGGCTGCTTATATTCTACCCTGTCTTTGTCTTCTTGTACATATTTAGGAACACATTATAAATTTTATCAATATATAAATCTGACTTGTCCTAAACTTACTTATAGTAATAATGTTTTCAGCTTACAGAAACAATGTTTTATGAGAAAAGTAAAGTGATTAAGATAAATTTGGCAACAAGTAATAATTATTCTTTGATTACAGTTTGAAAAGAAGAGTAAAAATCATGACAGTGCCATGATAGGTTATTACAGTGAGGCTTCTGCGTATTTTTATTGCAACACATGCCCTGTACATAGTGTATTACTCTCCAGTATTCTAAACAGAATATTCATTAACTCTCCTAATTGATATTGCATGTAGAACAAGGGTTTTCAACTCCCCATGAGTTTGTTTAACAATATAATTCACTCAGAAAGTCATCCATGCTACTGCCTTCACAGCAATGTAAAATTCTCCCCAGTGAATAGCAGGTAATTATTTTTCTAGAGTTGAGTTGGACAATAATCTGTGTGTAAACAAGAAATTCTTAGGCAGTCTGTTGATGATTGTTAATTAATTTCTCCCATTGATGTAATGTACAAATTCATTTAGACGCTGTGAAATGTATGAAATATTAATTACATTCTAGAGGTTTCAAAGCACCGGAGAATGATTTTTAAAAAGTGGCCATTGATAAGCTTTTAATTGCCATCCTTTCAATTGAGCTATTATGTTTGCATGACACTTTATTTTTCATTAGTTGTCTGCCAGTTTATAATATGGTTGTTAATTGAAGTAGAAATGGAAAGTCGAAAGTTTGTTTTCCCAGCTGCATACTTGGTATGCCTGAGTTATCCAGAAAGACAAATAAAAACATAGCTGTAGTCACATTGTATTTTTAAAGCTAACAAGACTGACACGATAAAAGAAAATCCATGACAACAGGAAGAAGAATATAATCCAGTCCCAGGTAACTGTTTTTCTGCAACCTTCCATTAATGGTGAGAAGTCAGATAGTTCCACTATCAACTGTGGAGAGCGGCCAAGTGAATATAATCATTTTATAGTCATACAGTATAAAGGCATTGACATAGAAATAATTTGATTATCTGTTTCTATTCAAAGATAAAATAACCACACTCAAGAACAAATATTGTCCCATCTGCTTTCCAAGGTGTAACCTTGAGAGAACTTTACTATTGAAATCACTTAACCATGTGTAAAAATGGTCATTGATTTGAACATTGTAGACCTAATATTATGTTTTAAATCTAGCATATTCAAACCAGAGTTAGAAGATATCTACAGTTAATTGATGGCCTATTTCTATACAAGCTAATAGATGACTATTATGTGCATTGTGTTTAAAATATACATGTTTGATTACATTGCAAACCAAATGTAATAAAATCCTGTCTAGGACTGAAATTACACTGCCCCTCTTTTCACTTAGGACCAACCTTTTACATATTTTGGAATAAAACTTTAAAATTATCCTCATGTAAAAGATATGCAGCAGTTATTACATTCTTTGCAATGTTGATATTAAAACCTCACTATCACTCTTAAGACGTGTCACTCTGCCAAGACAATTATTGAGGAAATGATAGTTAAAATATGGCTGATTACTCACACTGATTGACAATCCATTTCCAACTGAAAATAGGAATATATTTGGACTTTACAATTAAAGACTATTACCCAATAACACAATTATTATTTCATAAGTAAGAATGTCTCTTTCTTTCTTTAATCTTTTTTTAAACTCCAGATTTTATCTGCCTCCAGGTCACTCTTTGACTATTTCACATCTCATACCTTACCCACCTCTGTCTCCATGAGGATGTCCCCATCCACCCACCCTCCACCCCACCAAACCTCACCACTCCATGGGGCCTCCAGTATCTTGAGGGCTAGGCACATCTTAGACTGAGTCCAGAACAGGAAGTCCTCAGCTGCATATGTGTTGGGGACATCATATCAACTGGTGTATGCTGCCTGGTTTGTGGCTCAGTGTCTGAGAGATCTTGGGGGTCCAGGGTAGTTGAGACTGCTGGTCCTTCTACAGGGTCGTGCTTCTCCTGCTTGTGACTCTTTCCCCTGCTTGTTAGGCATCTCTCAGAAGACAGTCATGCTAGGCTCCTGTCTGTAAGCACAACAGCGCATCAGTAAATGTCAGGAACCTCCTCTTGAGCTGCATACCAATTTGGGTCTGTCACTGGAACTCTTTTACCTCGGGATCATCTCCATTTTTGTCCCTGCAGTTCTTTGAGAAAGGAACAATTATGAGTCCGAATTTTTAACTGAGGTATGGCAACCTCATTCCTCCACTTGATGCCCTGTCTTTCTACTGGAGGTGAGCTCTACAATGTCCCTCCCCCCATTTTAGGACATTTCATCTAAGGTCCCTCCCCTTGTATCCTGAGACTCTATCACCTTCTAGGTCTCTGGAACATTCTAGAGGGTCCCCCTACCTTCTGCATTCTGAGGTCTGTTTTCATTCTGCTGGCCCTAAGGGCTTTGGTCCTTTTCCCCCTCTTAATACCTGTTGATTTTCTCCTCTTTTCCTCATTATATCCTTTCCTATCAATGTCCTTCCCTCCCTCACCTCTCCTTTAATTGCTTTCTTCTTTATCCGGAATCGAGGTATACTCGCTTGGGCCCTTCTGCTTGTTAACCTTTTTGAATTTTGTGGACTGTATCCTCAGTATGGGGTACTTTTTTGGCTAATAACCGCTTATTAATGAGTACATATCATGCATGTCTTTTGGGTCTGACTTACTTAGGATGATCCTTTTTGTCCCTTTCATTTGCCTGCAAACTCAGGATGTCCTTGTTCTTAATAGTTGTGTAGCATTCCATTGTGTAAATGAACCACATGTATCTGTATTTATTCTTCTGCTGTGGGACATCTGGGTTGTTTCCAGCTTCTGACTATCACAAACAAGGCTGCTATGACATAGTGGAAAACATGCCTCTGTGGCATGGTGGGGCAGCATTTGGGTTATTCCAAGAGTAGAATAACTGGATTTTCAGGTAGATCTATTTCCAGTTTTCTAAGGAATCTGCAGATGGATTTACAGAATGGTTATAGCAGTTTGCAATCTCACTAGCAATGGAGGAGTGTTTCTCTTTCTCTACATCCTCTCCAACATGTGCTGTCCCCTGAGGCTTTGATCTTAGCTATTTTGATTGTTCTCAGAGTCATTTTGAGTTGAATTTCCCTGATCAAAAAGGACTTTGAAAATTGCTTTGAACAATGCTTCTCAGCTCTTCTAGATTCCTGTGTTATGAATTCTCTGTTTAATTCTGTACCCCATTTTTGATTAGGTTGTCTGGGTGTTGAGTTCTTTATATACTTTGGATATTAGCCCTCTATCAGATGTGAGGTTAATGAAGATTTTCCCAATCTGTAGGTTGCCAATTGTCCTATTGACAGTGTCCTTTGCCTTACAGAAGATTTCCAGTTTCACTAGGTCCCATTTATGAATTCTTAATCTTAGAGCATGAGCCATTGGAGTTCTGTTTAGGAAATTTTTCCCAATGCCAACAATTTCAAGGATCTTTCCCACTTTCTTTTCTATTAAATTCAGTGTCTCTGATTTTATGTTGAGGTCCTAGATCCACTTGGACTTGAGCTTTGTGCAAGTTGACAAATATAGATCTAGTTTCATTTTTCTACATACAGACTGACAGTTAGACCAGCACCATTTAATGAAGATGCCTTCTTTTTTCCATTGCATATTTTTGCCTTCTTTGTCAAAGCTCAAGTGTCCAAAAGTGTGTGGTTTTATCTCTGGGTCTTAAATTCTATTCCACTTATTAACCTGTCTGTCTCTGTACCAAAACCATGCAGTTTTTAATCACTATTTCTCTGTAGTATATCTTGAGATCATGGATGGTGATTCCCTCAGCAGCTCTTTTATTGTTAAGAATTGTTTTCCCTATTCCACTTTTTTTTTGCCTTTGCAGATGAATTTGAGATTTGCTCTTTCCATGTCTTTGAAGAATTGAGGTGGGATTTTGGTGGGGATTGCATTGACTCTGGAGATTGCCTTTTGTAGGATGGCAATTTTTACTATGTTAATTCTTCCAATTCATGAGCATGGGAAATATCTCCGTTTTACGAATTCTTTAATTTTTTTCTTGGGATACTTGAAATTATTAAAAATGCTTTATTCTCTGGTATGAAACCAGAAGTTGTTTATCATGGTAAATAGAACTAAGCTCCTGGTTTTCTTTTATTTTTCATTTATTTTTATTGAGTTTTTTAAATTTATGTACATTTCAAAGTTAATCTCTTTCCTGCATTCCCATCCATAAACCTCCTATCCCCCTCTAACCCATTCTTCTTTGATGGCATTGCTCTACACAACCACCTACCTCTTTCTTGTCCCTACACACCCACCCAACCCTTCCTTCCCCCCCAACTTGAGATTCCCCTACATTGAGGGGGTCCAGTCTTGGCAGGAACAAAGGCTTCTCCTACCATTGGTGCCCAACAAGGCCATCCACTGCTAAATACATCTGGAGCCATGGGTCTATCCATGTGTACTCTATATATAGTTGTTTAGTCCCTGGGAACTCTAGTTGGTTGGTATTGATGTCTTTAAGGGGTTGCAAACCCATTCAGCTACTTCAATATTTTCAATCTTCCAATGGGGACCCAGTTCTCAGTTCAATGATTGCCTCTGTATTTGTTGTGCAGGGCCTCTCAGGAGACATCAATAAGGCTCTAGTCAGAATGCACTTCTTGGCATCAGCAATATTATCTGGGTTTGGTGGGTGTGTATGGGATGGATCCCCAAGTGAGGAAGTCTCTGGGTGGATGTTCCTTCAGTCTCTGCTCCAAACTCTGTCTCCATATTTCCTTGTATAAATATTTTTATTCACCCTTCTAAGAAGGACTGAGGCATCCACACTTTGGTCACTCTTCTTCTTGAACTTTGGGTGGTGTGTGAATTTATCTTGGGTAATCCAAGTTTTTGGCTAATATCCACTTATCGATGAGTGTATGCCATGTGTGTATTCTTTTGTCATTAGATTACCTCACTCAGGAAGATATTTTCAAGTTCCATCCATTTGCCTATGAATTTCATGAAGTTATTTTCTTAATAACTGAGTAGTATTCCATTGTGCAAATATACCGCATTTTCTGTATCCATTCCTCTGCTGAAGGACAGCTGGGTTCTTTCCAGCTTCTGACTATTATAAATATGACTGCTATGAACATAGTGGAGCATGTTTCCTTCTTATATGTAGAACCATATTTTGTGTATATGCCCAGGAGTCCTATAGTTGGGTGCTCAGGTTCGACTATGTCCAATTTTCTAAGGTACCTCCAGACTGATTTCCAGAGTGGTTTCACTAGCTTTGAATCACACCAACAATGGAGAATGTTACTCTTTTTCCACATCCTTGCCAGAATCTGTTGTTACCTGAATTTTTGATCTTGGCCATTCTGACTGATGTGAAGTAAATTCTCAGGGATGTTTTGATTAGTGTTTTCCTGGTGACTATGGATTTTGAATATTTCTTTAGGAGGTTCTCAGCCATTCCATATTCCTCAGGTGAGAATTCATTGTTTAGCTCTATACTCCATTTTAATAGGGTTATTTATAAAGATCTTTTCTTAATGTGGTGGTTGCCCTTTGTCCTAACGACAGTGTCCTTTGCCTTACAGAAGCTTTTCAATTTCATGAAATCCCATTTGCCAATTCTTTATCTTAGAGCATAAACTATTGGTATTCTGTTCAGGAAATCTTTCCCAATGCCCATGTGTTCATGGCTCTTCCCCACTTTTTCTTCTGTTACTTTGAGTGTATCTGGTTCTACATGGAGGGCCTTGATCCACTTGGACTTAAGCTTTGAACAGGACAGAATGGGTCATTCTGCATTCTTCTACATGTTGACCACCAGTTGAACTGGTACCATTTGTTGAAAATGCTATCTTTTTTGCCTGAATGGTTTTAGCTCCTTTGTTAAAGATCAAATGACCATAGGTGTGTGGGCTCATATCTGGGTCTTCAATTCTATTCCATTGATCCATCTGCCTGTCTATATACCAATATCATACAGTTTTTTATATCATTATTGCTCTGTAATACAGCCTGAAGTCAGGGATAATGATATACCCCACAAGTTCCTTTAATGTTGAGGACAGTTTTCCTCTCCTAGGTTTTGTTATTCCAAATGAATTTGCAAATTTGTCTTTCTACCTCTATGAAAAATATAGTTGGAATTTTTGGATTGCATTGATTGCTTTTGGCAAGGTGACGATTTTTTCAATATTAATCCTGCCAATCCATGAGCAGGGAAGATCTTTCCATTTTCTGAGATCTTCTTCAATTTCTTTCTTCAAAGACTTGAAGTTTTTGTCATACAAATCTTTCACTTACTCATCCCGAGGTATATTATTCTCTGTGTGACTATTGTGAAGGGTGCTGTTTCCCTAATTTCTTTTTCAGCCTGTTATACTTTGAGTAGAAGAAGGCTACTGATTTGTTTGAGTTAATTTTATATATAGGCACTTTCCTGAAGTTGTTTATCAGTCCTAGTAGTTCTCTGGTGGAACTTCTGGGGTCACTTAAGTATACTTTCATATCATCTGCATGTAGTGATATTTTGACTTTTCCAATTTGTATCCCTTTGACCTCCTTTTGTTGTCTGATTGCAGTGGTTAGGACATAGAATAATGTATTGAATAAATAGGGAGTGAGTGGGCAGCCTTGTCTAGTCCCTGATTTTAGTGGGGTTGCTCTAAGTTTCTCTCTATTTAGTTTAATGTTAGCTACTGGTTTGCTGTATATTGCTTTTACTATGTTTAGTTATGGGCCTTGACTTCCTGATCTTTCCATGACTTTTAACATGAAGGGTGAGTTTTGTCAAATGATTTCTCAGCATCTAATGAGATGATCATGTAATTTTTTTTCTTTGAGTTTGTTTGTATAGAGGATTACATTGATAGATTTCAGTATATTGAACCATCCCTGCATCCCTGGATAAAGCCTACTTGATCATGATGGATGATTGTGTTGGTATGTTCTTGGATTCGCTTTGTGAGAAGTTCATTGACTATTTTTGCATTGATATTCATTAGATAAATTGGTCTGAAGTTCTCTTTCTTTGTGGGGTCTTTGTGTTGTTTAGGCATAAGTATAATTGTGTCTTCTTAAAAGGAATTGGGTAGTTAGTGTTCCTTCTGTTTCTATTATGTGGAATAATTTAGACAGTATTGGTATTAGGTCTCCTATGATGGTGTCACAGAATTCTTCACTAAAGCCTGGGCTAATCTGATTGGGAAAATTTTAATGACTGCTTCTATTTCTTTAGAAGTTATGGGACTATGTAGATGGTTTATCTGATTCTGGTTTTCCTTTAAATATTCAAATTAAAGACTGCACTGTGTCACAAATATAGTTCACTTTTGTTCTTTGTCTCCTACATTCACTCACCAACATGCATTTTTCCCTTTATATCTTCATATACACACATTTTAATTTGGGATTTTCACTTCTAGTTTAACAAATTCATTGTCTCAGATGTATTTGCTCATGTTCCCGAAAGGAACATTTTTAAACATGAAGAGCATACAATATTTTATTTAACCAGTTTATGATTAGGTGAGGTTCAGGGTGTCTTTCATTTTTTTAAAGCTGGTCATTGTGGCTAATAAGATCATACTTCCATATGTCTTGATATCCATATGTCCATCTTAGGTGCTTCTCATCATTTATATCAATAGATGCCTGCTTTTGTCTGAGAAAACTCATATTATTGGTGCTGCTGTTAGAGACTAGAAATAGCCAACTGGAAAGCATTAATTTGTTGATGCTTGAAGAAACCTGCATGTTTTAAGAAAACAGATATGTTCCCTCAATCTGAGAGATAGCTCCAGAGACAAATTTTGTTGAATAGATTTTAGCTGTTTTAACATGGATTTAAATCCTGAATAACTGAGAGCTTTGTCAGTATCTTGTTAATGGCTTCTCCTTGGTTTTTGTATTTTCAAAAGGAAGGGTTCAACTGGGGGACCCAGATTGCTTGAGAAGATGTTTATTTAGCAAAACAAAGGAATGTGAGCTTGAGAAAGATACTGAGACAGGTTAATGGAAGCAAAGAACAGCAACGAAATTGTTTCTGAATTGTTGGATTTAAAAAGTTTTTATATTTATGAGAAGAATAGCACATTCATGAGAGTCAAATGGCCCCCTTCACTACCTTTTTGGGCAGTATTCTCTCAAGTATTTTGAAAAGTTCCCCTCAATCCCACTTGGGAGGGAGAAGAAAACGACCACATAAAGGAGGAGGTAGTAAAGGACTTGAGTGGGAAAGGGGTCAGAGAGGAGAAGAGGGGGGATATGATTAGGTATTGGGTGAGGGGGCCAGGAATGAAGCCCTGAGGGCCAGCAGGGAAAATGGAAACAGGCAGCCTTGGGAAGTAGGAGGTAGGAGGACCCTCTAGATTGTTCCACAGACCTGGGAGGTGAGAGACTCTCAGGACTCAAATTGGGGAGAGGGAAGTTGTAGAGCCCACCTCCAGTAGAAAACAGGGCATCAAGTGGAGGGAGGGGTTTACCATTCCTCAGTTAAAAATTCTGACCCACTTGTTTCTGTCTGAGAGAACTACAGAGACAAAAATGGAGAAGAGCCTGAGGGAAAGGAGGTCCAGTTATAGTCCCCAGTTAGGATTCAGCTCAAAGAGAGGCTCCCAAGGTCTGAAACTATTACTGATGATATGGTGTGCTCACAATAAAGGACTGTCTTAGGTTAGGGTTTCTATTCCAGCACAAAACCTCATGACCAAGAAGCAAGTTAGGGAGGAAAGTGTTTATTGAGCTCATACTTCCACATTACTGTTCATCACCAAAGGAAGTCAGGACTGGAACTCAAGAAGGTCAGGAAGCAGGAGCTGATGCAGAGGCCATGGAGGGATGTTACTTACTGGCTTGCTTCCCCTGGCTTGTTCAGCTTGCTCTCTTAAAGAACCCAAGACTACCAGCCCAGGGATAGTACCAGCCACCAGGGGCCCTCTCCCCTTGATCACTAACTGAGAAAATGCCTTACAGCTGGATCTCACGTAGGCAATTCCTCAAAGGAGGCTCCTTTCTCTGTGATAACTCCAGCTTGCTACTACATTCAGGGATACTACCAAGATGTATGTAGGATAGTCATTCGCAATTTAAAAACAATGCTGAGCACATTGAAACGTTTGTTTATTACACTTTTGAATTTTTTAAATTTTATTTTATACTTACTCTGTTACATCCCACTCACTGCACTCTTCCCAGTCACCCCCTTCCACATTTCTCACCCAGTCCCCCTCCCCTTCTCCTCTGCATGGGTGGGGCCTATTTGGTATCTCCTCATGGTGGCCGAATCTGAATCACCAATCAAAGGACATACACAAGACGGACCTAGGCTTCCTCGCACGTATATAGCAGGTATGCAGCCCGGTCTTCCAACAACTGGAGCGGGCACTATCCCAACAGCTTATTACCATTTTTAGTGCACATTTTCTCTAGCATCAATATAGCTCCGGTTACAGATCTTAAAAAGTATATAGGCTGAATTCTTCCTCAAAGCTCAGGTCTATTCAGGTGCTCTTGAGTAGCAAGGCCTGGAAATATCTAAGGAAAAACACTAAGGCTGACCTTCATTGTCCTAGTGTATTCTAGGTTTCTTGTTGGAAGGCTATTATTTCTCAATAGCGTCAAGATACGTCATTACTTTTCAAGGAAAGAGCACATCTATGCCAGTTGGCTGCCTTTGTATATATTTCTAGCAAAGCTAATACCTAATATAATGAAAATGCCTCATAACATATTGAATTCAGTAACTTACCATCAGCCGCCTTCCTGATCTACAATTCCACCAAGGTTTCAAACAGTTAACAGTAAAACATTAGGATTCAGTGTGCCAAATAGGTGTTTAAGTCAATCTCTTCCCACTGTCTGTCCGCTACCTAGAGAAGCTCTTTTGTTTCTCAATATTTTCATTTCATACTCTATATGAAGACAATGAAACTAGAATCGCTGTGAGAAATGCAATCATAAAATATGTAGGAAGTGGTAGCAGCTAGTGAATTGTCAACATGACACCTACCAAAGTAAGACATAAATACCTACAAGGTTTACAAATACCTGGACCCACAAATATAAAAAACTAAACTACATCTGCCTTATGTATTCTTGGTTTCTTGTAGGAAGACAACCCTTTTCCAATAGCTTCAAAATATATCATCAATGAGGGAGCAAATGTTCGTACTGGATCAAGTCTGGAGTATCTTATTTCTTTGCATGGGAGAGGATGTTATCTAATATATATATATATATATATATATATATATATTCTCCTAAGTCCTTGAACATGCCCCATCTTATTTTTGAGTATTTTTTATTTACATTTCAAATGTTATTCCATTTCCCAGTTTCCCGAACATAAGCCCCCATCCCATCCCCCTCTCCTTCTTCTATAAGGGTGTTCCCCTCCCCAACTACCCCCTTCCTGACCCCCACCTGACATTCCCCTACACTGGGGGTTTTGCCGCAGCTTAATGCTGATATTCTTTCACTTTTTCTTCATATCTGTCATCAGAGCATGGTTTGGTCAGTTCTTCCTAAGTGTGCTTGGCTTTCATGCGTTCTCTTTCTTGTAGCTGACTCTTGCAGGGTGGGTCTAGACTAGAGTAGAAATGACCAGGTCTCTTCTGATTACGTGATACGATTTCAGCTCCATCTTTCCTTCAGTGAGATGCAACCTTGTCACTTGTTTTTTGTGGAGAAAATTAAGAATCCATATTTTATTTAATTTAGTCACTATCAGGGGCTACTTTACTTACTTAAGGGCCACTGCATGGGTACACTTTTTGCTCAGCCCTTGTAATCCTAAGCTTTATGTGAATGAAATCATTGACAACTGGGTCACCGAATGACTCTGCATAAAACCTTCTTGCCAATCAGCACAAAACTTGTAGTCTGAATAAAATAAATAAATAAATAAATAAATAAATAAATAAATAAATAAATAAGCAAGCAAGCATTACTTTAACCCAGTGAAACAGTGGATATTTTTGTTGTTGTTGTTGAAGTTGTCTAAACAAAGAGCAGACAGATAGTACTAATGACCAGTGTGTTTTCAAGGCCTGGAGATAGATATGCATCAAGTCTATCAGGGAGCAATGTACTTGAGTCATGGCGAGCTAGGTGAAATTAAATGCTCAGATTTCCAAAGCCTGAGGTTTTTCTGTCAAACTGGGAAAAGCACTGCCAACACCAGGCACACACTTAAGGTTTATGGAAGCAGTCATCAGCACATTCCACACACTTTACTCATGATCCAAGAATGGTCACGTAATTTCTGAACAAAGCTCAGTCCTAAAAAAGAAGAGGATAAAAAAAAAAAAAAGAAGAGGATGGATCTAAATTGAATATTGCTTTTCATGGATCCTACTTGCCTTTAAGATGGTTTTTAGTTTATAAGAGCAATGCTTAGAGGTTAAATGTTGATGCAATATTAGGGTGGAACCACAACCAAACGCAGCCTTCTCCAACACGAGCATTCATATTTTGTTATATTTTGTCTTAAAGGTTAGTAAAATTACACAATAACAAAGCCCTTGAACCAGGTTTAGATAAAATCTAGTGGTGCGATGTGTGAGGACTGTCTACTAACAGAGGACTGCCTAAATAACTGTCACTGAGCAGATCTGCTTTCTCACAGTTTCTTTGGGGAACCAGAACATCTTGTTTGTGTGCCTTCCATGGAGTTATTGGCACAACCAAGCCTAATAACAAAATAATTGATTGTTCATTATTATTTGGGTTTGAATAGTATATTCCAAAGTGATTTATATGGCATATTTGTGGATCACTATGCCCTGTGTTTTGTTTTGTTTTGTTTTGTTTTGTTTCAACTGTGGTACTAAAATTAAGCTTGACATGGAAATTTCTGATTTCTTTAACAACTCAGTACTGTCTTACGATGTTTTTGCAAGCTGTCTTATTAGAGGGCATGTAATGTTTTGCTGAAAACAGACACTTGAGAGGGCACATGATGTTCAGAACTAATATAAATGGAACCCAACAAAAGTGAGAGCACGGTTTAGCATTGCTACTCCATGCAACTGGTCTTCATTGGTCTTGACCTTGTAAGGGAACTCTACGAAAGAGCTTCTTGTAGTATTCTACATTCTGACTGATGCTGGCCAATTCTGCTGACTCATACTGATTAGTCAGAGCATTGCTGTTTCTGCTGGAGTGTGCCACTACTACTGATTCATATTTGGTGTTTGCTATTGAGCTGGACTGCCAGTATTGGACTGAGAATAAAGAGCTAAATTGCCCTGAAAAGCTACTTCTAAACAGGTCTACAGCTCAACTTTCCTATTAATCTTTTTCTGCTACCTCTGGTTGGTGGGCCAGGAGGGATGTTAATGTGTTTAAGAACCCTAAATAAAATAGGCTTTGAAAAATCTAAGCTTACCGAACCTTAAGGCATTGTACACGCTGAGTGAACACACTATTGTTGAGTTACCATAGTTCATGATAATTTTGCATGATTGTGTTTAAAACAATCAGATCATGGGATTTTCTGATGTGATCTTCAAATATGTAATATAGTTTGAATGAAGTAGGTTACCAGGACTACTATACATAAAATTGTAATCTTATCTTTCTCTCATCACACCACATTTTCATACATTGTATTTACTAACCTTTAAAAAGAAAAAGTGTACTACCATGAATATAAGGCAAAAGAAAGCAGAGTACTTATAAAATACTGTGCAAATTGCATTTGTGTATATGTACATGTGTTTGTTGGCTAAAATGAAGAACAGTTAAATTCATATTCATTTCTTTAATTATAAATATGCCTGAGTGACTATTTTTCAAGTCTCTGCAAATAAGTAAGATTTGGTACGGTGAGAAAATGGTATTTTATTCTTAACATTAGAACTGTAATTATTTGCATTTCCCTTATGACTAAAGATATTGCACATTTCTTTAGGTGCTTCTCAGAGATTCCACCTCACACTAATCACAATGGCTAAGATCAAAAAGTACTGTGACAGCAGATGCTGGCGAGGATGAGGAGAAAGAGGAACACTCCCCCATTGTTGGTGGGATTGCAGACTGGTACAACCATTCTAGAAATCAGTCTTGAGGTTCCTCAGAAAATTGGATATTGAACTACCTGAGGACATAGCTATACCTCTCTTGGGCATATAACCCAAAAGATGTCATATAACATATAACATATAACAAAGACACATGCTCCACTATGTTCATAGCAGACTTATTTATTATAATAGCCAGAAGCTGGAAAGAACCCAGATGCCCTGCAACAGAGGAATGGATACAGAAAATGTGGTACATCTATACAATGGAATACTACTCAGCTATAAAAAAACAATGACTTTATGAAATTCATAGGCAAATGGATGGAACTGGAAAAGATCATCCTGATTGAGGTAACCCAATCACAGAAAAGCACACATGGTATTCACGCATTGATAAGTGGGCATTAGCCCCAATGCTCAAATTACCCTAAATGCACAGAACACATGAAACTCAAGAAGGATAACCAAAATGGAACAAAAATACCCTTGGGAGGGGATAGGGAGGCAAAATTTAGAACAGAGACTGAAGGAATGCCCATCCAGAACCTGCCCCACATGTGGCTGATACATATACAGCCACCAAACTAGATAAGATGAATGAGGCAAAGAAGTGCAGGCTGACAGTTACTGGATGTAGATCTCTCCTGAGAGACACAGCCAGAATACGGCAAATACATAGGCAAATGCCAGCAGCAAACCACTGAACTGAGAACGGGACCCCAGTTGAAGGATTCAGAGAAAGGACTGAAAGAGCTTGTAGGGGCTTGAGACCCCATATGAACAATAATGTCAACCAACCAGAGCTTCCAGGGACTAAGCCACTACCCAAAGACTGACCCTGGGCTTCAACTGCATAGATAGCAATGAATGGCCTAGTAAGAGCACCAGTGGAAGGGGAAGCCCTTGGTCCTGCCAAGACTGAACCCCCAGTGAACTTGATTGTTGGGAGGAGGGCGGCAATGGGGGGAGGATGGAGAGGGGAACACCCATATAGAAGGGTTAGGGGGAGGGGTTGGGGATTTAGCTCAGTGGTAGGCGCTTGCCTAGGAAGCGCAAGGCCCTGGGTTCGGTCCCAGCTCCGAAAAAAAAAAAAAAAAAAAAAAAAAAAAACAAGGTAGAAGGGTTAGGGGATGTTGGCCTGGAAACCGGGAAAGGGTATAACAATTGAAATGTAAATAAGAAATACCCAATTTAATAAAGATGGATAAAAAAAGCTGTAATTACTAATTATTCTGTGAAGCTAAAAGGTAAGCAGGTACATAAGGGATTATTTGTTTTGAATCGGGAAACAGTTCCAATATGCTAATAGTCATTAATGAGGGCACCTGCATCAGTTTAGTAGATAATCTGTTTAAATAAGCATTGTAGAAAACACACTATCATAAAATTTCCAAATTTTTAATAAGCAAACAATTTTGCCCTTCCACCACATAGATGCTTTGTAGTGCTGAATACAATTTCATAGAACATGCAGAGATTATTAGAGCTCTATTTATAAACGATACAATGACAATGGTTTTACTATTGAACTTACAGTTTTAAAGCCTTTATATTTAAATTTTACTTTTCTTATTGTATTAACTGTCTCTTAACTCTAGAACTACAGCTTTTGTCCTAGTACAAAGTATACCACAAAAGAGTATGTGATTATACCTATTTATTAGTTACTAATACAAAGATAAATGGGAATTGTTTGTGCTACTGACTTTGTTTCATATATGATACTTAGGCTATTGCCATGTGGATTCCGTGGTTGTATAACTGAGTCTCTATCCTGGCTTGGTAACCTATACTCTGTCCTCATACTTACCTTAATATGCCCTTCACAATTTTCCTAAAAGCATAATCTTCTCCACTAACCTGCGAAAAGATACTTTTTCTAGATAGTTGATTATGATTTCCTATACCTTTATGTGTTTAAAAATATTATAAAAATTTAACCTTACTTTAGGAACATTTTGAATTTTTATCACAATGGCACATATCTATTTGATTTTAAAGGGCAACGAATAATGAAATGATAAGAAAAGAGTGTTGTCCTCATTGTACTCCAAACTTCTCTGTAAAATCCAATTTCTTTTTAATTTCAACTACTTTCCTACTCTTACTATTACTCAGAAAATGTAATATAGATGATTGATAGATGATAAGTGGACTTATCCTTTGATTTTGTTCAATTGTTCAGATGTTTCATTCTCGCCTACTTGTGGGATATGATAATATTGCTATCCAAATCCATGACTCCACATAATCCCATCTGAGAATGCTTTCACATTGTCTTCAATGAACAAACTTCACAGTGTGAATTTTTGTTTATTTTGTAGAGTTTTGACTTAACCATGCATCTCAGCTTGAACTTATTTTAACTGTAAGTCAGCTATTAGATCAGCTCAGTTGAATTTTGCATCATTATATTGCTTCTTTTCTAATACCATTTTTCTCTTTAAGACTTGCAATTATCTTAGTTTATAAGATTTAGTGATATACTTTGTTTTTTTGAATAACTGTTGCTTATCTATTTACATACCATCTGAAAAACTAAAATACTTTTAAAATATGATAACTTGTGACATAAACTGTAAAATATGCCTCCGTCAATCTTTTCCCCTATTGCCTCTAGCATTCTGAATCTATGTAAATTCTTTTTCCTCTTCATTTCTTTCTAGGAATATTATTAAAAGACAAATCCAACGTTGCCTAAGTATCATTCCTTTACTTGCCCTCTTTTACTCTGACCTTATCTAAGTCAAACCAATTTGAGAACATTTCCTGAATGGGGCAGTGGGTATGAAATTTGTTAGTTTGCAAAATCTAAAATGTCTTTTATATCTGGCATCTAAGTTTAATGATTGGTGCAAGTCTTATTTCCAACATGGATAGAATTTCCCTCAGAATGTTTAAGGCATTCCATGTTAAGCTAATCTACAGTTAATATCATGCCTGAAAATCTACATGTGCCCTGCATTATTTTCCTTCTCTTAAAGATTTTATACTTATTTTCCCCTAAATAATAATGTACAATATTTTGATTATGTGTTGGTGTGAATGGAATTAGCTTTTTCTTCTATTTTTTTAAATTATGCACTAGTTGTCAACTTAATACTACTCTTTTGATAAATGAACATGCATCAAACCACCCTCTAAATTCACAAAATGTTGGAAATTATTACCACAGTGTGCTCATCCACAAATGGGACATTTGTATTACCTTAAATGTCTCAGGGACCAAAGATTGAAGAAAACTAGAGCAAAATGGTGTCTTCAGGACATAACAAGTTTACAGCACTTATGAACTCCCAGCAGCTCTGGTAAGAGAAAGATCAAGCTAGTTAACATTCTAGCATGGGTGGGGAAGAGATTCATGAGCCCTTACCTCTAACTGAAAATCTGTGGACAAAACTTCTCAGTGAGAATGAGTAAGTCTTTCATATGTGTATGTCCCCTGGTAGATTAACCATATTTCTTTTGAAATCCTCATACCCCAGAAATATATGGAGATCACAAATTGAAGTAGATGAATTATTGACTTAAAAATTGGTAGCTAGCAAGTATGGGGTAAATCTGGCAGGAATTAAGGCAAAGAGTTGAGTGTCAATGTATCCTAAATATACTTCAAAATTTCTAAAGGAATTTTTAAAAAGTATAAATAATTAATTTGATATGTAATTGATCAATAGCTATATTTTATAGTGGAAATACCTAAATACATATAGCTTCATTGCCTTATCTAATTTCTTACAGAGCAAAAGGAGAATAGACTTTGCAGTCTAGCTCTATAGTATCTCTTTAAAATGGAATGAGAATAAGAAGCAAATAATTGTTTAAAATTTAGTTACTACCTTGAGTAAATTTTTTTGTGAGTGGTATTCCAATATTATGAGAATTTTGTGAGTAGCACATGGAAAATAACATACTTTTTATGCAATAATAAATTTAAATCATATTAACCAACATTTATGTCTATATATTTTCACATAAGTTGAGATGCTCATGCTACAGTGCAAACAAGTATCTTTTAATATAGAAAATTAAATTTTATTAGATATTATTAGTAGATATATTCTTTTAAATAACTTTTTACAAACCCTTTTCATGTTCATGAATCATTATTTTAGTAATTAGATGAGTCAACCTACACCATAACTATAACTTTATACCTAAGTACTTATCAAAATAGCAACATTTAATATAAAAACAATAATAAAATGTGAATAATTTCAAATAAAAAGTATATGTGTCCTTTCTTTTAACAGCAAAACCCATAAACATTTGTTCTTCCACCCACAGATAAATATAGTCTCCATCACTTCATCAAGGAACTTTCTCTTTGCAACAGACAAAAACCACTGCAGAAAGCTACAATTAATCAAAATGCACAGTGTGGAACTCAGTACCAGTGGATACATCTACAAAACACATCCACAACAAAGACTAAAAGAAAATTGTGGAAGTAGGGAGAAGAGGACCAATGAGTTTTCTGTGAGATTGTGTCTTCTAGTAATATCAGAAACTAAACATTGCACCAACATGACTTCCCAAACAGGAGCTGAACAAGAGTGACACCAGCGAAGATGCCAAACTGGATGGGAAAAACCTATGAGACCTCAGTAGTATAGAAATAACTACAGGAAACTTAGTAAAGACAGAATTGGATATCTTGAGACAAAAGCCAACAATTAATTTTTCAGTGCCATATGACTAACATATATCCAGATAACGTTATACAAACTGAAGAGATGGTATTTAGAAATAATTGTGTGTATAAGCATACATACACATATATGCATGCAGTAACAATTAGTGGGGGCATCATTTTAATTGAGGACTATATGGGATAATTTGGAGGGGAAAGTGAAGAAGAAAATGTTATAATTAAGCTGTAATCTCCAAATAACAGATTACTTCTGTTTATTTCTTAGGTGCATTGGTGTTTGTCTTGCATGTATGTTTGAGGGTATCAAATCTTGTTGAACTCAAATCATACACAGTTGTCTGCTAACATGTGTGTCCTGACCATGTTGGAAAACAATCTGGCAGTTCTCAGAAAACTGGAAATAGTTCTACCTGAAGACACAGCTATACTGATTCTGAGAATATACCTAAAAGATAACCCCCCATACCCCAAGGACATGTTCTCCACTATGTTCATAGCATCTTTATTTGTAATAACCAGAATCTGGAAACAACCCAAAGAATGGATACAGAAAATGTGTTTCATCTACGCAACGAAATAGTATACAGCTATTCAAAAACAAGCATACCATAAGTTTTGTAGGTAAATGTATGAATTGGAAATATCATGCTGACTGAGGTAATCCAGACCCAAAAGAATATGCATTGTATATACTCACACATAAGAGGATATTAGCTATAAAGTACAGAATACCCATTATATACTCTATAGACGTAAATAAGCTAAATGAGAAGGAAGACCAAAGCAAAAATGATTGAATCTCACTTAGGAGGGCAAATAAAATAATTGTAGGAGGCAGAGGAGGAAAGTTGGTGGAAGAGTGGATGGGGGGATGGGAGGGTCAGGAAAGAGGGGCAGAAGGCCAAAAGGTTGAATGGAAATCTGCAACGGCCAGAGGTGGGGATCAGGGGAATCTCTAGGAAGTGCCAGAGACCTGGTGTGGGGAAGTTCCTTTGAGTTAATTCAGGTGACCTTAGCAAAGACACATAATAATTGGGATATGGAACCTGAAGAGGTCCCTCTTATAGCATGGCAAAATGCCCTGTAGGCTTAGAATTTTCAAAACCTACATTGGTAAGGTTCTCAAATACTTTACTCTCTCTTCTAGCCCACCAAACAAAGGTAGGGGACAAGAACGGGTAATAGGAAACACAGAATGTGAACCTGTTTAGTAGTAGTTCTTTGGGGCTTTTCTAAACATGAATCAATAACTCCAATCTAGTCCAATCAGCAAACATCAAACATGAATTGATAAGTGTGGTGCAATCCAGAAATAAAAACTTAAGGCTCTGCAGAATTGGCATGAGGCCACAGAAGTGGCAAGAAGTAGCTGGAATACCACAAGAAGATTTTTGGCACTTTTCTCTCTATGAAGTCATGTCAAATGAAGAACATCAAACACTAGAAAAGTGTTGCAAGGTGAACCACTGCAAGAGCACCATTCACTGATTGTTGGCTTGTACTTATACTCTTTCAAAATATCACTTGTCCTCTCAAGTGTCTGCCTCAGCAAAATTCTTCTCAGATGACATCTTCCAGAAGAACATCACATGACATAAGGGAGTCTCCAAAGAAACCAGAAATTTCCACTTCAACCCCCAGTGGAGGAATAAGAACACCCACTCACCCACAAAACTTTGACCCAATATGTGTCATGTCTAAAAGAAATGCAGGGAAAAGATGGATCAGAGATCAAGGGAATGGCCAGTCAATAACAGACCCAACCTTAGACCTATTCCATAAACAAACACTAATCCCTGACACTAATTAATGAAATTATGTTATACTTGCAGACACTAGTCTAGCATAACTGTCATCTGAGAGGCTCCACCCAGCAGCTGACTGAAACAGATGCAGAGACCCATAGGCAAACATCAGATGGAAGTTGGAGACTTTTATGGAACAGTTAAGGGAAGGACTGACAGGCCTGAAGAATATAGGAACTCCAGAAGAAGACTAACAGTGTCAACTAACCAGGACACTTGGGAACTCTCTGACAACAAACTACCAACAAAGGATATAAATAGGCTGGACTGAGATCCCTGCCACATATGTAGCAGAGGTACAATTCAATCTTCATGTGGATCTCCCAACAATTGGAGTGGGGGGCTGTCCCTAAGCTATAACATGTATGTGAAATCTTTTCGTCAACAGAGTTGCCCTCTCTGGCAACAGTGGGAGAGTATATGCTTAACTCTTGATGATTCAGGGTGGAGGATACCCAGGGAGGCACCCCCTTCAGAGGAAAAGGGGAGGAGAGACAGAGAGGAAGAAGTCTGTAAGAGGGGGCAGGGAGAGGAAAAGGTGATTGGGATATAAAAATAAAATAAAACATGTCACCTAGTATCATATTTAGAAAGAATGTAAAACTATATTTTTGTAGATAAATGAATTAAAAATACACAGCAAAAATTGATGCAAAACATTAATGGAGAAGGCAGCAGATGGAACGTTTGTTCAGCCATTGAATACTTGCTGTTCGTCCAGAGGACCTGAGTTCAGTACCTAAAACCCATGTAATGCAGCTCAGAGTTTTCAGTAACTCCAGCATCCTTCCACTATGACCTTTTTCAGCGGCCATAACTTAAGGAGTACTATGGTAATCGATAAGGTATAAACTTCTGTGGTCATAAAGAGCAAAATATTCTCATATAAGCAGAGGTCTATGTGGGATCTGCCTTACAGTTCACTCCACACTAAGGTCCAAAATATGGAAAGAGTTGTTATTTATTGTCAAAGAGAAGCTTTTAGGTGAAAAGTAAAAGATCACATCGGATTGAACCCTAGCTCTAGATTCTGTGCCTAGAAACCAAGAATGGATTTTTTTTCACATTTTTGAACTAACTAGTTATGTATTCTCACAGGGCCACAAGGGTAAGGGAATAAGATTCAAGTTTGTGGGTTTAAACAAATGTGAATGTATGAACAGCCAATCCTAAATACATTCCTGAGCCTCCTCCCTTTCTCAGTGGAAGAAAAATTTCCAACATTACTATGACTGACACATTATTTATTTCAATGAAAATGGATACATATTTTTAAAAACTCATGGAAGAGAAGATTAATTTAAAATAGGGTACTAAATGTTTATATAAAGTTTGATGAAGACATTATTTGTAGCTATCATTGATAGAAAGTCAAGAAATTCTTACCATATAGAAAGTGTTTTTAGAAAACATTAAATAAAAAAGTCTTAAAGTAATGAACGATGGATCACACACATTAAAAAACACATAAACAGAAAGTGTAACTAAATAGGAAGAACTGATGGTGATATGCATCTGAAGAAGAATGTAACTATCTATGGTTATATTCATTTTTATGAGATTGATAATTATGTAAGTGTTTCACCATAGACTAATTTTAAGAGAACAAGGGTAGAGGAAAAGTAAATTTCAAACTCTAGTGAGAAGGTAAATGCTGACAACAATTTTGAAGACCAGTGGGATGCTATTTATCAAAATGAAATACATATCTTTAATCACAACCATTCTATTTCTAGGTATTTAGATTGCACAAAGCATGTGAGGAAATACATACAACAGGAAGAATTGTAGTGGCTCTTGTCATAGTAGAATACAGACCCACAGACAGAGTAATTAACACAGAATCATGTTCATGGAAGTATTATGAATTTGTTCTATAAATAATCTCGATATATTTCTGTCATTAGACAACTTAAATAATAAAGAAAAGGGACTGAGACAAAATGTTAAAGTAATATTCTTGTGAAAACAAGCATGTGCTGATTGGAGGAAAATATAAAACATTTACTGTTTTTTCTCTACCCTAAGTCTCAGAGCCACCTATCAATCCAGATCTTGACTATCTAAGCCAGGTTTTGCATTGTCTCCTTATTGTATCCTGGGCATTAAGTTAGACCAGTCATTGGTTGGGCACTCCCACAAGCTCAAAGCCATGAATGCCACCATCATATCTTACAGACAGAACAAACTGTAGCGTGTAGGTTTTGTGACTGAGTTGATCTTAGTCGCACCACTGGATGCCTGACCGGGTTACAGAAGGTGGCCAGTTCAAGATAAATATCCTTCATTACTAGGATTCACCCATGACAAGGATCACTGTCTTAGTTAAGGTTTCCATTTCTGTGAAGAGATACCATGACCCAGGCAAGTCGTACAAAGGACATTTAACTGGGGCTCGCTTACTGCTTCTGAGGTTCAGTTTATTATCATAATGGCAGGAAGCATGGCAACATGCAGGCAGGCATGATGCAGAGAAGCTACATCTTGTTCTGAAGGCAAACAGGAGAATGGCTAACAGTCAGGCTTCCTTAAACACTTCTTTAAACATTTCATTAAACATACTTCCTCCAACAAGGCCACATCTACTTTGATTAGGCATACCTCCAAATAGTTTCACTCCCTGGGCCAAGCATATTCAAACCACCACAATCACCCTCTTAGGTTCTATGAAGTTTCCACTGCACTGGGTTTCCATATCATCCTGTCAATGGCCACCTATTTCAGTTATCCTTCTCCATACTCTTTACCTCTGTCCCTCTCCATCCAACCAGTCTTCTGTTACCTCCTATACCTGTCCCCAGTCGACTGACAAAATTAATTCTACTTCCCCTTCCTAAGGAGATCTATTCATTCTCCAACACCAGACTCTTCCTTATCTATCTTCTCTGGTTCTGTAGATTGCAGTATGATTATTCTTTACTTAATAGCTAATATCTACTTATAAGTGAATACACATCATGTTTGTTTGTCTTGGTTTATATTTCCTAACCCAGGATGATTTTTTTTTGTTGTTCCATCTATTTGACTGCAATTTCCATATTATTTTTCCCAAACAGCTGGATATTGTATAAATATACCACATTTTCTTAAGCTATTCTTCAGTGGAGGGTAATCTAGGTTGTTTCCAATTTCTGGCTATTATGAAAAATGTTTCTCTAAGAAGAGTTGAGCAAGTATTGAATGGTTGAATGGTCTATCTTTTGCAATTCCTAATTTTCCAAGGAACAGCCATACTAATTTCCATAGTGCATAAATGAGTTTGCACTTCTGCCAGCAATGGAGGAATTTGGCTTTTCCTTTCTCTCTATCCTCAGCAGCATGAGCTAGCATTTATGTTATTAATCTTAGCAACTTAGAGAAGTGTAAGGTGGAACCGCAATGTAGTTTTGATTTGCATTTCCCTGACGGCTAAAAATGTTGAAGATTTCTTTGATTGTTTCTCAGTCATTTGAGATTCCTCTAATGAGAATTCTTGTTTAGGTAACACATTTTTAAAATTGGATTGTTTGACTTGTTGATGTCTAATTTCTTGAGCTGTTTTATGTATTTTTGATTTTAGCTCTCTATTGGATGAGGTATTGGTTATAGTCTTTTTCCATTCTATAATCACTGATTGCTCTTAATGTCATATTTTCTAAAATGAACAATTAGTGACATTTATGTTTCTTAAAATTGAGTATAAGTAAGTATATAATAAATGAATGATTGCATAATCTATCTAAACACCAAGTATTATATGTAAGTACAAACCCATAGAGCTTCTGCTGTTGTGTCTCCTTTCACACCTGGTATTTTCTCTTTTTGATTCATTATTGGTGATTATAGTCATTGTCAAGGAAATTCCCCAGTAGAATAATCAATATCACATCATTGATTTAGGTCAATCATCAGAGTAATAGGGTTTATATTGGCAAATACCTGTAGTCTCATAGCTTAGTATACTTGAGGCAGGAGGATGATGAGTTCAGAATAAGTTTGGTTGTACAACAAAACCAAATCCATATCCCCCTTAATGTTCTTTTTCTAATATCAACTTATAAGTTTAATATATAAATATTTACATAACTCATCTTTCCATTATTTCATGAAGATTAATTTGTTATTTCCTTTGGAAAAGACTTTCTCTATGTACAAATTTTATTGAGTTGACTTGTCGAAAGATGTCTATATTTCATTTTAACACTTAAACAGTAGAACATCTTTTCACAATCTTAGTTTTTGATAGATTTATTAGGTGACTATGTTTTTCTAATTAGAGCCACACTCTGTAATGCAAAATGGTTTTGAAAGCACAGGTTGTTGCTGTTTCACATTAAACTTCCTGCCTTAGCCCCTTGGGATGAGAGTGTAGTGTGATCAGTCAACAATCAGATATTTTACAGTGATTTATATCCAAATAATATTCTATGATGAAATATGAACATTTTGTATTAACGACTTCTTGCAATGCCATTAATTGAAAGCCTCATTTAACAAAATCAATCTATTTTCACACAATTTAGGCTCTAGAATTATTTGATTTTAACTTTTTCATCCATGGGTAAGAATGTGTGTGCCTAGAATAGAAACACACATAAGAGCCACATATCAAGAACCAACTTATCAAGATCCAAGAGCCTACCTATACCACTTCTTGTAGTAATTTACCATAGTGGGATTAACTTTCTGATATTTAAGACTATAAATTAATTTTTAGCAATGTTATACTTTATAACATTTTAATATTTAGGATGTCTAAAATGATATATTCTAATTGCTTTTTATAATTTTAAGACAAATTGTCATTGTTCAGAAATCACTATTTAATCTCCAATATTATATTTAAAATTGAGGTAATTTAGTATTTTATTTAAAATATATCATGTATAAATCTCCATATATTTCCATCACTGTTTTATTATTTATTATTGAAGTAGATAACTGTCAATTTTTAACTTATTAATTTTATTGGATATTTTATGTATTTGCACATCAAATGTTATCCTCTTCCCCCCTCCTGTGTTCCCTCCCCCTCTACCTGCTTCTAAGAAGATATTCTAACTTCCACCCAACCACTCCTACCTCAAAAACCTGGCATCCTCCTATACCGGGGAAACAAGCCTTCACAGGACCAAGGGCTTCTTCTATTGATGCCAGACAATGTCATATGCAGCTGGAGCTATGGGTCTCTCCATGTGTATTCTTTGGTTGGTGGTTTAGTTCCCAGGAGCTATGGTGGGGTCTGGTGGGTTGATATTGTTGTTCTTCCTATGGGGTTGCAAGATCCTTAAGCTCCTTCAGTCTCTTCTATAAATCCTCCATTTGGGTCCCCGTGCTCAGTCCAATTGTTAGCTACAAGCATCCTCATCTGTATCAGTAAGGCTCTGGCAGAACCTCTCAGGAGACATCAGTATCTGGCTCCTATCAGTAAGCACTTACTGGCATCAGCAATAGTGACTGGGTTTGGTGGCTGCATATGGGATGGATCCCCAGGTAAGGCACTCTCTGGATTACCTTTTCTTCAGTCCCTACTCCACTCTGTCCCTGTATTTCCTCCTGTGAGTATTTTGCTCCTCCTTGTATTTTCCCCCTTTTTAAAAAAATTTACATTTCAACTGTTATTACCTTTCCTGGTTTCGCATCTATAAACCCCCTATATAAACCCCTCCTTTTTCTTTTAAGAGGGTGTTCCCCCTCCCCAACAACCACCCCTTCCCACATCCCTGCCCTAACATACCCCTACAATGGGGGAGGTGTTCCAGCCTAGTCAGGACCAAGGGTTTCTCCTCCCATTGCTGCCCAACAAGGCCATCCTCTGCTACATGTGCACCTGGAGCCAAGGATCTGTCCATGAGTATTCGTTGCATAGTGGTTTCATCCCTTAGAGCTCAGGTTTGTTGGTATTATTGTCTTATGGGGCTGCAAGCCACTTCAGCTGCTTCAATCCAGCTTACTCATCCAATGGGGACCCCATTATCAGTTCAATGGTTTGCTTCTAGCAATCACTTCTGTATTTGTCACTCTCTGGATGAGCTTCTCAGGAGACAGCTATATCAGGCTCCTGTCAGCATACACTTTTTGGCTTCATCAATAGTGTCTAGGTTGATGGCTGTATATGTATTGGCTGGATCCCCAGGTAGTACAGGCTCTGAATGGTCATTCCTTCAGTCCCTTCTCCAAATTTTGTCTCCATATCTCCTCCTATGAATATTTTTATTCCCCCTTTTAAGAATGATTGAAGCATCTGCACTTTGGTTGTCCTTTTTCTTGAGTTTCATGTGGTCTATGGATTATACAGTAAATCAAGCTTTTGGGCTAATATCCACTTATCAGTGAGTGCATACCATGTATGCTTTTTGTGGTTGAGTTAATCACTCAGGATGACATTTTCTGGTTCCATCCCTTTGCCTATGAATTTCATGAAGTCATTGTTTTTGATAGCTGAATAGTACTCCTTTGTGTAGATATGCCACATTTTCTGTATCCATTCCTCTGTTGTAGGGCATCTGGGTTTTTTCCAGCTTCTGGTTATTATAAATAAGGCTGTGAACATAGTAGAGCATGTGTTCTTGTTATATGTTGTTGCATCTTTTGGGTGTATGCCCTGGAGTAGTATGGCTGGGTCCTCAGGTAGTACTATGTCGAATTTCCTGAGGGACCTAAAGACTGATTTCCAGAGTGGTTGTACCAGCTTCCAATTCCACCAACAATAGAAGAGTGTCCCCTTTTCTCCACATCTTTGCCAGCATCTGCTCTTATTTGTGTTTTTTATCTCAGCCATTCTGACTGGTATGAGTTTGAATCTCCGGGTTGTTTTTATTTGCATTTCCCTAATTCATCAATTTTTATCTTCTAGTTCAGTAACTTTCTATTAAACAAATGTAATAAAAGTGTATGCTGTGTTATTTAACGGAAATACAATTCACATACAATGTTTAAAATGAACTGCCATATATCTTTAGTGTCTAAATCGTATCATGATCCAGAATCTAAATTATATTTCTAGGCTATGATTGTAAAAGTGAATTTTGAACCACATCAAAATGTCCATGTTTCTATTTTATTTATTTTTATATTTGTTGTTACTTAGGTGGTCCTCTTTTTCTTTACTTTAATGGTGAGTTAAGCTCAGTTTTATCTTGATTATTTCTTTTTTTTTTTTTTTTTTTTTTCTTTTTTGGAGCTGGGGACCGAATCTTGATTATTTCTAATGATTTTATTTCCTTCATCAATTTTGTATTTCTATTTTCATATACTTTATCCTGGATTTAAAGCAAATCAGCAATTTTTTTCTAATGCACTTCTGCCTGACTTTTGAAATCAGTTGCTACAGAATCAACTGGGTGAACTTTTCCTCAAGGGAAGAGTGTTGTATCCAGAAAGGAGGATCATCCTGTGACATGTGAGGTCTACCTCAAAGTTCTCAACTTGGTCCTCCTTCTTAGAGAAGTTATGAGTATTGCTTAAACAAACTTCAGGCTTTCTTATAGCTCTTTGTAACATCTTATTTTATTTTTTCTTTACCTTCAGACAACTATCTTTCTTTACTTTCCACATAATTCCTTTTTTTTCTATTTTCATCTGATAATCCTTAATAGATCTTTCCTCATATTTCCTAGATTTTTTCATAGAACTCACAAACATTGGCATACCAACTCAATATGATACAGTTTTAAATTCTTATTTACAAACATTTGAACATTTGCATTTAGTTTATTTTTTGCTGCTGTTTGGGAGATATGAAATTCTCTTTAATTTCATTTTACTCTCTGTGCACACATATATGTGGTCACACATGTGCTACAACATGCATATGGGGGTCAGAAGGCGGCTTTCAGGAATGTGGTGTTTTACCTTAATGAGGTATGAGCATGAGGTGAGTGAACTCTCCATGATGCAGGATGATGATCATCTGCCCTCCTGCCTAGACTGGAAGCAACTGATCTGCTGAGGTCACAGTCAGATCTTCAGAACACAATCATATCACATCCTTAATGAATGAAAAGGAGGACCTCAGACAGAATATTTTTTAAAAAATCTATGAGAGTCTGGTTAAATTCTATGGAAACACAGAATGGTACCCTTAGATCCCATCATGGCAAATACCTATGTACGTGCCATACCTCACTCACATCTTTAATTTTCACGTGACAACTTGAAAGCTAGTACTGGGCAATGCCACCTCAAAGTGAGATAGTACCTGACTCTTGTACTTTGTGAAGTTACAGTAGGTCAATGTTAGTGTGAAAAACCTAGATCTTCAAATACAGAATCTGACACCATAATATGAATGCCATTCATATTATATCCCTGAGCTACAGAGGACTTCAGTCTATCAGCAATAACATTCAAATGAGAGAACCTTTGAATTCTTCACTTTGGATGTCTCCAGTTGGTTAAAGTTATCTTCAGCATTTAATTTCTGAGAAATTTATTATTCAGGTGTGGGGGTATGGAGTGTGTTAATGCACATATATGCAGATGTGTATATACACTATGCCTGTGCATATTGAAAGAAGTGGTCAATCTTGGATGTGTTTTTTACGTATTGTCTACTTGATATTTCCTTGTGTTTTGTTTGTTTTTTCCTTGAGAAACAGCATCTCATCTGCTGTAACTTTCCAAGAAAGTTTTGATGGTTAACTAATAAGCCTTAGTTAGGTTCTACCTATTACTACATACCTAGATGAGAGGGCAAGATTTCTATGTGCCTAGATTTTTATGTGTGTATTTTTGGAATGAAATTCAAGTCCTCTTAGATACATAGCAAACACTACACAAATTGATCCTTGTCTCTAGCCGACAATCAGGATCTGTTGTATGCAAGTATCACATGTATGTGCGAACTGCATCACTCCCTAGCTTCTGTTTTTATTCTTGATTGTGTTGGTAAAGACACCGATGTCCTGAATAAAAAACAGAGATCCGTAATTTGACCTAGTTGTTCTTTTTTTTTTTAAGATTTATTTCTTTTATTTATATGAATACACTGTAGCTGTCAGACACACCAGAAGAGGACATCAGATCCCAGATGGTTGTGGGCCACCTTGTGGTTGCTGGGAATTGAACTCAGAACCACTGGAAAAGCAGTCAGTACTCTTAACCACTGAACCATCTCTCCAGCTCAACCTAGTTGTACTTAGAATAAGAATAAAGAATGACCACTGCACCTGTGCTGTATTTGTACTGATTTACATCTCAGCATGCTGTTTCTTTCAGACCTGTAGCTATGGAAACATTTATCTTTTTCCTTGCCCTTTTTACACAACAGTTGGACATAACGGTCCCTTTTATTCACTGACATTTAGTGATTTTAGATGGTGAAATGAACTCAAATTCTGGACAAAGTCTCAGACAAATGTTACCATTTCTGAAAGTACCTGGAACTGCTAATCTCATGATAAATGTCCCACTGCAGGTTAGTGAAAGGAAATGGGCTGTCACTAGCTGTGTTCTGAATCACAATTGCTTTTCCTCATTTGAACAGTTTACCTTACCAAATGAAGAATATGACACTGAAGGGGCTGTTGTTCTGTTGTTCTTTAATCATGATTTGATAGAGAATACAAGAAATGTGCCAAAATAAATTTTGAGTACATCCAAAGAGTGAATCCTCTTCTGTCTTATTTTTTTCAATAAGTTTTTCATGCAATATATCATCTGATTATAGTTCTATTCCCAAAATGCTCCCAGACTTGTCCAAGATCCTCAGTAACCATCTCCAAGCCTTAGACCAGTGGGTGGTAGACATCAAAAGCTCCTGAAAAGTATAAATGAACAAGACACATATTTTTCTTACAATATGTAGGCATCTAGTTTCCAACTGTTAATACCTCATTTAGAGCCTAGTAACACCTTGGGGTAAATTAAGTTTTGCCTGCTGTTTCTGGTGAGAATATAATATTTCCAATTTACCAAGAAGGAAACCAGAGTTTAAAGAGTATTAACTAATACAGATTATTAACTAATGGATAACAAAGTGGCACAGTACACATCTCCTAATTGAGGTAAGTTTGTAATGCACATTGATGGCTTTTCTTTTTCAACCAGCTTCTCTGTTTGAATGTTCTATTTAGGTATCAACTCTGTTTTCAGAAAGAAAATCTGGATAACGTGGGTGCTGTTTTTGAGATTGTATGTAGCTACCAAAAAATATAAGCTCATCCTCCTGAATGTTTTATATGATAGACAATTCCAGTTCTTAGTACATGAGGACTTAAAGTTGCTATATTCTATTTTCAACATTTGAGTGTGTGTGTGTGTGTGTGTGTGTGTATGTGTGTGTGTGTGTTTCGTGCATGTGCACATGCATGCACGCATAAGTGCTTGAGTCATGTTCATGATGGAGATTCCTGAGGTAATAAGAGGCCATCAGATTGCATTATAGCTGGAATTACATCCAGTTGTGAGCTGCCAGACCAGGGTACTCTTAGCCACTAGCCATTTCCAGGCCTTTGGCCAAATATACAAAGAGAAGCGAAAGAAAACAAGTTAAAGGTCAATGCCATTAAACTCACCAAGTCCCAGAGATGTGATTTAGAAGAGGATCTTTCAAGACCACACTCTAAATTATTTTGTTGTTTTCAAAATTAACCGAATGACAGAATTACTTACTTGCAAGCTGTCACACAAAGCCTGCCTGTGCAATGGGGATAGAAGTAAAGTCTACTAGGAAAAAGTCCAGACACCCTACTTAACAACTCTGAAAGCAATTTCTAGTTTGTTTAATGGATTAGTAAAATTGTTCAATCTCCTGTGTGTGGACAAATGGAAACTTTGGCAGGTTCTAGGCACACAAAGAGCTGTAAGTAGAGATAAGCTAGATATTCTTCACACTTAAAAAAATCTCATTGCCAGGAATAGGAAGGAAAGATCGCTATTTCTTGCACATAGCTTGAATTTTACTTTCATATAACAGTTACTACAACATTTCATTGGAAATAGAGTGCTCACCTTGAACAGAATAAGAGTTTATTTTGAGCAAAATATGAGTGACCATGACTCCCGAACACTGGTTTTAGTTATCCCAGTAGAAGGCTTGTAAAGGCAAATGTTCATTACAAAAGGCATAAAATTAATGAGACTACATAATATCAACATCTACATTTGAAGTTCGGTTAAAAATCGAAATCAACATTATTTCAATCATTTAGAAAAATATACCAAGTAAAACCACAATTGCTTTAGACTCTGAAAGATCTCCATCAGAAGGGACTGGATTTATATAATGAGACAGAATGAGAGTAAGAATGAGAGTGGAAGTATCAGACTGTTTCATATTGTTATTTGGTAAGTTCAGTTATGGCTATAGGTGAAGGGACATATCCCTCAACTTTTCTGAAGTTCACATGTGTTTGTCATGAAAGATTTGCATAATGATAATTTAAGTAATAAATACAAACCCCAATAGTTCAAGTTTTCCCACACAGGATTTAAAAACCTTTGATGTGTTGCCTTTTCCCATTGATGATATCACCTGGCCATAACTTTCTTGTACTCAGAATTAACTATGAAAAGATTATGTTAACTAATTTTAAATACTAATTTATCATTTGACTTAGTGTATGATGTTGACTTTTCATATAGGTGGGTCTATTTTTAAGTTGCTTAGCAATTGTTTTGTAAGATTACTGATGTTTTCAACAAAAGATCTTAGATCAAAAATAATTAACGATTTGCACTAAGAATGTCAAAGGCATTAGTGAGTTTTGACAAATGAACTTTTGCAGACATAAATATCTACCCTTTTATGCAACTCTACCTGCTTTTGAATTCATGACCTCATTGTTAATAATTATAGGTACACAAACAATAGGTATATATATATATATATATTTCTTGTGTACATTTACATGTTATGAGTACATACTTACATAACCTATTGTGTGGCATTAATGTTACCTTTGTGCATATGTATTTAGACCTGATAACTTATGATTAGGAGTTTCTGGAGAAAGTGATTCTTCTCTCTCAGCAGCCATTGTTCATAGCTTTTTATTGAGGGTGGGGCGCTGTGGAATGTTTAATCATCCATGTTGGTCTATCAACAGGTGTGGTTATGCAGCTGCTTCAAAAGCAGTCAAATTGTTGAGAACTCATGGGAATAGTATCTATGCCTTATCTAGAGGACCATAACTTGCAACAGGTATTATATTCCTTTTGCTCATAACTTTCTACTTGTCTTTAACTATGTTCCCTGAGCAGTAGGTATAAGGGCTATGTTATAGATATCCACAGGAAGACTGCACACAGAAGAGTCACTTATTCTCTAGATTTTGACCAATAGTTAATCCATATAGCACTCTTTATCTTCTGAAAAATAAGCTTTGTTGATGGTAAATAAGAGATACGTTTATCTATGTATATAAAATGAATTATTCAGAGAAAAGTTGAAAGTTATATTGACTTAGAAAAATGGCAGTAGAAGGTTTACCTCTGGGGTCTATGACCTCTCCATTCATGGGTTCTTGGGTTAGGCTTACAGCACCAAGCATGAGATCCCTCACAGCGAATGTACCCTAAGTGTAACTAGACAGCTATTGGTTATCACAAATATACACAGATAAGTACAATTGGTGTACTGTTGGTTTTGTCTTGCTGATCTGGCAATTGTTGTAGTTCAAAGGCTTAAAACAGCTGGGTAGGATTGATGCTAACTCCTGTGTTCCCCCTTTAATAGCTGCTTCTGATAATATTACAAATGCTGGTTTTTTTGAGAGAAGGGTTTGCAGATAAGTTTTGCTTCATCTTTTCAAGTCACGTATCTACAATGTGTAGCGTTCGCAGAAAGAGAATCTTTCCTTCAAGTTCTGGGAGATATTGGCAATAGTCTATTTTATTTGGGAATTTTCTTCAACTCTCAAACAAATAACTCAAAGGAACCTGTATTTGCTTTGCATTGGATGTTTTGTTATATTGTTTTTGGAGAAAACTTTTTCACAAAGAGATAATTCCATTTTAAACAATATATTTGTCTCTATATATAACATATATGGGGGTTGGGGATTTGGCTCAGCGGTAGAGCGCTTGCCTAGGAAGCACAAGGTCCTGGCTTCGGTCCCCAGCCCCAGAAAAAAAAAAATATATATATAGATAGATAGATATAGATATAGATATAGATATATCATATATGGCTTTTTTCAAATACCCTTAATGTTATTTATTTCAAGTTCCTCCCTATTCCTTTGCACTACCCACCCACTCTTTCCCATATTTAGTTAATTTTTGCCCCTGTCCCTGTTTTAACCTATTCCTTCATTGCTCATGTGCCCTGCTATTTCCCTCTACATGACATTTTATTGCATGTTGTGGATGTTCTGCCGAATTGTATGCCTGTGTAATATTTGCAGGCCTGGTATCTACGGAAGCTAGAAGAAGGTATTAGATTGTCTGGAACTACAGTTACCATGGTTTTAAGCTACCATGTTGGTGCTGGAAATATAACTTTGATCAACTGGAAGAACATCCAAAGCTCTTAATTCCTGAGCTATGTTTCCACCTTCTAGGATAAAAAAAAGTGACATACTTTACCCTCATTCTATATTTACCCTTTCTTTGTCCATTTTAGAAAAATCAACCATGTTATCATAGGAAATAAGTATACGTTACAATAAAACTACCCTTCCACCTTTCTAACCCTAAATCACATTTTTATACTTGGAACTGTTTACATTTAAATATTTTCATTCTACTTGTTAGTTCTATTTTGTACCTCTTTACTTTAATATTTTACAAATTTAGAAAAAAATTATGTCTTCATTATATTTTATATTTCAATTAAACCTCGGAATTTTCTTTAGGAAACATGGCAAAATGTATTAAGAGTCCTGGGCCAATTTTGTTTGTTCTTACTAGCAAATTAAAGTGAATTATTTGTTAAAGACTTTAGTTCTTTTATAACAAGCAAGTTGGAATTGCTTTTGCTAAATGTGTCAACTTCTCATTTGAGCTCACAAGGAAATCAAAATCAGGACAAAATCTTGACATCTACACTTTCATTTGATACTTAAACATGTTAAGCACACATGGTAATGATTATTCTATTACTGTGAAGACATACCATGACAAAGGCAACACTTATAAGAGAAAGTATCTAAGTGGGAGCCTGCTTACCCTTTCAGAGGTTTAGTCTATTGTCATCATGCCTGGGAGAATGGTCGCTCTTAGGCCAACTTAGTTCTGGAGATGTAGATGAAGCTTCTAAATCCTGATCCACAGGCAAAAATAGAGAGAGAGATTGGGCATGGTTCAGACTTTTGTATCCTCAAAGCCCAACCACAGTGACACAGTTCCTCTAGCAAGGACTCATCTCCTAATCTCTCTAATCCTGTCCATACAATCTTTTCTAAACAGTTCCATTCTCTGATGACTAAGTATTCTAATAGGAGTTTATAGGAGGTATTCTTTCTCAAACCACCACAACATGCAATTTCATTATAAATATCTAGTTTATTTATTTCAAAATGTAACCACAGATAAGTCACTGTCTTAAACTTGTTATCATCTTGAATAAAGAAACAAAAAAACTTTCCAAAATAGGCCAAGCCCCTAGAAGGCAAGTATTTGTGATGGTGAAACCATGGCCTGTGTCATAAATAATCTGGTAGAATCTATCCTCTGAGAAACAAGAATTTTGGCAAATCCTTTAGAAGAACTAAACTGACATAATAATCACAGACATCATACCTTGTTCAGGACTGCTTGACTACAGTTCCCTCTTGCCTCTTAATTCTATTTCTTTTCTGTTTACACCCAAAGCTCATGCCAGTACTACAGAGACATACTTGGGGTTATTAGAATTCTGTGTCAGTTCTCCCATTATGACCACATTGAATGTATTTTTTTTCCTTTTCTTGTCCTTTCTTGTCTTTGAATACAGTGTTTACTTTTGGTTGCTTCCTTTTGGTTGGTGTATGATAATGGTATTCTCATATTTTATTATGAACTTTCTATGAATTATTTAAGCAAGATTATATACAGAAATGGACACGGTAGTTGGGAATTTATGTGGCAGTTTGAATATGGCTTGTCCCAGGGAGTGGCATTATTAGGAGGTTTGGCCTTGTGGAGTAGGTGTGGTCTTGTTAGAGAAAGTGTGTCATTGTGGGGGTGGGTTTTGAAATACTGCTCCTAGCTCCCTGAGGAGCTGTCTTCTGACCAAGATGTAGAACTCTCAGCTCCTCCAGTGCCATGCCAACCTAGATGTTGCCATGCTCCCCATCTGGATGATAATGGACTGAACCAGCCCAATTGATTGTTTCCTTATAAGAGTTGCCTTGGTCATGGTGTCTTTATGGCAAGGAAAACTCTAAATAAGGCAGAAGTTGATACTAGATACTGAGGTATTGCTGTGATTGGACTGACCATGCTTTTGTTTGGAGGAATGTGGAATTTGGGACTTTGGATTTGGAAAGTAATAGGATGCTTCAAGTGGTATTTAATGGGGTATCCTAGTAGAAATATGGAAGACTTTATTGTTGAGAGTAATTTCAATTGGGGAAGCCTGGCTCTAGGGTTTTTTTTTTTTTTTCTTTTCTTTTTTTTTTTTCAGAGCTGGGGACCGAACCCAGGACCTTGTACTTGCTAGGCAAGCGCTCTACCACTGAGCTAAATCCCCAACCCCGGCTCTAGGGTTTTTAGAGGAGAAGAATTATAGTATGTGGGCTAGATACTGTTCTTGTGATATGTTGGTGAAGAATGTGGCTGCTTTTTGTCATTGTCCAGAATCTGCCTGAGACTAAGGTAAAGAGATTTAGAATAATTGCTTTGAAGTTACAAAACAGCCTGGTATAAATTCTGTTGTGTGGTTACTATAGTTTACTCTTATGAAGAACCATTTGATGAAAAGTGGCAAGCTTTGAAAGGAAAAGTACAAAATATATGGTTCAAAGAGTAAAGAGGCACCAAGAAGTAGAATACAGTTGCATCCTATATTAAAGGAGACAAATAACTTAATAGAGTGGTGACACTGGGACAAGATTCACCCAGCTAAGCTTAGTTTTTATGCATTTGCCATTGAACAAGGAATAGTTATATCTAGGCATTATTATTATCTGGTTATTCCTTTCATTTGGAGTTTTAATCTGGAATGAACTACAATCCAGAAATGGAGGGCAGAAGTTTTTGATTTAGATTTTGAGGGATAATGGCCATAAAAGCTTAGGTTCAGGCATAGTAGTATAAGTCTTGAATACCAGAAGATACAGGCAAGATCTCTGAGTTCAAGGCCAGTCTGGAACAGAGCAATTTCCAAGTAGAGAAAAGCTTAGTTCCAGGTATAGTAGTACTTGCCTTTAACCCTAACATTCAGGATACAAAGCCATGAAAATTTCTGAGTCCAAGGTCAATTTACAGAGCAAGTTCCAGGACAGGCAAGCTTAGGCAGTGAAGGAGTTGGAAAAGAGAAAGCTGGTAATAGAATAAAAGGGGCGTGTTCCAGCCCCAGCAAACATCAGAACAAGACAGGTTTGACCATATAGCTCTGGCTTTAGAGTCCAGAATAAAAGGGCCAACTGGGCCAACTGACGCTGATTAGCTGGAGCAAATAAATTAGTAGTGATTAAAAGACATGAGCATTACTTAGAGATCTTCAGGGAAGTGGTTTCTGACTATAAAGAAGTTGTGTTCCAAGTTGAAGGAGCTTGCAACACCATAAAAACAACAATGCCAACCAACCAGAGCTTCCAGGGACTAAACCACTACTCAAAGTCTATACATGGACTGACCCAGGGCTCCAACTGCATATGTAGCAGAGAATAGACTTGTTGGGGCACCAATGGAAGGGAAAGCCCTTGGTCTCGCCAAAGTTGGACCCCCAGTGCAGGGGAATATGGGGGAGGGCAATAAAGGGGATGTATAGGGGGAATACTCATATGGGGGAGGGGGAGAGGAGGGAATGGGAGCTTATGAACAGGAAACCGGGAAGGGGAATAACCTTTGAAATGTAAGTAAAGAAATATATAATAAAAAATAAAAAAGTGTACATTAGTCATTGTTCTCCAATAGCAGTATATTGAAAAAAATAAATGTTCCCTAATAAAAAAATAAAAATGTTGTGTTCCAGAGATAGCCAAGGTTGTACCTCATGCTGTGGCTAGACTTGTGTAAGAAGGACCCAGATGGCACTGATCTTGAAGGAAACATGGACAGCAGCTGTGGTTTGACACTGTGGAGAGGTAGGAAAGGCAATTGGTGAAGGTGCAGCCTCGGTTGTGGTTGACTGAAGAGGTCATGAAAGAATGTGAGGCTTGACACCAAGACGGGAGCCAATGAGAGGCTACTGGTGAAGACTTAGTTGAAGCAGAAAAATCCAGCAAATTGGAGATGCCAGGTGATCACCCAGAACAGCAGCAGCAGTGGAGTGGAACTGACAAGAGCCTGGAGTAATACAGAGAGCAGAGCTGGATGGATGTGACCCAATCCCTTTGTAGGAGCCCAGAAGTCCATGGGGATCCAAGACACAGGAACAAGAAGCTGCAGTGTTGAAGCTGCCTTAGACACCCCAAGATATTTGAGATGCCAGAGCCATGGGATACCTGCTGAGGAAAGCAGGAACTGGAACCGCCAAAAAGAAAGAATTGTGCTGCAGTCAGCAAAGCAGAAAAAAGTTAAAAATCTGAAGAGCACGTTCACATCAGACATGGAGAAGCAGAGTTTTGAGTTTTCCAGCGGGTTTGTGAGTTTGCCTTCATTCAGCACTCCCTCAGTACGATGTTTAAGGATGGAAATGTACGGCCTGTGATGTTGTAGGTATGTGACCTGCTTTCTTTGTGTTGATTTTACAGGGAATTTCTGTTAAGAGATTACATGAATCTCAAAAGAGTGTTTGAACTTTGGACATTTAAACATTGATGAAACTGTGATAAACTATGGGGGTTTTTGAAGTTGGACAAAATGTATTTTGAATTATGCTACTGTAAGTATGATCCCCATAGACATGTGTTTGGAGAAACCTATGGGAACCAGGGAGGGGAATGTGGTGTTTTGAATATGCTTGCCTCAGGGAGTGACACTATTAGGAGGTATAGCCTTCTTGGAGAAGGTGTAGCCTTCTTGGAGGAATCACTGTGGGGGCATAGGCTTTGAGACCCTCCTCTCAGCTGCTTGAGGAGTCAGTCTTATCCTGTTTGCCTTTGAAACAAGATGTAGAGCTCTCAGCAACTCCAGTGCCATGCTGACTAGGTGCTGCCATGCTTCCTACCTTGATGATAGTTGACGAAACCTCTGAATCTGTAAGCCAGTCCCAATTAAATGCTGTCCTTAGAAGAATGGCTTTGGTCCATTGCACAGCAAGGAAATCCTAATTAAGATAACAAACTTCTACAACCACAAAGCTGTACTTTGTCAACCTCGTAGATTATTAACTGTAAGATTTTTTTTGTTCCCATTCCTATTACTTTTGTTCACAAAGGCATGGTTATATCTACTATACAAGTCCCACCCAGTAATTCTGCAAAGAGACACACATACCTTACACATTAATATACATATAATCCCATAAATTCAAAATATTAAAGGTCGTTTAATGCTGAGATAATAATTTTAATAGTAACAGAGTTCATGCCACAGTTGAAAGACAACAGACTGGAAGACAGAATGAAAACTTCAGGATCATTCACCAATATGCTTCCAGGCAGAAACTTAACTCCTCAAAAGACACCGAACGAATGATAACACGCCATCATGGATGCTAATTCAGTAAACAACAAAAATGGGAGTGGTGGAACTCACTTTAATCCCAGCCCCCAGGAGGCAGAAGCAGTCAGATCTCTATTAGTTTGAACCCAGCCTGCGTAATGAGTTCGAGGACAGTCAGGGATATTTAGAGAAAAAGACCCTGTCTCCAACAACAACAACAACAACAACAACAACAACAACTGCAAAAACAAAAACAAAAGAAAACAAAAAAAAGAAAGTCAGTAAACCATCATGTAAGAGTATATTCATATCTAAAATATTTGTTAAATGTGTCTTAATCTTTATCAACAGATTTTAGAAAACATGTCTATAAAGTTTTATTTAGTAGTTTTTAAACACATTTTATAAAACTCAGGCACTTGGACTGATATGAGTTGAACAGGATAAGAGAAAAAGGACTCAATGGTGCACTGTAGGGAAAAAATGCCTCTGTTTCCATGGGGTTGTTACTTTCTTTACTCCAGATCTCAGTATAGTCACATCAATATCAGGTGTTTATCACTGTAAAATCTCCAAACAACACCTTTTTAGTTATTGTCCTTCTTTCCTTCTTTATCCTTAATTAGATTCTTGCATGTGTTTAATTATGGCTGCGAATAGCTAACCTCAGGTTTCACAAGTACAAGTCCCCAGTGAAAATGTCACTGAGAACATCAGAATAGATCAAGTCTGATGTCTACAACTCACCTGTGTTTTAGCTTCGTGTACCTGTGAACAAAGGCTCTGGGCAGCAGCTGTTTCACCTCCTACATCTTCGCAGCAGTGAGTCATATCTTCAAGACACACACTTGACTTTAATGAGACACTGAATATAATTTTTTTGAATGTGAAATTTCAGATAAGGAAAAAGGACAATATTTTAAGTTACATGAAAATGTAAATATGTTGTGTGTAAGATTGTTAAATAAGTTAAGCTTTCAATTCTTTCATTGGATGATCAGAGAAGTCTTATTTTGTACTTTGGTAAAAATTATCAAAATGTATACTTGTATATTTGACCCAAATATGCTGTGTGTGAGAATCAGAGTACTAAAGTGTCCAAAGTAAGGATTATATAGTCATCCTCAGAGTTGATTCAGTAGACTCCATAAGAAAAGGAATTCAGAATTTTGGCAATTGTTTCATTTCATTCTGATGGTTAGAAGTCACTGACTGAAAGGTACTCTCAGAATCTCAATAATGCTCAATGACTAGAAAGACTTCCAACTCATGTCTCAGTATGAAAACAGTTCAGTGTTGGATTTTTGTCACAAAAAATCATACATGGTATGTCATCACTGATAAGTGGATATTAGCCAAAAAGAAGCTCAGAATATCTACAATACAACTCACAGATCATACAAAACCCAAGAAGAAAGAAGACCATACCAAAGTGTGGATATTATACTCTTACTTAGAATGGGGAAGAAAATAATCTCAAGAAGTAGAGGGAGGGAGGGATATGGGAGGGAGAAAAGAGGGGGAGAGAAAAGGGGGGTTAGTACAGATATATGATAAGATCAAGGAGAAGTACAGAGGGCCAGGAATTTGAAAGGAGGAGAGTAGCAGTGGGAGAGAGGAACTGGGGTTAGTCACTAGAAAGTCCATAGTCCAGGGACCCAAAATGTTACCAGGACCCAAAAGGGAAGACATAAGCTGAAATACACAACAAAGGGGAGATAAAATCTGTAGAGTACTAGTATATTTTTAAAGGTATAGAGTAACATCAAAAGTATATATTATGCATTTTAGGTAATTTTGTAAAATAATATATTTCTTGGGTATGGAAAACAGTAAATGGGAGATTAGTAGTTCTATCTTTAAAATAATGGTTTCTCTTATTTTCGGAGATTATAATTATTTCATCCTTAGCCTTTTCTCCCAGCAAACCTTCTCATATACCCTTCCTGCACAGTCTGTATAATATTTTCTCTATGTATCCTTTTAGGAGTGTGCATTTAGTAGTTGACAACGAATTGGTATCCAATAATGCTCCCCCAAATGCCACAGATTATCGACCAAGTGTCAGGCATAAGAAAACGCCCTTTAACTTGTTGGCCAGAAGATTCCTAGAGACTAAAAGTAAAATAAAAATCTAGATGACTGATATTGCTAATGACTGCCTCCCAGAACATAATGTAGAGACAATACTGCTGAATATTTCACATGTTTTATACATATGACTTGTAAGAATCAAGGTGTAATGGCCTGGTAGCTCATCCCTGATGACTAGTTCTAGTGTTGGAAGATGCTATGCAAAGTGCCAAGAGAGAATATCAATTGGAGCATTACCCAACAGAAAAGCCTGAGAAAGGCAATGTTACCACACAATCTGTTCTCAATCGTCACTAGTAGCACTCCTATCTTAGTGGTAACCAAGAGATATTTAATTGGGTTTAAGGACTGATAAATAAGAGTGAGTTTGTAAACCTATTCAACTACCTATGACTGGAGAGGTCATAGACTCTCAGGGAAAACTTACTACCTATTTTCCTAAACCAACATATTGTTATCTGTATACTTATTCATGTATCCAAGTGTCAACTTATCCCTCTGGAAACGGACGAATTTTTGTGGTAAATAAAGGAAACAATATAAATCAATATGTGGTCAACATGCAGAGAATGATTGGCCATGGGATGCCCAACACCAATTGGTATAGTTATGATCTAAAAAAAACTCCAGAAACATTATAGAAGCATGAGTACCAGAGACTCATATTTGCTGCCAAAAAATTAAAATATCAAAAAGCATGCACATACACACATACACACCACCTCCATGAATTCTCAGTAATTACCTAAACAAAACCTGTATAATGACAACACGTCGATATCCACTATAGATACCATTAATTTCACTAGGTCCCACCCCTAGATGAACAGCAAAAAGTTCTATTGAAAAGGATGAATTCATTTTCTGCAGGGAAAATCTTCCTGACTGGAGACCAAGTTCTAAGTGGTCAGCCCTGAACATATGTACAGATGACATAAGAACAACACTAAGTGGGCTCAGTAGTTTTGTTTGTGGGCATGGATGTGTGTGTGTGTGTGTGTGTGTGTGTGTGTGTGTGTGTGTGTGTGTGTGTGTGCATTATGTTTAACACTAGTAATTTTAGAAGGGGGCATAGGATAGGAAAGGTTAGAGGTAGGGAAACACTGTAAATCTAGTACTGTTGTATGGAAATTTCAAGCAATTTAAATCACAGGCATTTGGAGATAGGATCTGTGTACCTTTTGTTTCAGCTAGTTAGTGAAAATAGAAAATAATTACCCCATACAAATTAATTTAAAAAACATAAAATGGAATGAGTTTCTGAAACTCCCAAAGTAGCTATTCTCTAAAGGAAAATAAAAGAAAATGGATCTTTAAGCTTCCTTTTACATATTGATTGCTGTCTTTACAGTTTCTTCTCTCCTGTGAAATTCTGAACATATGCTCCGTTATGGTCCATCTCTCCCAGATGAACAAGGAGTATGACTTGTAGCGAGTGAAAAAAAAAAAGATTACTTTTTCAGTTTTTACGTATGTGAAAATTATTACTATATGTGAGCCTTTGGGTTGCTCGGTATCTCTTCTCATTGAATTATAGCAAATGTCATGACTTGCATACAACCAAGTAGCATCTTTATTTTAACAGTGAAGACGTGGCCCTTAAAAATGAAGTCACTGATACTCCTAACACAGTTATTTCATTATATCTTTTATGTCTCAACATTTGGAAAGAGCAAAAGAGTAATAGTCACATAGTTTCTGGGTCCAATTAGAGAAAACTCTGGTCTTTGTGACAGTGCAGATGAAACGGAAGGACTTATAACTAGTGAAATGAACTTGATTCGGAAATAATAGCACTGAATACTGGCTACCAGTGGATTGGAAATGAGGAAATGAGCTTTGATGACCAGGTGTATCGAGTCCCACAAATGAGGAAATTCCAGTGTTTTTATTCTCAAGTGTAATAGAGTCTGCAATGATTGTGGTGTACCTAAAATGTTCTGAAAGTGGTGCTTGTTGTACGCACTACACGCACTTAAGGAAAACATAAGCATGGCTGCTCCTTGGGATTTTCAGCCAGCAACTGACCAATACAGATGTGGATGGAGCCAAACAACAGACTGTGTGCAGGGACCCTGGTGGGGCAGCTGGTGGAAGGACTAGGGGAGCTGAGGGGGTGTACAACCCCATAGGAAGAACAACATCAGCTAGCAGAACCACCCTGTGCTCCCAGGGACTGGATCACCAATGGAGGAGTTCACTGGGAAGGATCCATGGCTCCAGATACATAGGTAGCAGAGTGCGGCCTTCTCTGACACCAAAGGGAGGGGAGGCCCTTGGTCCTGTGGTGGTTTGATGCCACAGCATAGGGGAATGCTAGAGGGGTTGGGTGGGAGAGGATGGGTGGGTGGGACGCACCTTCATAGAGGCAAAGGGGAGGGAGAAGAAGGAGGTTGTGGGATGGAGACCTTGTGGAGGGGTAACCAGGAAGTGGGATCTCATTTGAGATGTAAATGAATGGAATGGTTAATATAAAAAAGGGAAAAAAGATAAGTATGTGTGGTTAATGAGTGTGCTCATTGGTTTGATGGTAGACACTCCCTCACATAGTACATATGCACATAGCATAGGGCATTGCATAACATACTTCTGTTTGCCGAGTTTGCTCAGTAGAGTTGGGGGAACTGTCTTAAAGACTGTTTTATGAGCATAGGTTTTATAATGTAGTGATATTTTTACTATATTGAAAAATTTGGGACAGTGTTCACCTTGAAATATAATAGAAGAAAGTGAAATGTGTTTTATCGCCTTTTACTAAAAGAGAAATGTTTTAAAGGATTTATAAAATCAGACTTGGAAAAGTAAATTTCTCTTAATGCTTACTAACTAGTTTTATTTTTGTATCCTTATGGATCTTCCATTCTTTAAGAAAAAGCAAGGAGATGAATGCATCTAATTCACATTTCCTTAAACTTTAAATTACTTGCAAAATGGCAAGCCATCATTTATAGATAAAATTATAAATATCATAAGCTAAATCAACTAGACAAAAACAAATACTTTATTCTCTTGAAGTTGTTCATATTTCTAAAATTCCTAAATAATATTAGAACAGTTGACAGTTAACAGTATTTTTAAAAATTATAGACATATTAAATATTGCATAGATGCACATTAGGGAGCCTATATCAGACTATTTCATATGCAATAATGAATATCATGCACGTGTGACTTAATGTAGGAATATATGCTTTAATCTCAACTTTACAATTTCATTGTCTTCTATTCCTTTACATGTTGCATTATTTTTTTTCTTCCAAACCTTTCTGTCTTCTAATAGTTTGGGCATGGGCCTGAGTTTGGTGTCAAACTGTCTGGATTCTAACTTCAGCACCATGAATCCTTAAGGTTCTGAATGTCTTAGACAAATTATTTTGACTTCTCTAGCTTGTGTGTGTGTGTGTGTGTGTGTGTGTGTGTGTGTGTGTGTGTGTGTTTGTGATTAGTCCTAATGCAAAAAAATTCACAGGGTCTTTCGAAACTAAGATGTTCACCCTCTCCTAAACTAAGTTTAATGCATTTTTAACAATTGAAATCAGCAAATTCTGTCTCTACACACAGAGACCTGAAGCACTGTGAGGCTCTGTGGAAAAGCCGTGTTCCTGTGTGCTCTCAGGAGTGGTCCAGGGCCCAGAGTGAGCCAGATGGTCTGCAGCTTGTGCTGTGCACACACAGTGCTGAAGTCTTGTTGCTCAGTCTCTCCTTTTACTTTCCAGTTCCTGTGCTCTCATCAAAACGATGAGCATCGAAAGCTGGAAACACATGGATGACATTGACATTGCTTCCACACAGCACCTGCATTCAGAAAAGCCAACAGAGCAGCTCATCTGCTACATTAGTCATTAAGGATGAGCCTGGGAACTTAATGAGGTCATCGTGATCTGGGGCACAGTGGGCTATGACAAAGATCAGAAAGTGAGGGTTTTTTTATTTTTATCTAAATGGATAAAAATCAGAGAAATAATTTAGTGAATTATAAGATATTTTGACCTCTGTTTTCTTTCCTACTCTACCTTTGGTCATCACTAAATTAGGTAAACCTGATATTCCTTCAAGATGTGAAACTACTTATGAAAACATTCCTACTCTGATAAAACATAGTTTCAAGCCATACACACATGCACAGACATTGTGCACACTCATACCAGTTTGAAATCTGACACGCATAGAAAATGTGTACTTATGTGTCGAATGTATGTTAAATTTATTTATGATTCCTTAAAATCATGAAAGAACAGAGAAATGTATCCTTTCCCAATGTAGACAAATAAATAGTTAAAAAGCTATTAAGTAATAAGTGTAATCCATAAACTGAATTAGAACTGAAGGTGTTTATGGCACAAATGAGCTCACATTATCAACATTAACTCGAATTAGCTAGTTAAAACTTCTGAAATTTCATTCTCATCTGACATGTATATACAAATTTCCAGTGGTTTTTGGAAAGAAGAAAGTGTTTTTCTATGCACATCCTTTCCTGATGCTCAACAAAATGTGGTAACACTTTTCTTTTTCCCTCCATTTTAAAGAAGGTTTACTTTAAATCGAAGTGTAATTACATCATTTCCCCCTCCCGGCAATGCTTCCATGTACCTACATCCCTATAATATTTATGATCTGTTAATTCCTATATGCTTTTTACATAACACCTCCTCCACTGAGATTCAGTCACCAAGAAGGAGGTTTCCAGGTCAGTTTCAGCTTGATTCTCCCAAGTCCCATTTTTCCCCGAAGTGGCATCTTCAGAAATATAATGAAGGCTTGGAACATTTAAAACACCTCCTTTCACCTTGCAGCCCGCAATACACAGAGAGCCCAAGAGTGTCACTCTTGGGACTATCAGAGACTGAACCATCAACCAAAGAACAGAGAACATACACAGGCTAGACCTAGGCCTCCAGACATATGTAGCAGATGTGCAGCTTGGTCTCTATATGAATCCCAAACAACTAGAGGAGTGGCTATCCCAAAGCTGTTGCCTGTCCATGGGAAATATTATTGTATATATTGTATATTATTGTCAGGCCTCGATTGGAGAGGATGACAAAAAAGGGGGGGCAGTGAATGGAATGTAAAGTGAGTAAATAAAAAATAATACTTCACTGCTGCTGCCAGTTTGATTAAAATAATACAAAAGTGTATTTTAACTATAAAGCAATTCTTATAAAGGCAAACATTTTATTGGAGTTGGCTTACAGTTTTAGAGGATTAGTCCATTATCAGAAAAGTGTGAGCATGACAGCATCCAGGCAGGCATGACATGGGAGGAGCTGAGAGTTCTATGCTTTGATCCAAAGGCAGCCAGGAAAAGACTGACATCCATGCACTAAGGAAGAGGGTCTCAAAGGCTACCCCCTCCAGTGACACCTTTTCTCCGACAAGGTCACACCTCCAAATGGTGCCACTCTCTGGGCCAAGCATATTCAAACCACCATACCAGCTTTCTGCACTGATAGGTAAAAAATGCCCAACAGGAGATAGAATCTAAATGAGTGATGATGTAATTCATATATAATCATGTATTATTATGTATACATTAGTTGAGACTGCTGGTCTTCCTATGGGGTCTCCCTCTTCCTCAGCTTTTTTAATGGGATTGCTTCAAATATAGTCATGGGAAAAATTAATTGTCAATTTAATGAAACCTAGAACAACCTGGACATGTTTGTAGGGGATTATCTTCATTACATTGATTGTGAGTGAACACCCACTTTAGTTGAAAATATTATCTAGGAAGGAATCTTGTCTTGGTCTTCTTAGAAAGGAGAAAATGAACTGAGCACAACAAATCTCATCACACTTTGCTTATTGACTGTGAATATAATTTGACAAGATTTTGTATTGAAAGTGAAAAGTTTAAAATTGCCCCCTAGACAAAAGTTGAAGCCAAAAGCAGACCCTGGAACTGCCTGTTCCAGAAACTAGCTGATCACAGAAAGAGTAATTGCACAACCTGGTTCAGCCACTTTGTTCTAGAAACTAGCTAACCATAATAGCAGTTGACCATAATAGCAGCTGACCATAATAGTAGGAACTGGTTAACCATAAAAATTTTAGATTAAAATCTTAAGATTTTTAGATTAAAATCTTAAAGCACAATCATGAGAAACAGGAGGTTCTTCCTTGTGATTCAGTAACAATCATGAGAAACAGGAAGTTCTCCCTTGTGATTTGGTATGGTTTTTCCTTTAAATACCCCTTCCTCTAACCATTCGTCATTGAACTCCTCTACCCCTGTACTGGATATGAGTCTCGATCCCAATGCACTGGTTTCTGTCATCCCTATCAATAAACCTCTTATTGATTGCATCAAGATCGGTCTCTTGTGAGTTCTTTGGGGGTCACGTCATCCCAAGACTTGAGTGAAGGTCTCCCCACTCCAGGAGTCTTTCATTTGGGGGCTCGTCCGGGATAGGCGACCACCCTCGTCTCTGGAGATCCACTTGGAGGTGAGATATTGTCTGTGTCTTTCTGTTTCTGTGCCTGCTGAACTCTGGGTCTGTATTTGCTCATGAGTTCTGGTTTTGCAGTTGCTTGAAGTCTTGGGTAGAGACGGAGACTTGCCTCTCAGGTAGAGGCGAGTAGTGTGAGTATTGTTAGACGTGCCGGGGGCTCACTGACTGTGTCACCCTGGGAGACATCCCGGGAGGTGTGTAGGGACCCCAGGGACACCTGGGAGATTCCCATCTGGGTGCTGGTGAGGATTTGGTGATTCTCCTGGAGTTGGAGAAAAGATCCACCCTCCCAGCTGTTTGGGTGGTAGTGAAGACACAATAGTTTTCCTAGACTGGAGAAGCAAAATATTCTTCCGGCCATCTGTTTTTCCAGAGTGATCTTGCCTGTCTAGGTGGAGATGGGCATCTCTTAGTCTTTATCTGTGCATCTTAAGTCTCTGTTCTGTGTTACTTGTAACTTTGACGAGGGGACAGACTGTGACAACTCCTCTGAGTTTGACTTTAGGCCATTGGACTGAAGTTAGGGCTATAGCACACAACTTGTCAGCTGAGATTAAAAAAGGACCATGGCAGACTTTTTGCTCCTCGGAGTGGCCGCCGTTTGATGTCAGCAGGCCTCCAGAGGGCACCTTTGACTTAATCATTATTTTTGAACTGCTCTGCTTCATCTGTCTTTGGTGTCCTGTTGGGAAGGAGGAGTGATGTGGAATCCGCTCCCCTTCAGCTGTCTTTGGTGACCTCATGGAAGCTCCCATCTGAATCCATTCAGTTTTGTGGTGAACTCACAGCAGCCCCTTGTTTTTTGTTTTTGTGTGCACTTCTGTTTTTGTCTGTTAATCTTTTGATTGTCTTTCTGTGTGACTGAATGCTATTTGTCCTCTTCGGTGGACCTCTATGATTAGGGGAGATGGGGCTCAGACCCTCTCCCCGAGCCTAGGGTAACCCTAAATGTGGAAGGGACCCCTGTAGACTTTCTGGTGGATACTGGAGCAGAGTATTCAGTCCTAAAACAATCATTGGGAAAATTAAAAGAAAAAAGACCATAGTTGTGTGCGCAACTCGGGAGAAACAATATCCTTGAACCACATCACAAATGGTTGACCTGGGAAAAGGATGGGTGTCCCATTCCTTTCTGGTCATTCCTGAATGTCCTGTGCCTTTGTTGGGACAAAGTTGAAGGCACAGATTCAGTTTACTCAGACAGGACCCAAAGTAATGTGGGGTACTCCCACTTCCATGATATTGGCTTTAAAACTAGAGGACAAGAAACCCCAGACATTAGCAAATGACTAAACGAATTTCCAACCACCATGGACTGTGACTATATTCCGCAAGTGTGAGCCACAATCGATGCATTTTCACCTCAGTTGTTTCTGTTAGAATATTTTATCTGAGCACATGGGGAAAAAATTCCCCTCTCACTAATTCCCCACCCTGTAAACATGCAAGGTACCTTTACTTTCCTGGTTCTTGTCATTAGTTCAGGGTATATATTCACATATGAAAGAAACTTCTCATTGCAACAGACAGAGCTTTACAGAAAACCATAGCCAATCATAATGAAGTATTATGGAGCCCAGTTCCAGGAAGTATACACACAAAATATCTGTGGCACTTAAGATCAGAGATTTTTGTGGAAGAGTTCCAGAAGATCTAGAAGAACCAGATGGACAGGGCATTTGCTGTGAAAATGTGTCTGCTTGTAGTATCAGGAGATACACCAATAAAACACCCAACATGAACACCTAACATGAGCTGAACTATGATAAAAACATCAGCAGGCATGCCAAAATTGATGGGGGAAAGCCCTGGAGGCCTTAACTCTACACAAAGCACTATAGATTACTAAGGAAAGTTCAGAGCAGAAAGAAGACGCCAATTGGTTGATACCAAATAGCCCTGAAAACATGTATCAAGGTAACATTATAAACAGAGCAAACTATTTTTAGGCCATGATTCAGTAAGAGAGAGAGAGAGAGAGAGAGAGAGAGAGAGAGAGAGAGAGAGAGAGAGAGAGAATATGATTATATAGCGAAATGAAGAGAAATGAAATTATTATTTCACTTCCAGAATTTGTGTATCTTTTATAACATAATGATCTTGCTGAAATTTCCTTGATGATTTTCAAGTTTCTCTCCAATATTCCTAAGTTTTTGTATACTTCCATAGCTTTCTGGTGTCTGTGTTAAATGTATATATGCTTGTTGGAGTGCTTCATAAATTCAGTAATACTTCTTTAACAAGATTTAGTTTTATTTATATTCATATATATGTACAACATGTATAATTTGTACCTTGTCCCGAAGTCTTTCTGGGTATGTGTCATTTGTGGGTAGGCGACGAAGGATGCCATAAGAAAGCATGGGATCTGCTGAAGCTAGAATTACTAGTGACACCAGCCTGGTATGGGCACTACGAACAGATGTTGGTTCTTCTGGATATTCCCAAGAGGTCTTCCCTGCTGAGCCACCTCCCAGCACCACAGATACTTGTTTTTTTGTGTGTGTACGCCATCTACTGCAGGCATAATTATGTTGCTCCTGATGTTATTCGTTCTTCCTTGTTGCTTGTTGCACAAAATTACAAAAAAAAAATTATTGTCACTCTTTTGGCACACTTTTATTTTCTTATATGGGTCCAAGTTGTCTTCACTTACAATTCTATTTTCTTCTACTGGTAAGAAGTGCGAAGGCTGATTACCCTAGGTTGAGTTTTAGTTGGTGACATGTATGGACCTCATTTGTCACAGACAAGGTACAGAGATTACAGGACACATGTTCTGATTGTGTAAAATGTAGATTATATGCCCCATAGGACTCTGATATCAATATTTTCATGAAACAAAAAAGAAAAGGAATGGGAGAGGAGGAAAGTAGACTATAGAGAGGAGTCATATGGGTGGTGAGGGTTACTGTCATCAAAATATGTATGTGGAAAAGAAAAATATTTTTCCAGAGGAGAGAGGACAGTCACAAAGTCTTTTCTCGTGATTTTAAAAATTAAGATTGCTGTAACAATACACAAAATTAAACCATGATGATGATGATGATGATGATGATGATGATGATGATGATGATGATACTCAAAAGTTTAGTAAAATAAGGTATGACATCTAGAACATATTATGCCCCTGGTCAGAGTTTGTCTCTGTGGGATGAGGTTGTACTCTTTGGATTATATTTGAATCATTTTGAAAGATGAAATAATACTAGTCTCAGTAATTCAATTATGTCTAGTCAGTGTGCCCTTAAAGATAAGAAGGATTCCTGTAGTGAAAGTCACCTTTCTTCCAGAATTCCATATATTTTAATAATCTTAGCTTTGGTGAAAAAAGGAAACACAGGATTTTCAGGTCAGGGCTTTATTCTACTTAGACTCTGAGAAGGTATAGCAAATCTCCTACCTATTCACCATCTTACCCCCTCAGGACATTGGTCTGGCATCCACAGAACACTCTGACACCTGTATGCTTCTCTCTGGCAATGACAAAGTAGGTACAATTCTTTTCTGTGGCTAGAGAGTTTTAGTTTCGTTTTATCTGACCACATTTCTATTTATCCAACCTTTACTCTGCTACTATCTACATATCCTAATAGCTTTAAATAACCCAGGATGTCTTTACATCTCTCTTCTCTCACAGTGCTCCTTGTAAAAGCACATTAGTAAAAACTTCCCAACAAAAGTATATTTAGAGTCAAGCAACAGAAAATGCTTACAGTTGTTGTAGGCCATTGAAAATAGCCATGAGTTAATCCATAATGAAATATTATTCCTATCACCCACACTGTTGTTTGGAGAGATCACTCATTTTGATGGCTTTAGCTATTGTTCCTACAGAGAAAAATCTCTAAATGATATAGCTATCCTTGAGCTGTTCATTCCTTGGTTTTATTTCTCTTTTCTGGACAGAATTATACAGATATCAAACATAAATTACAGAATTCTAAGTCATAATGTTTATCTCTTCCTTCAGAATTTTTTACTTATTCCAATGTCATCACTATATTTCTGTTTCATTGGCAAAGAAATTCCATTCTCAGCTATTTTTTAGTGCAACACATTAAAATATTAGATTTTTTCATGTTTCCACCACAAAACAAAACAAAATACCCAAAAAACAGAGAACTCCTTACCACTATATGTTAATCACAATAATATGATTAAAATAATCTGAGAAAGATACTTTGTTAAAAATCATTGTTGGTCCATGCAAGTACTAGGCTCAGATTATGTAAACTAAAGACTAATAATAAATAATAAATATACAATAAGCAGTCCCCATGAAATAAATGGTTATTAGGTCTCTGTGCATCAATACAATCTTTCCAAACATTGAGGAGCCAAGTAGGAGCTGAGGTCATTGACCCTCCTTCCGCTTTCGACAACACATATGCTTTGTGCCTACTTGAACGTACGAGTCTCTAATTAGCTTTCATAAATGAAAATATCAAAAATGAGCAAATGACATAGTGAAAGATTAGACTGGCAGAAACATTGAAAACCAGCGTTTTGGTAGAAAATGCACCTCTTTCCTTTCTTCTTTTTTTCTTTTCTTTTTCTTTAAACATATTCATTCTATCAGGTTTGGAGAGCCTAATTTGGAGATGATAAGTTGACTGGCTGAATTTTTCCCCATATTTTAATGAGGCTCTCTACAATTGAATGGAATTTATATGGACTTTGTGAATACAGAGCATGAACAAGAAATCTTCTGTAACCAGGCAAGGTTTCTAGTGTTGGCACTGGGACACCAACCCAGCCACAAAACCTCTGATCTACAATTTGTCCAACCTGAAAGATATGTTGAAGTAATAGTGACATAGAACTTGTAGAAGTGTCCACCTATGACTGGTCTAACTTGAGGCCAATATCTACAGCTTCCTGGATAACAAGAGACCGAAGACTGTCCAGAGACCTAGACTAGAATTAAACATAACTAGCAGAAAAAAAGGGTCAAGGAAAGTATTCTTAGCGATATAGCATGGGTTATTCTAGCAGCTGAGGGAAACAGATACATAAAAACCCATTAGGCAAAGCTTGGGGAACCCTGCAGAAGAGGGGGAGGAAGGATTGTAGGAGCCAGAGTGGTTGAGAATTCCAAGAGATCACAGTCCACAGAAACAACTAAGGAGGACTCATCCTAGGGGCTCACAGAGACTGAACAGATAATTCAAGTCTGCAGGTGTTTGCATGAGGTCCTCTGCATATACCTCTGCATAAATGTTGTGGTTATGTAGCTTGGTATTCTTGTGGGATTCCTAACATTGAGAATAGTGTTGTCCCTGATTCTTGCTTTCTCTTGGGACCCTTTTTCTCCTACTAAGTTACTTCATCCAGGCTTTATATGAAGATCTGTGCCTAATCATGTAACTTGGTCAGGCCATGTTCAGTTGACAACCTTGGCAGGGCTTCTCTTTTATAAAGGGAAGTAGAGGAGTGGATCTAGAGGAGAGGAAAGATGGAGGGAGTGGTGGGAGGAGTATAGGGAGGTGATCTAATGTATGAAAGAAGAATAAAATAGATAACATTTAAAAATAAAATGAGAAAATAATTCAAGGAAGAAGTGAAATTTTAATCTCAGCTAGTGCATGTTTCTCAGCTCTGTCATCCCTTGGAGTTTAGATAAACAGAGAGAAAAAGGTCAAATTAGAATACAGACACAGCGGCCACATTAAGTTATCTGATTTCTAAATTCTCTCACAGCCAGCCCTGGGCTCTCAGGATCTCAAAGGAAGTCATCAACCATGTCCACTTAAATTATTGTCTTGCTCTTTAGATTGCCACATTATATACTCGGAAAACATAAAACTCCTTTTTTTTTTTTTTTTTTTTTTTTTTTTTTTTAGTATTTCAAAACATGGAAGTAGGTAAGATTTAGAGATAGACAATTCACACTATCTTTCCTCCTGGGATCCATCTATAAAACAGATGGTGCCTAATAATAGTCATGCCAAAAAAATGTATCAATTTCAAGGTTCTGCATATCAGGAAATCAGATAGGGAGATAATACAATGGAGGTAGTTTTCTTCAGCTAGAGATAGTCAACACAGAATTGTCTGAATGAGGAGTGAAAGAGAGGGAAAGGAGGAAGGGAGGAACAGATATTGGATGAGAAGAATTGGTCTGTAGTGATGGCATCTCCTATGCCCTGTTATCTTTGTCTACACCATCACAAAAGTCATGCGCATGAGCAACAGAGAGCCATGTAGTCCAGACATATTGCTGTAGACAGCTTAGAAGAATAGAATTTCCCCTCTATACCTGTATCGTTCTTTTTACATATGTGACAAGGTATATACTACCACAAGTGTGATAATTAGTTTTTCAAATTTATTGGACCAAGAAATGCCTAGGAAATTCATGACACACATTATGGATTTGTCTGTGACAGCATTTCCAGTGCTGGTTAGATAACTAGGCTCTGTGCTAATCAATAGTTTAAATCCTGAAGGTTTTAAAATATGATGCCATTATGTGTAGCTAGTAGAAGGTAGTAGATTGGGGTATGCCTGAAGAAGTAGAGCTTTGGAGGGCACATCTTACCTGGCTCCCTTCTGTAAATCTACTCCCTCGATTTCTGCAAGCTGTGATGTAAGCTCTGCAAACCTCTGGGCAGGATCACCTAGAATGCTAATCTCCTGACAAATTTTCCTTCCCTCTGTTCACCCCTCACCTCATCCTTCCTATTCACATCCCTGCCCATCCCTATCAAGTCTTGGAGGGAGACAACCAGATTGGGAGGCATTTATGAAATGAGCCAGAAACCTAGGACAAGGGAAACTCCCAGGAATCTAGGAGGGTGACCCCAGCTAAAACTTCTAGCAACGCAGGATATGGAGCTAGAAACAGCAATTTCCTGTAACCCGGCAAGACTTTTAATGGATGGATGGAGACCCCAACCCAGCCACATAGCTTTAGACCCATAATTTGTCTTGCCTACAAGATGTGTATGTCTAAAAGATAGTACAGGCACATGCCATGAGAGGGAACCCACATCTGACACTATTAACAATATTCTGCTATACTTGCAAACAGGGGCTTAGCATAACTGTCTTGTGAGAGGCAACTGATGGAAATTGATGCAGAGACCCACAGACAAACATTAGGTGGGACTTGGGGAATCCCATTGAAGATGGGGTGGAAGCACTGAAGGAGCCAGAAGGGTCAAGGACACCACAAGAAAATCTACAGAATCAATTAACTTAGGCCCATAGGGACTCATAAAGACTGAACTGTTAAGCAGAGAGCATTCACATGGACCCTCTGCACATCTCTTACAGTTGTCCACCTGGGTCTTCATTTGGGACTCCTAAAGCATGTGGAAGGCCTGTCTCTGGCTATGTTGCCTATCACTGGATCTATTTTCCTAATTGGGCTGGTTTTTTTCACCTCAAAGAAGATGTGCCTAGTCTTAGCGCAAACTGATGTGGCAAGGCATGTTGATGTCCATGGGAGTCTTTCTCTTTTCTGCTAATTGTGGGGAGGTGAAAGAGAGGGACTTGGAGCAGAGTAGATGAGGCAAGCCAAGCTGAAATAAGGATATAAAGTAAATAAATAGCTTAGTAAAAAAGGTAATAGAAAACTAAAAAGATAAATATTAGATTTAGAAAACATTTTGCATCTATAGAGACCTACTTTAGTCTTAGAAAGAAGTCCATTTAATTTCTTTCATATAATATATATAGCCATTTCAATGAAATATCACTCTGGGATATTTTTAATAAATTTAGTTTTTGGTCATTTGAAAGGCTAATATTTCTTCCTAATAATAAGGCTAAAGTCTTATGCCAGATATTTTGACTTATAAGTCAAGGCTAACAAAATTAATAAGAAATAGTGACCTATGGTAAATTCTAGTTAAGGGAAAGGCCACATAATTCAGACTATTTCTTATCTGCAAAGCCGCAAAGACTGATATACTTAGATACGATGGTTTTTCTCTAGTATAAAATCTCTTACAGTTTTTTTTTGTTATGTTTTGTTTGCTGTGATATTTGATTGAATACTTGCAGATCATCATAGTCAGTTGTTTTTCTGGGAATAATGTTTTCTATTTTATAATGGTGAAGCAAATTGCTACCCAGAGAGGAGGTAAAGCTGTCTTTCATACTTTACTGTGCAGTAGGTGTAGCGATCAGCACCCTCCCTTCAGAGTTTTCTACAGCCATCACCCCCTCCTTACCAAAGAGATAGAACATATACATATATATATATATATATATATATATATATATATATATATATAATCTACTGCTGACCTAGAGTCAAGTGGAATTTTAGGCACTTTTATAAAAGTTTTTCTATTCTATTTATTCCTTCTTTAACAGTCAGGTATAATGTGTCTATGCTGTTATGGTAAAATCTTAATCAGTATGTATAAAGGATTCGAGAAGATGATGTAATTATGTGTTGACATCCAAGTGATACACAATCTATATTGGCGTGCACTGGGGAAGATATGGACATCTGAATATGTCCAGTGCTTCTGAAAATAAATGAAGAACAAAGCATGGAGTTTGTGAAATACACAGTACATGGAAATAAACTCAGTACATGGCTCGATTAAATGTAACCATAAATCTGGGCACAAATAAAAACCCCGGCCAACTCAAACTGCATCACAGAGGGCTTTCTCTGTCAGCCATTGCCTAAAGTAATGAGAAAGTAGAATTCTGGAATTGGGAGATAACTTTGCGGATCTAGGAGATTTAGAAGAGTTAAAAAGAAGATAAATATGTCAGACTCAAGAGTCCCAAGTCACTTCTAATGCCATCTATGTGGCAGTTTTCTACATGAACCAGAGTAAAGATTATCAGTAGTGAGGTGCATTAAACTTCTTTGGGAGGGCAAGCTTTTCACTGAAGTAGCCAGCCACACAGCTCTAGTGGGGTTTAGAGGATTGGTGATCACTGACCACATCTGGACTGAAGTTATTTTAAAAATAGCACATCTATTAAAATAAGATTTAATGATTTTCATGTGAAAAAGTTTAGGACTGTGAAAAGTCACCAGTTATTATAGTTTGGTATCACATCCAAGACTGAGATCAAATCAGCAGGCCAGGGGTGAAATGATAGTTCGAAGTCTAAACTGTGTACACAGAAAAGACCCATATAAACTTGGACCTTGAAACAGAGGAACCTTGCAGTGTAATTGTCTGCCATGAATTTTGAATTGTTCTTCTCTGAAGTCCCATCTTAGGCAATGTCTAGGGGTAATGATCATTTTAACATTCATCTTATTTATAAAGCAATAAAAATCCATGCTAAGTGAGAAAGGCTACCCTCATGATAGCCATAACAATCTCCCTTCTTTGTAAATAACATATATGCAGGCTTCTTGGCTCTAGGATTTTGACTTCTTTTCTAAAAAAATTTCTTTAGAAATCTCTTAGTTAAAAATGTTTCCTTTGCATCTGTGAGATATAAAGATTCATGTAAAAATTTTAAATGGCTCTTAATAGATTAATTCTGTAAGGATGTTATTAGTAGGAGCCTTATATTCATTACTGTACTTGTCATCGTTAAAGATTGTGTACTGTCTTCTAGGAAGGCAGGAATCTAACCTCTGTGTGAGCATGAATTAGCAAGTCCAGTGCAGCTGAATATATCATGTCCACAAGTAGACAGCTTGCTTGCAGCGTCCTGTGGACCCGTCTTTCCCCATATCCATTAGGACTTGTCTTCTAGCTAATTCTGGGAATTTAACAATGTTCCCAAACTTTGCTCTGACAAGGGTGAATTCTAGCTTTGTCCTCATGTCCCTTTCTCATTAAAATAGACTTTAAAAACCTTCCTTTTGTGTTTGAATAGTGGATGGTTTACTGAGATAAGCCATTTCCTTGGGTACAGCCTCTTATCAAAACCTCTATGTCCCTTCCATTCTCTTTGACAATTATTTTTATCATTTATTAGCAAGTTTTTGACAAGAAGCAACCTAGGGATAGAAAAGTTTGATCAGAATAATGGTTTTGGTGATGCAGTCCATCACAGCAAGCAAGGCAAAGCTTCATTCAGCTCTTGGTATTGACAAGATATGTGACAGCTTATATCTTCCCATCTCAGTAAAGCACTTCGTAGAAAGATAAGTCATGAAGTGGGACTGGGCTATCAACTTCACAGCCTGCTCTCTTAATATATTTCCTCTACCCAAGTTCTACTTTGAAAAGGTTCTGTAACCTCTCTAAAGGGTCCTGACTAACAGGGGACTAAATGTCCAAATACATGAGCCTGGGGGAGACATTTTACATTTAAATGTAACAAAGAAACCAGCCTCTCATACCATTATTTTTCCCTTCTTTGTTTTCATTTTCCTCTCTCTCTCTCTCTCTCTCTCTCTCTCTCTCTCTCTCTCTCTCTCTCTCTCTCTCTCTCTCTCCTCTGTTTCTCTGTCTGTCTCTGTCTCTGTCTCTTTCTCTCTCTCTCCCTCTCTCCCTCCCCCTCCCTCTGTATGTGTGGTATATGTGTGTGTGTGTGTGTGTGTGTGTGTGTGTGTGTGTGTGTGTGTGTGTGTAGCCATACACACACACCCACTAGCATGTATGTAGAAGAAAAAGAGGATGGTTGGGGCTGTGTGTGGTGTGCTTCATTGCTCTTTGCCTTGGTATTTTGAGATAGTCTTGCCTTGAGCTTGGGTGTGGCAGATGGTTAGGAATCCCCAAAACTGCCTGAGCCCTATGATTGACACAAGTCGCCATGCCTAGCTTTACATGTGATGCTAGGATACAAACTCCTTATGAGGCTTGTGTAACATGGGTTACGCATTCATTGATCCCTCCTGTCAACTCTCAGGGCTCCATCTTGGCTTTATTTCTTTTTCTTTCCTTTCTTCTTCTAAGTTCTTTCAATTGTTTTAATTTTATGCTATAAAACACCATCCACCTATAAAATAAGATACAATTTCACAAGAGACAAGTACAATTTAAGTACAATTTAAGATTTTGTCTATCAAAGGGTTAAGAGTATCTGTCCAGGTATTTTTATTTGTGAAACTGAATAACATTGTATTTTCTCAGAAAACTGTTCTACCCTTAACATCATATTTAGGTAATGGGATATATATATATATATATATATATATATATATATATATATACACATATATATATATACACACATATATATATCTCAAAGTCAAATAAATATATAAAAATATTTAAATATATCTAATATAAATGTCAACGTGGTGTGAATAAATAAATATTATAATAGCCATTTATTTTAATATAAAAGTAAAATATTTATATTTTATATTTAAATATAAATTATATTTATATAAATAAAATATGAAATATTGTCACAGAGTCCTTCTATGAAGAGGAAACTGCTATGGATTTACCAGCTTCTCTTGGCCTCTTCAAGTATCTGTACCGGTATCAAACAATCCCCTATTTAATTTTATGGAGTTTTGAGGAGAATGTGTGTCTGAACATTGGAAAAATCTGTGGTGCTGGAGAAAATGTTCCTCCTAGTAAGTAAAGGCATTGCTTTATTCTCTGATCCATTTAATCATAACTAATTTCCTTTGTAGTAGGTAGTGAAATTTCTTTCTAGATGGCCCAGTGGGTAGCACAGAGAAGGTGAGTCTGGTGTTAATAACCTAAGTCCCCAGTACCCAAAGCCTAGTAATTAGGGCAATAGCCATTGAGACTTACTGATATTCAAAGTAGAGAGAAATATGATTTGACCTAAGCATCTAAAGCCACAAGTCTCTAGTTATCCGGAGAAATAAACCTCCATTTCTCAGAGATGGGGTCTGATTAAGACTCTGGCTTAAAGGTGCCAGGTTTGTATTTTATCACCATAAGTCTTTGATTCCTCTGGTCTGGAGCCATAAATCCCTAGGTCTTAGGGCCTGAGCAGCATGTCTCAGGGTTTGTGAGTTCAGTCCTTAGGACACTCAGCTCAAAAGTGTAGTGCTGCTTATACTAACTGAATGACACCCTGTGTATTGTAATGACATTTGAATAAAATATGATCCCTTGGGCATCCGTCTGTAACCCAACTGTCTTCTTACATGAGTGTTTTCAATAACCCTTACCTTACTTTATAGTGGCCTCAAGTTTAGGAGTGATGACTCCAAAGATGTACCGGAGTCTATAACATGGAAGAAATAACATAGAACAAACCATCAACACTTGTGTTTTTCCTGTGATTGTCAACAGTGCAGGGTGTATACAAAACCTAAAGAATGTTTGGGGTTCAATATCAGTGATTTTAGGATACCCAAGGGTCTTGGAGCCATTTATAGATAAAGGATTATTCCATATTCCTGTCTAGAATAGGAAAGTATGCAGTAGACTGACATTTTCAGAGAGATGTGATCCTGAGTTCATTCTAATTCATAATGTACTGCTAGGGTGTCCAGCAGAGTAACTGGATTCTAATATTTGAAACACAAAAAGATTGGGTAAGTGCATTTTCTATGTCAAGATGGTTAACATTTCAATCATAGAATTTATTTTATAATATACTAAATAAGTATTTTGGAAATGAAATTATGCATAGATATATAACATTATAATCATTACAAAATATTAAATATAGAGGAATTTACTTTCTAGGTAATTTAACAACATAAACACTAGACTCCAGCATTTTCAGTCTCCTGACTTTTTATGGTTATAGAACTATTCAAAACTGTTTTCATGATAATAAAGAATGCCCAAAAGGTTTTGCTTAAGTGACTATTTTCATAAATTCTATAACTGGAAACAGATATAATTATACTATAATTAAAATATGATTTTCAGAATGGCACCCCCCAATTAACGAATGCAGTGAAATAATTTAATTTTTAAGTTTTACTTTAATAATTTTCTTCCATTTTAAACTGCTAAATAATGGAGACAGAATTTATCTTTATGACTAAAAATGTTCAAAGATAAAGTCTTTCTGAATTATCTGAAGAGACATTTGCACCTTGTCCCCGTGGGCTGGCTACACCTTCTCTTTACCATTCTGTGGACGGATTATTCAGTGATCCAAAATTAAAGTCAAACTGAGAGGTAAAGGGCTTGGCCTTTGGCAGTGTGCTGGAAAGAGGAGTGTGGTGATAAGCTATGGGAAAGAGCAAATGATTAGTCAGGAGATTTTTGCTGCTGTTTCCCCACTCAAAGACTAATTTTGAATTTGAACGTTGATGCTAAGAATTTCTGGGGACCTGGAGAGTTGGCTCAGCGGTTAAGAGCACTGACAATTCACCCAGAGGTCATGAGTTCAATTCATAATAACCACATAGTGGCTCATAACCATCTGTAATGAGATCTGATGCCCTTTTCTAGTATGTTTGAAGACAACCACGATGTAATTATATACAAAAAAACAAACAAAATTAATCTTCAAAAAAATAAGAAATGCCACAAGGTTTAGAGTTTATAGGTAGTATTTGTTTAAATTTAAACAAATGTCAATGGGAGTTTCATTCTTACAGAATACTATTCTGAAAAATAAAAAAGAAAAAATTTAAAAGGAAAAGAAATTAATCACTCTGGTGTAGACAGTGACTACTGGTTCCAATATCTTCTGGAAAGTAGAAAATGTACCTGGTTGCATCCCACTGTAGAAGAGAGAGGCCAACAATCTATACTTAGATGGCCTACTGAGAGTCACTGCTTAGAAAGAGGTGTGGAGGTCTCTTATAAAAATACCACAGTCACTGTGATGGGCAGAGGCTTCAGAGTCTGCGTATTATGATTATTTACAAACTCGGAATTTTTACAGTCATCTTTTTTTTTGTTCAAATATTTCAGACTTGGTTCTGTCAAAACTTACTGAGCCTTTTATAAAACTCTCCATTCCCTCTTTCCTCACATCCACCCTCTGGCAATAATTATTATTCTGGCTTCTACTTCCGTGAATTCAACACATTACATTCTATCAAAATCATGCAGTTTCATGCTTCCTGTGTCCAGAATTTATTTAACTGTCTTTCAACATATATTCAGAAATAAAATTACTCCTGAACTGAAGTTCTTTCTCTCTCTCTCTCTCTCTCTCTCTCTCTCTCTCTCTCTCTCTCTCTCTCTCTCTCTCTATCTCTCGTCTTTCTCTCCCTCCCTCACTCTACTTTCTCTCTCTACTAGTTTTCTTCCATTTTCTTTCCCTCTTTTTTTATTTTAACCACTGCATGTTTTTTAGCTATTTCATTGGAAGTTAAATATTTCTACCGAAAGGAGTTAAAAGTCATAGAAGGATTCATAAGCTAATTGTACAAGATTCAGGAAGCAAACAAAACTCACAAAGTTCAGAAAGCTACTGAGACTAAAGAAAAAACTCTCAAGGTTGCTTCCTAAGGCTATGCAGGCAGTCATAATGGCTGGATTAATGAGACTTTTTATTTGATCAAGCTTCTTTCTAGTTGAATAGGAACCACAGGGATTCAAATATTTCTGGTCATCATTGATGCTGGAGTGGCAACTTTGATGATATTTACCCCTGTAAGCAGTCTATTACTTAGAATTCTTTAAATAACCACACTGATTATTCTGTAAATAACCACAATGACTAGCAGTCACTGATTCTGCAAGTTTGTATGGAATCATTGGTTTATCATTGGTGTCCTATCTGGAATAAATATTTTTTTTCACATCTCTCCACGAAAAGTCATACAACAGGGATAATATCTAAAAAGAAACTAAGAGAGACAAAGACAGGTTGTTGTAAGTGGTTGTATAACCTCTGTAATTTGTGCTGAGATATGCAACTGGGATTTTGATGTACAAGGGGGTGCATCATATGTTGAGGCAATTGGGATTTGGGTATCTTTCTTTGTGGAGTATAGAAGAGCATGCCTCTATGTTGCAAGGGTGGTTGTATGCCCTATGACTGGAAGATGGAGCCAAGAGTGATATATTTCAAATGGGAGTCCCATTCTTGGCGTATGATGTCATGTTTTCTTTTTTAATTGGCTCTATACCTCAATATTGGGATGCCAGCTGATCACTGTTGGAGAATGTCATATGTCACAATTCCCAAAAGTGTTAGATATGTAACAGGATCATACATAGACTGTGATATCAGGTATGGTCATTGTTCTAGATAATATGGAATGCAGCTGAGGACCAACTGTCTTGCCTAAATGAATTTAATCACAAAAGGGAGAAATCACAGCAATAAAACAAATTAGGCAAATATTATCTGTTGTATTGGTTCTAAGACAGCAGAAATTTGGAGACAATGAGATAGTGATGTTAGTTTTCCTTTCTTTCTTTCTCTCTCTCTCTCTCTCTCTATATATATATATATATTTACTTACTTACTTATTTATTTATATTACATCTTGATCGCTTACCCCTCTCTGCTCCCTCCCACCGTCCGTAATCTCTATTTCTCATTTACCCAGAGAGCATGGAGGCCCCCTGAGTATTCTCTCCTCCTACACATCAAATCTCCACAGGGTTAGAAGCCACACCAAGGCTAATCAAGGTATCCCAGCTGAGGGAACTAATTCCAGAGAGAGACAGGCAAAAGCTTCAGGGAAAGGACCTGCTCTCGCTGCCAGGGAGCTACATGAAGACCAAGCTACCTATCTGCTATCCGTGCAGGTAGGAGAGTTACAGGAAGATGAAGGTGGAGTCCGTGCCTACTCCCTTGCTGGTGGTTCAGTCTTTACGAGCCCCCAAGGGTATAGGTTGGATGACTCTGTTGGTCCCCCTGTTGAGTTCCTATCTGCCTTGGAGCTTTCAATCCTCCCTCAAACTCTTCCGTAGGAATTTTTATTTCTTACAGCTACCCAGATGAAAGAGAAGGAGGTAGAAATTAGATGTGTGTCACAATCCTTACAGTCCCCAAACTTGAAGCATATGAGATGCAGAATCAGACACTGAAGATGAAGTGCACAAGAGAGAAATGATAAAAAAAACATCCCCTGGGTTCTGAGCTTCAGCACCACAGAGGGAAAAAAAATCATGATTCAGAATTCAAACGAGGCTTTAGTAATGACCCACTATCTTAAAAAGAATTAAGAAAATAGAGAAAGTGATGGAAAGAAGTGATGGAGGGAGAGGGGGATGGAGGGAGAGAAGGAAGGAGGAGGAAAGAAAAAAGAAGTTACATGCAGGAACTACACTCTGAACTGCTTGACTTGAGAGCACATTTAAAACATGCAATGGAAGAGCCTTTCATAGCATGTCTGCTGAGTTTACTGGATGAGCAGATTGATTGGATCACTAGCAGAGCTATGGAAGTAGAGAAACTGAGTAATAAAATGGTCATTGCGTCTATTTCACAGTCAACAATGAAGATAGGGAATTCTGCTTGGATTAGTTCAATTACGAGCAGTCCAAACTTGAATTCATTTCTTTCTCTCATGTTTTCTGTCTGTCTATAGGTTGTGGTGACTGGTCTTTCTGTATTCTGTTGCCTGTGTTAGTTTTGTACCAACCTGTGTTTGCTCTGAATGATGTACTTTGCTCTATGTTGATTGAACTGCACATAAATTATACTTTGGGAGAGCAACAGAAATAGCTTAAGGTTACTATTCACATGTTAGTTAGTTTCATCAAATGATTACTTCAGCACATACATGCATGTGAACACACACACACACACACACACACACACACATTATATTCTGGGTCAGAGACTAGTAAAGAGTTCCTAACTTAATACAGAAGCTAAACATTTTTATTTAGGTCGTAAAACCTGATTACAAAAGAAATGCAGGTCATAGTAATGCTGGTTACACTGTTCTCTTAAAGACAAGCTAAACAGACTGAGTAAACCGTAGGACGGTTGAGTTGATGCCATGTAATAAATGATGTCAAAGCTTATCAAACTTAGTTGTATACCTTGTAAGTTTAGTTTCTGAAAGGAAGTTTTTTTTTTTAGAAAAACATAATAGCACATCTGTCTTTAAGACAAGAGATACATATAGGTAATATGAGGAAAATCAGGCCCTTGTGAACTAGTTTTTTCTGATTCATTATGTGGAATACTAAGTTGTTATCAATGGGAATTTATGTAAATATCTGGGACAGCAAGGCAATAGAGGTTCTCAACCTTTCTAATACTGTGATTGCTTTTAATATAGTTTCTCATATTGACATGAGTCCCAAGCATAAACTTAATTCATTGCTTCTTCATAACTGTAATTATGCTCCTGTTATGCATTGTAATATAAATATCTGATATGCTGATATACAGCTTATCTGATATGTGACTCCTGTGAAAGAGATATTTGGACTCCAAAGGGTAGTAGCCCACTTCAACATTTAATCCCTAACGTGTCATAACCTACCTCATTAGAAACACAGGCATTACAAAGACAATAAAGAATCAGAGAGGTTGTATTGGCTGTCTACTCCACTGCAATACATAGTCCTGTGTTCACTGTAGAGTTCAAAACCCGTTGCTTCAGAGGGACATTGGGCTAGAGTAGTGGTTCGTGAGGCACATTGGCTCTTTTGTGGTGCTTTTGTGGTGCACCCTGCCTCATGGTAGGGCTTGATGTTAACAATGTCAGAGAGGATATTGCAGATCTGAAAAAAAAAAGTAGACTGTGATATCAATCAGGCCACTAAGGTGTTAAAGCACATAGGAGAAGATGGGAAACAGAGAAAGCAGAGTACTGGGTTTAGTCTATGCTCTTTAAAAGCGTATGTGGAAATGTATGTATTACGCTGGACTTTCAGAAGAGACCAGGATGGATGTCCAAAAGCTGTGAGTGTGAGACTGAGTGGATGGTATAGGTCGTTCCCACTTCATCCTTTGGATAAGGAGTTTTCTTGGGGTGGAAACCACCATAGTGGTCAAAGTTACCTGAAACTGGGGTGCTGCATCCTGGAATCCTAGGCTCTACCTCTCTCTTGGTAACTTGATAATTTACAAAGTATTTGGGTTACAGAGCATATTGGAGCCAAGATTTCCTTAAGGCACCTTAATTCATAGTAAATTCCAAAGCTTCATGGTAGAATATGGAATTAAACTGTACAGATAAGAGGATTAAGATGTTATAAGGGTCACAATAACTCTCCCATCCCTGTGCACAAACATGCATGTTTCTGTTATAAGAATACTTTCTGAGTATGAGTCTCTTGCTGTGTTATCCAGTGTCCCCCTGTGGACCTGTGAACATACAGGGTAAGCTTTTCTCATGCAAGATGGGTAAGATGAGAGCTTATAAAGTTGCCTATACCAAGAAGCACGGTGAATGTCAAACAGTATACACCATTTTATTATCTAAGGAAGATTTCTCTGTATTTGAAAGTAGAGTTTATAGGTCCATGAGAAATAGCAAGTCAGCTTTTTTCTCTCATTTTTGTTAATAGTTACTTTATGTATTATAGATATTATAGGATAATATGGTATATAACAAGCTCCATATATTTAATTGAAATCTTAGTAAATTGCCTACAGTGTCACTATACTATTTCTAAGTGTGACTTGGATATGTTATTTTATTTGTTCAAATTCTCATACAAAGATGTGTAGTCATAGTTTTCTGGTTTTAAGTTTATACATTTATTTGGTTTATCTTCACAACAAATAATATGATGCAATGTTCATTTAGGATGCTTGCCAACCTCTATCTATTTGATTTCTGTAATACAATCCTTATCTGATAGCCATTTTTCTTTATAACAGAAATACAGCTGTGTTAATTTTATTTTTTTACCAAGTGATACTATCTTTTTAATAGACTTGATTCAACTCTTGTTTTTTTATCGTATTTTTATTAAGATTTTTAGATTAGTAAATTCGAAAAATGTACTTTTAAATACCTTCTACCCTAAGAAAGTTCTATTTTACTTTCTTCCACATACAAGTAGAGCACATTTAAAGTGGCAATGACATTGTGTATTTCTGTTATTGTTCCTGATAAGGCCTGAAGTTGGGCATATAGCTCAGTGAGTAAAGACCCAGCCTAGCAAGCATGTAAGTAGGACATACATTTGTACTTGTCCAAAAGTGTTAGACAGGATGCTACACAGGAAGTACTAGGGAGGAAGAGACAGGACAACCCCTTGGCTTCATTGGACATTCAATAAAGTACAGCGGAAGAGCTCTGGGACAGTGGGAGAAACCTTGCCTCACAGGATGTGGGTAGTGTTCCTGAAAGTGACACCTGAGGTTGTCCTCTATACCCCTCTCCCAGGCACACATACACACATGTATGCGGGCATGCCTGTATACACAACCACACACACACAAACACACACACACACATTTTTTAAAGGAAGTCTTTGTTTCACATGGCCCGTAAAAGCAGCAAATCAAGTGCAGTCCTCTGGAAGACAGCCCAGTAATGAATTACGATGCCTGAGAGCATAAATCCCTAAATTGGGGTCAAAGGCATCAATGAAATTTTACCACAGTAACAAAAATTTCATTTTCTAATGTCCTTCTTTAGCTCTGAAAGTCATTGTAAAGATACATTACTTGTCAATTGGTGGAGAGAAGATACTTTATACTTTAGGATAAGATTTCATTACTAGTTATTTTATCGAAGGTTAAAGAAAATAAAGAATATAAAATCCCTAAAATTTTATTCAATAGTATTTGTTTTAATCTGTTTAAGAAATAACTATGAGCTATTTATTATGTTTAAAATTCATTATAAAATTAACTTTTACAATATTTTATTTTTATTAATGTTATATAAGATTATATGACTTTACCAAATATCATACGGATATTTGTTTGTGTTTTTTAATGGTTATCTATTCTTAGAACAGAAGGTTAAATGCATAGTTTCTAAAATCATGACCATATTATCAGCTGGACTTTTTCTGAATTAACTCCTTTGCATATATAAATAAAATGTTAACATTAATAGTGATAAGATTAATAAAACTAGCAGAGGAACTGAAATACCAAGATACACTCTGGGATAGTTATGCAAACATCTGAAATTCTTTATACCATTGTATAAAACATACCACAGCATTGTGAATGCTACTTAGACTTGTAATCAGACTTTAAATTCGAATTTAAATTTCCTACTCTTCACTCTGGTATCTAAACATAATTCAAAAGGCATTTTAAACAAATAGCCACATATACAAAGAAACAATAACTTACCTTTTCAATAAGGTAATTTGACTTTGTTTGAATGATTTGTGACGTTACAGAACATTGCTCTTTTATCTAGAATAATTGACAGCCCCTCTACTTCAGTATGCTAGTCATCTAAATGGTGTCTTCCTTTTTAGTTTTATTGTAGAAGATTCCTGGTTGACCTGTATTGAAACAAATTCACATTTATTCAGACTTTCAAAAGCAAAATTATCATTTACCTAATGCAGAATTAAACTGATAACATTAGAGGTCCCGTCATAACTAGCCCAGACTTTCAAGACAGTATAAGTACTAAATTAATCATGTTAACCGAAAGCAATAGCAATCTTCTGATTTGGGTAGTAAGATGATAAATCTGTGTCCAGAAGCCTAGGTAGGCAGAAAGGTAGATGCAGAAGTTCTAGAAATAGTTTCCCATTACTTAATGTTTGATCAAATACTCTTGTTTTATAATAACAATACATGTATAAAATTTATGAGATATCAATTATTTAAACAAAGTTAAATTATTCTTGGTAATCCTCTACATAATGCCAGTAATTATGAGTCCTATAGAAAGGTAAAGATAATGAATGAGATACAGTCTCTGTCTTATGCTGTCAGGAAGCAAAGGAAACAAGTCTGAATATGGAAATATGGTATCCTGTACGATAAGCTCCCTAGTGGATGGAAGCCTGATATTTTAGAGGGGCTGATAGAAGAAAAAAATAATTTTGACAAATGTTCAGTGACTGAGATTTCATTTTATGGTAACATGTGTCAAACATGATTTCCTGTGTCTTGATACTATTTCTCATGAGTTGTCGCATCCAGCACACCTCCATGGATAACGTTGACTCGGGTGGTGAGATAATGAAAAGAAGCTAGAACTATAAACACACATATACAGAAAATCAGGGATAAGTTGACTGGGCCCTCTGATAAAAATCCACAGCATCGGCATGTTTATCATATATAATTTAATAGGAATGAAGTGTTATTGCATATATCTGAACAAGTGGGCAGGATTATTACATACAGATAATGAAGGTAGCAGACTTTATGATATAAAGTTTGCTCAAGGAGGCAAGTTTACCTAATCTTGGTAGGGGGAGTCTCTGGAGGAAAATAGTCTTCATGGTGTAAATAAAAATATGGAGAGTGTTGCCTTGGAATATTTCTGTACACATTGTCAAAGTTTAAACGTGGACCCCCTAAAGAGGCTTTGCCATCCCTTTGAGCCTCATCTAGGAAAGACTTTGCTATTTCCATGATATTGAGACATTGGAGTTCTTGACATGACCTTGTACATGTCAACAACAAACATTCTACCAAGACAAATCCAAGGCTTCATCTGCTCCCCACAAACAACCTGAAGATTTTTTTAAATTTTTTTTTTTTTTTTTGTGATCCATCTCAGGATCACAAAAAAAATCTCAGATTTCCTACATTGATATTAGATTGATTTAATAACCATTTGTTGAAAGCATTCCTCTTTTCATGAGGTTAGTTTGCTAATGTCCTTGAAAAGCAAATGTCATATGCATATTTAAAAATACAAATGAAATGCATAGCGTGATCATTAACTCTCCATCACATTACATTAGTGCTTATACTTATGCATTATCAGTAGCTTATTCTGTTTAAACCCAAAAATCTACAGTAAATATGGAAATGGGGTATTGTGAAGTCTCAAAAACCATTGTTTTAGAAACTGCTTTGCAAAGTCTAGATTCTTCTCATTTCGGATGGATATTAAATTCCTCATGTCAATGACTAAAGAGAGGTGTTGGGTTACAATACCACAGCTTTTAATTTGTGGATTAATTTTCTGATAATTGACACAACACTGCCTAGACATGAAATTTGAACAACAACAACAACAACAAAAACAACAACAAAGAAAAACAAAGAAAAAACATCCAGTAAATGGAGAGATAGTGGCAAAGAAGGGATAAGGGAAAGAGTGAATTAGTTGAGAAGGAAACAACAGATATAATCCTCAGTGAACAGAGAAGAATATAGCAGAAGGAGTATGGGACATGTGAGCTCAAACCCCAGGAGTCTCTGAGACTTGAGATCAGCAGGAGTCCAGCAGATCCCTATTCATTTCTGTAACTGCTCTGGCACAGATAACCATGACACCCCCACTGAGAGGACCTTGATAATCAGTCACTTGTGAAAGCACCTGGAGTCCTTCCCAATGCAAATAAAGCATCACTAACTTCTCAAACTGAGCCAATAACAAACACCTACCCCTATATCCCAGCCTACTCCTCAATATTTATACAGATTCTATCCACATGAAATAAGGCACACAAGTGATTTCACCAAGGATCATCTGATAGTGGCTGTTTTCATGATCTGTAACACTTGGATAACGTTCTCTCTCCTGAAGCATTCAGTCTCTGGACCTTAAATTGCCGTCTCCTGAGGTTGTGGACTTCAGCTATGTGCCATGTGCAGGCCACCCAAACTTCCTCTCTTCTGTTCTAAGCACTCAAATAGACCTAGACCAGTGGAATATATTCCTCCTCATTTTGCTGTACACTTTGGGCAGGTACAGAATTAAAAAGCAGAGCTTCTGAGGACTTTGTGGTCACAGCTGAAGAAATAGGAGAGTTAGCAGTCATGGCAACACATCTTACCCATGTAAATATAAACCTAGGATGTTATAAGACTCCATGGTTATTTGCTTAAGCATGCATAAAATACAAGTTCTGTTTCTAGAAACTAAACTCAAAAAGGAGCATTGGCCATAAAGCATTAAGCAAAAACCAACAGCAAGTTTCTCCTAAGAAGATGCAGAGATCTAAAGAAGTAAAGAGATATTTGAAAAAAAAAACTGTCAAACAGATTAGATGCTCAGATAATCTTTCTTCAGAATCACATGTGGGGTAAAACATAGCATTCTCTGTTTCTTTCTACTTGATACACTGAACCACCTCAAAGGGTCATCTTGATTCTGCCCCCTAATCTTAGACAATAATTATGATCCCAAACAAATCTGTTGACTGTAAACTCATTCAAAGTCAGTTATTTGCTAACTACCATGACCAAAAATAATATTTACCATGAATGTGACAATTTATATCTATCTACTGATATCTATCTATCAATAGCAGTCTATCTGCTGCCTGTCTTAACAAGAACAAATATGAAAGGTACAAAAAAGTAAAACTAAAAACTACAAGAAATTATCTATTATAGTATAATTATAACACATAGACAGGTATAATAAAGCAAAACGAAAAGATAGTGGTCAGAGAGGGGATGCAACAGTTAGGAGTACACATAAGAAAGTGGCCACATGCAGCTATAACTCCCAGTTCCAGAGGAGCTGAACTTCTCTTAGGACCACCATGGAAACTGCATGCAAGCAGTACAATTAAATAGGAATGTATATTACAGACATAAAAATAAATCAGTAAGTTAAAGAAAAACCTCAAATGATAGAGTCAAATCCTAAGATATCGATTACATTAAATGTATAAACTTGAAAACGTAAATTCATAAAATGGATAAAACATGAAAAATTCTAAGCAATATACAACAAATTCTCTGAAAATAATAAAATGAATAAGGTGAAGTAAGGTTAAGATGCATATACAAAACATAAGCATATAATATGTAAATGGTAATTATTGATCAAGGAAATGTAACTATTAATATAACTTGACATATTAAATTAAGTTACATGAAGAGAAGTATTGTACATGAGAAGAGATAAATCTATTAGAAAGAAAGTGTATCTGTTATGGTGTCTGTTGTGTAGCTGTTTCCTCTAAGATTAAAACATTCCACCTGGAACTCCTTAAGAGAGAAAGTGAACAAATCAACATAGTTTCAGGAAATCCCTGAAACTGATAAGATTCATTTGGTCCCTTCCTGAGAGTAAACAGTAAAGTCTTTTAAGTTACTCTCCTTCTCCTGTCCCCTTTCCTACCCAGGTGCTTCCTCTCCTTTGCCCCTCCCCCCTTTGTTTTCTTCTCCCTTTTAACTGGGATTGAAGCACCCTAACTTGGGCCCCTCTGCTTGTGAACTTTCTCATTTATGGGGTACGGGTAGACAGAAAAGAGGCACTGAGGGCCAGCAGAATAAATAGAAATATGCAACCTCACGGGTGTGGGAGGTTGAGGAACCCTCTAGAATGTACAAGAGACCTGGGAATGGATAGACTCTCAGTAAATGCCCAATAGTGGGGAGAGGGAACTGCTAGAGTCCACCTACAATAGAAAGACAGGGCATCAAGTTGAGGGATAGGGTTGCCATTCCTCAGTCAAAACCCAGAATTATTCTTGTGTTAAAGAACTGCAGGGACAAAAATGGAGAAGAGACCCTAGCCTGGCTATTATTCTCCAAGAGGCCCAATAAGTAGCTGAGACAGATGCAGATAATTACACCCAACCATTGGACTGAAGTTAGGGGCCCTGTGGTTGAATTAGGGAAAGGCTAGAAGAAGCTGAGGAGGATGGTGACCACTATAGGAAGACCAGCAGTCTCAACTAACCTAGACCCCTAAGATTTCTAAGATATTGAGCCACCAACCAGTCACCATACAAGAGCTGGTCAGAGGTCCCCAACTCATATTTGTCAGAGGACTGCCTGGTCTTGCCTCAGTGACTAACCAGCCTTGAAGGAAGGAATCCTTCTAAAGACAGTGGGGAGGAGGAATGGGATGAGGAATTATTGGAGGGCAGACAGAAATGGACATTGTAAAAGAAATAAAAGAAATTTTAAAAAATAGTCTTTGACAAGCCCAGCTACAGAGATTCTTAGGGAAGAGCAGTGCTGAAAATGTAGAAACAAGGCAAGCTGTCTATAGGAGGCTTAGATCAGCAAAGAGACTGCCAAAGACACTCTCCAGTCTGCTGAGCTGCCTGTAGGCTGTGATATGTACTGCAGGAGTCCAACTTTTGTGAGCTCTCACTGCAGGGTGGAGTTTGGTGTTGCTGCTATCTTTGAGTCATTTCTACTCCCATAAGTAGCCCCTTCCCCATACTCCTGTTAGTAATTTTAGTAAAACTCAATGAGTTACCAAAATGGACTTTGGTAGTATCCATACTTTGGTCTGTCATGGGCTCCTTTCCAGAGAGAGTAGACATGTGTGTTTAATCCCACAGGAAAACTGGGCCACACAACACTGGCATTACCTTTAACTTCAGCATTTGGAAGGAAGATGTCTGTGAGCTCTAAGGCAGCTTGGTCGAAATTGCAAGGTCTAGAACAGCCAGGACTATATAGACAGAATCTGTCTCCAAAAAAGAAAAGAAAGCAGAAAGAAAGTAATGACAGCCTTAAAAATGTATTCATGAAAAACAAGAAAGGGAAAAGGGATACACAATAAAAGCAAGGTGACAGGTCTTCCAGTTAAAATTTAAAAAGGATTAAATAAATTATATTTTCTTTTATTATATACAAAGTTGCAATGAAATCAACCAAGATGATGGAGGTATATTGAGGAAACCTATAGTTACAACTGCAGACAAATGTAACTCATGTTTTAATAATTTATAAAATGACCAGCCAGGGCATTGGAAAGAACACAGAACTCACCATCATCAATAAAAGAGGTAATCAATATTAATAGAATACTCTACTAAAAACCTCCACAAAGCACATTTTTTTCAAATGCTCCTGGAAGAATTACCAGTATATCTCATAGAGCCAAGAGCAATCATCAATAACTTTGGCAGAATTGCTAAATTTCTTTGCTACAGTGGAACCACACTAAATTTCAGCTACTTGATTGGCAGAAAACTCAGAAGATTTATAGACTAAAAATACATAGCTCTAAATTTGCGAATGATGGAGGAAATCATGACAAAACAGAAAATCAAATGGTTATATAAATGAATAAATAAAATCTCAGTGCTCATCAATAGAAAATGGAATAGACTATGGAGACATTTAATACCAGGGATTAAAACAGGAAGTGACAAATAAATCACACACATGAAAAGGTAAAACGTAGAAGCAATCCAAAAAGACAGACATGGGAATTCTGAATACAAATGAGATACGAAGGGAGAGGAGAAGAGAGTGTTGGGGAGATGGATATGCATTCAAGTGACTAGTTTGTTGGTTCTGTGGGCATATATGATTCCATTCTCATGTTAGCATTATATTTAAGAGAACCGTGCTTCAGTGACGATTAAACAGACAAAAAGAACAAAGTACTTTAACTCTCAATTCCTTATTGATCTTCTTTATTTTGCAGTGCAGAGGATAGGACTTGAGTCTTAGGTATGGTGAGAAACAACCCAACAGTGAATTCCATCCAAGTTCTCCACCATTATAACCCATTCCATTCACGGATGCTGTTTATGTAGCCTCTGAAAAAAACCCCAACAACTACATAGTCCACATCGATTTGATGTCTTCATATTACATTCATTTTATATTCATATTATTCATTCAAATTCTTCTGTGCGTAGTATTGTTAATGTCAAACCAATTTCCCAAAGTTTCTAAGCAATTAAGAACAGAAATAAAGGTCTCATAGACAAAATTCCAGCTCCTTAATATATAAGGAGCACCTACCTTCCCATGATATCTTACTAAATCACTTAGCACAGCTAATAAATTCCTGAACTGGGGTTTCTGTGTATTTCCTGTATTTTGTTTTCACTTTGCCTTGTTTAGTGCATGAAGCTGCTTTTCCAACTTCTATTTCGTTGCTCATATCTTACTCTTGTCATAGGATATCACTGCTTTTTAGGGTTGTACTAGGTTGCTGTAATGGATGTGTTACAAGGTCAAGAGCAGGTCTTTTCCCACAACTTTTATATAACTGGAAGGAGGCATTCACTTCTGTTTGTTTACATTCTAACTGGCTGTTTGTCACTATACTAAAACATAAATTTTCGAAGGGGCATGGCATAGATGTTGATTTATAATGATTATATCTGGAGCTTAAGTTTTACAAACACTGAAAATATCTTAACACTTTCCCCACTGATTGATTTCTTTAAAAAAATTAGTTTAAAAGGTTCACATTAATTGAGAAAACTAGCTGTTTAAGAAAATTTAAAGATATTCACTAAATACTTTTTACCAATCATTTTATTCATTTACATTGCAATTGATATTCTCCTTCCCAGTTTCTGCTCCACAAAATCCCATCTCATCCTCCTCCTTCCCACTCTTCTTGGTCTCAATGAGGGTGCTCCTGTACCCATTCACCCAGTCCTGTGGTAGCTCCAGAATTCCCCTACTCTGAGGTATCGAGCCTCCACAGGACCAAAGGGCTCCCCTCCTATTGATACTAGATAAGGCCATCCTCAGCTACATATGTATCTGGAGCCATGCATCCCTTCATGTATACTCTTTGGTTGGTGATTTAGTCCCTGGGAACTCTGGTTAGTCCAGTTAGTTGATATTGCCATTCTTCCTATGGGATTGCACCCCTCTTCAACTCCTTCAGTCCTTCCTCTAGCCCTTTCATTGGGGTCCTCAGGTTCAGTCTGATAATTGGCTGCAAGGATCTGCATCTGCATCAGTTAGGTGCTAGTAGGACCTCTCCCTGAACAGTCATACCAGGCTCCTGTCAGCCAGGGCTTCTTGGCAATATTGTCTGAGTTTGATAGCTAAAGACGGGATAAATCTTTAGGTGGGGCAGTGTCCATTCCATTTTTGGCCCTGTCTTTCCACTGGACAGGAACAATTCTGGATTAAAAATTTTTGATGGATGGGTGGCCCTCAACTGGGAGTCATGCCTATCTACTGGAGATCTTTTCAGGTTCTATCTTCCTTTTGGGACTATTTCCAGTAAAATCGTGCCCATTGAGTCTTGGGAGCTTCTTATTTCACTGGTGTCTGGAACTTTTTAGTAGCTATGCCCAGTTCCCTATCCCCCACTGCTAAATATTTCTATTCAGTTTCCTAACACTCTACTTCTCTCCTGTCCCTTCCTATACCTGTTCCTGCTTCCCCTCCCCCGTTTTCCATTCATCTCCTCTCGCCCTCCAAAGTCCCTCCATACCTCTAACTCCTGTGATTATTTTGTTCCCCTTTCTATGTAAGATTGAAGCATCCATAACTTAGTCTTCCTTCTTCTTAAGCTTCAAATGGTTTGTGAGTTGTATCATGGTTATTCTGAGCTTTGGAGCTAATGTCCATTTATCATTGAGTACATACCATTTTTGTTATTTTGTGACTGGGTTACCTCACTCAAGATGATATTTTCTATTTACATCCACTTACCTAAACATTTCATGAAGTCATTGTTTTAATGGATGAGTAGTATTCCACTGTGTAAATGTACCACATTTTCTGCATTTATTCTTTTGTTCCGGGTTGTTTCCAGCTTCTGATTATGTATAAATAAGGTTGCTATAAACATAGTGGAACATGTGTTCTTGTTGCGTGTTGGAGAATCTTTTAGGTATATGCCCAGTAATGGTATAGTTGGGTCTTCATGCAGAACTATTTTCCAGTTTTCTGAGGAACCAACAGATTGATTTCCAAAGTGGTTTTACCAGCTTGCTGTCCCATCAACAATGAAGGAGTGTTCCTCTTTCTACACATCCTCCCCAGCATCTGCTTTCACCTGAGCTTTTGATCTTGGAAAGATCAGGAATTCAAGGCATAATAAAGGCAGTATTCAGCAAACCAATAGCCAACATCAAACTAAATAGGGAAAGATTGAAGCAATCCTACTAAAATCTGGGACAAGACACTCTCCCCCTATCTATACAATAAATTACTCAAGGTTCTAGCCAGAGCAATTAGACAACAAAAACAGGTCAAATGGATACAAATTGGAAAGGAGGAAATCAAAATATCACTATTTGCAGATGATATGATAGTATACATAAGCAACCCCAACAATTGCACAGAGAACTCCTCCATTGATAAAAGCTTTCAGCAAAGTGGCTGGCTATGAAAGTAACACTGAGAAATCATTACCTTCATCTACTGAAAGGATAAACAGTCTGAGAAAGAAATTATGGAAACTACATCCTTCTAATAAGTCACAAATAATATTAAATATCTTAGTGTGACTTTAAATAAGCAAGTAAACGATCTGTATGACAAGAACATCAATCATCTGAATAAAGAAATCAAAGAAGTCCTCAGAAGATGAAAAATCTTCCATGCTCATGGATTGGCAGAATGACCATGGGGAAAATGTCCAAAAGCAATCACCAGATTAAGTACAATCCCCAAAATTCCAGGTCAATTTTTTACAGAGATAAAAAGAGCAATTCTCAAATTTATCTGAAACAAACAAAAAAAAAACAAGGATAATTAAAATCATTCTCAATAATAAAAGTACCTCTGGGACAATCACCATCCCTGACCTCAAGCTGTATTACAGAGCAATATTGATAAAACAAAACAAAACAAACAAACAAAGGACTCACAGTATTCATACAGAGACAAACAGGTGGATCAAAGGAATAGTATTGAAGACCCAGAAATAAACTCACACACCTATGGTCTCTTGATCTTTAATGAAGAAACAACTATCCACTGTAGAAAAGACAGCATTTTCAGCAAATGGTGCTGGTTCAACTGGAGGTCAGAATGTAGAAGAATGCAAACTGATCCATCATTATCCCCCTGTACAAACTCAAGTCCAAGTGGACCAGGGACTGTCACATAAAACAAGATATGCTGAATCTAATAGTAGAGAAGAGGAAAAGAATCTTGAACATATCAGCCACAGGGGAGCATTTCCTGAACAGAACTCCAATTGTTCATGCTCTAAGATCAACTATTGACAATTCAGACCTCATAAATTTGGAAAGCTTCTGGAAGGCAAGGGACACTATCAACAGTACATAGCAGCAACCCACGGATTGGGAAAAGATCTTTACCAACCCTACATCCAATATAGGGATAATATCCAAAATATATAAAGAACTCAAGAAGTTAGACTGCAGAGAATCAAATAATCCTATTAAAAATGGGGTACACCACTAAACAGAAAATTCTCAACTAAGGAATCTTGAATGGCTGAGAAGCATCTACAGAAATGGTCAACATCCTTAGGCATCAGGGAAATTGAAATCAAAACTACCCTGAGTGTCTACCTCACTAAATACTTTATTAAATATTCCTCATACTTCATAATTTATTATCATTCCATCCTAAAATCGCTCCAAACTGTGGTGATTAAAGGGTCCTTAATCACAGCAACTGGTGTTGTAATCTCAAAACATTAAACACATATAAACAGTTCAAACTTCAGGTTATTTTTTTCATATCTCCAACATTAAATATCTGTGTTAAACATTACATCTGTGTTTTCACAACTAAGTTGTTGTTAAGTTAAGACTATTAACTTGGCCACATAGATATTTTAGTCAATTACAGATTTTAACATTTTCCTAAATTCTCTATCACTTAAGGTCACTGAAATGGAATTGTCATAACCCCAATAAACTACAATTCTCTTTCTATGGTTTAAAACAAAACAATGTCAAAGTTGAACTTCAATCTTTGCATAGGCTTGAACTTGAATGAACATTTGGTAGTTTATACTTGAAAAAAAACTGTTTTTCTTGATCTTAACAAATACATTTGTTCATACAAATCATACAGGAAACCTCACTAGAAGGTTTACACTTTGAATCTTTGAATTTCAAAGCTCCATGACTGAGGAAATTGGTCTTCATGAAAGGAAGCACATTGTCTCTTGTCAATATAAGCCAGGAAACAATTTAAGAATGAATTGAATAAAACTGAAAAGACATGGCCTCAGTTCAGGAATACCTTGGCTACTCCTTTGATTCCACTAACTTTGAGCCATACTATTTTAAGGGTCAAAATCTCAATTGTTAGTGTATAATTATAGTAGAGTTTGTGTTCTTTTCCTCATTATTCTTGAATAAAAGGACCATGGAATCAGTTAGAGTGTTTTAAGTTCCAGCTATCCTCTTGCTACTGCTCCTGTGGACTCAGGTTAGATAAACAACTCAAAAGTGTTTCCCCATTGCATAAAATGATAATAATAAAGTCAATATAATACAGCTTTCGGAGTGTCTCAGAGAAAACCCAGGATCTTCAAGATGCTAACATTCAACCATTAAACAATGTCCCCCCTTTAAATAAGGATGTTTTGAAAATGTAATAAAATCCTAGTTATTTAGTAGTAGTGCTATTAATTTCTCAAGAATAAAAAACTATAGGGTAACTGTCACATAGTAATACACATTGCATTGAACATTTTAGCAGAATGCCTAGTTTAGTCAGCCCCATAACATCTCCTAGCTCTTCTCTCCCCTAGAATAACATCATTTCCATTTTAAACTTTGTCCAAACACTGGAAATTAGATTTGAACCTTACAGTGATTATGTATAACCTCCCATTACAGGACACTTTGCTGGTTTATTTGTGTTTTACAAAGTTCTCCAGGGTTTTGAGCAAAACTAGCCTTTCACCAGTGTTTATAGTTTTGCTAATGTCAAAATTGAACCAAGTTCTCCAGGTGTAAATTTTGGAGAGAAGAATATTTTGCTTTTTCTCGACATTTCTTCTTAAATATTTTCTTTCTTTTAGGGTACTGAATTTTGAAAAACAAATGTATGTGTGGTGTATGTGTATTATTCACGTGCATATATATGTCTGGATATGTAACAACACACCACAGAGTGAACCTGGTAGTCAAAGGAGAGCTTCAAATGTCAACTTTCACCTTTCATCTTGTTTGAGACAGATGTCTATGACTTTTATAATGGTAAGCAGCAGAAATTCAAGCCCACACTGTTTTCAAAATTGTCTGATGACCCTCCTGTCTCTACCTCCCATCTCCCTGTTGGAAAATTGAGATCACAGATGCATGTCACGACACATGCCTTTACATGGGTTCTGGGAATGAGAGCACAAACTTAATGTTACTATTGTGTCTACTTTACTCATGGAATTACCGTGTCAGCTCATGTTTTGTTGACCCTGAGGGAATTTAGATTATTTTAATTATCTTAATTAATGTGACTTAAGCAAAAACCCCTGCAAAAGGGATGTTAAGAAACGAAAGATTTCACACACAATTGTGAGATTTCAGCTCACAATTTAAGGATATGCTATATTGTGGTGGACATTCTTGGACACAGAATGGTGGATGACAATTCTTAGATCACTTTATCCTTTTATACAGCCAAGATCCCAGACTAGAAAACTGTGTCACTCACTGCGTACAGTTTTTTCCAGCATTACCATCTTCCAATATTCCTCAAAAACAGGAGCTCTACTTCCAGAGTGCTAACTCCCAAATAGCAATCTTTTCCACATCCAGCCAAGGAACAGTTGGTCAGCTTTTTTACAGCAATGGTGCCAGATTTCAGTACTGGATTTTGTCTTAGTTACTTTTCTTGTTGCTATAATAAAACACTGGCCAATGCAACTTTAGCAAGAAAATGATTCTCTCTGCCTGATGGCCCTCATTCTGTTTAGCAAGCCTACTTCCAATGGCATTAGAACATACTTTGAGGTTGCAACCTATAGTAAAGAAAGACTGAAATATTCAGACCCAAGGATGAACACTACTGGACACTTGGACCATCCATTCACAGGTTGTTGAAAAAAACTGGACCACAATCCATCCTAAAAAAATCTCATATATATGATATTATATATGATATGATAGTATATATTAAAAGTTCTGTTACTCTAGAGAATCCCAATACAGCAAGTAAAGTTAAAATGTTGTGAAACTACATGAATTTTTCATAGTTGTAGAATTGGCTAAATATATACTTTATTCTACAGTATCTTATTTTCAGACATTTTTAGAATATCGCTGAAATACCATTTATAGCTTTAAGATACTGAGATCATATAAGAGTGTTGAGAGTTAAAATTTACATTGTGGTAGTTTGAATAAGAGTAGCTCGCATGGGATACTAAATTTAAATGTTTGGTCACTAAGAAGGGGTAATTTAGGGGATGTGGCATTGTTGGATTAGGTATGGCCTTGTGGGAGGAAATGTGACATTGAAGGTAGGCTTTGGGGTTTCTTTTTTTAAGTAATTTTTTATTGGATATTTTATTTATTTACATTTCAAATGTTAGCACCTTTCCTTGTTTCCCCTCTGCAAACACCCTATCCCATCCCCCCTACCCCTGCTTCTATGAAAGTGTTTCCCACACCCACCCACCCAGTCCCACCTTACTGCTCTGGCATTCCCTGCACTGCAGCATCAAGCCTTCACAGAATCAGGGGCCCTCCTTCCACCTATGCCAGATAAGGCATCATCTGCAACAGATGCAGAGGGAGCCATGGGTTTCAACTCTTTGGTTGATAGGTTAGTCCCTGGGAGCTCTGGGGGTGGGGTGGGAGCTTTCTGGTTGGTTGATATTGTTATTCTTCCTATGGAGTTGCAAACCCCATCAGCTCCTTTAATCCTTTCCCTAACTCCTCCATTGTGGTCTTTGTGCTCAGTCCAATTCAGTCCAATGATTGACTGTGAGCATCCACATCTGTATTTGTCAGACTCTGCAGAAACTCTCAGGAAATAGCTATCAAGCTCCTGTCAGCAAGCACCTTTTGGCATCTGCAGTAGTGTCTGGGTTTGGTGTCTGTATATGGGATGGTTCCCCAGGTTGGGCAGTCTCTGGATGGCCTTTGCTTCAGTCTCTGCTCCACACTTGGTCCCTGTATTTCCCCTCTGAGTATTTTGTTCCCTCTTCTAAGAAGGACTGAAGCATCCACACTTCGGTCTTCCTTCTTCTTGAGCTTCATATGGTCTGTGAGCTGTACCGTGGGTATTCTGAGCCCAAGTCAAGCTCAACGTCTCTCTTTCTGCTGACTGTGAAACCAGTTGTAGAACTCTTGGCTCCTTCATCACTATGTATGCTCATATGCCACCATGTTTTCTGCCCTCTTTGATAATGGAATAAACCGCTGAAATTGTAAGCAAGGTTCAGTTAAATGCTTTATTTTTAAAAAATAATATTTTTATTATTTATTTATTTATTTATTTAACACCCAAATTGCTGATCCCCTCTCTATCCTCCCTCAAAGAGTACATCCTACCATGCCACCTTCCCTTTTCTCTGTAATGGAGGGGCCTCGCCCCTGGCTATCCCTCTACCCAGCTCATCAATCTTTGCAGCTTTAGGCTCGTCCTCTCACACTGCTGCCAGGCAAAGAAGCTCTGTTAGTAAACTGATTCCACAGACAGGCAACAACTTTAGGGACAGGCCCCACTCCAGTGGTTGGGGAACCCACATGTAGACTGAGTTGCACATCTGTAACAGATGGGCCAGGTCCTTATTCTAGCCTGTGCTTGCTCTTTAATGGGTAGTTCAATGTCTGAGAGCTCTAAGGGTCAAAATTAGTTGACACTGTTGTTCTTCCTGTGACAGTCCTATCCTTTTAAGATCCCTGAATACTTCCCCCAACTCTTTTATAAGAGTCTCCAACCTTCATCCAATTTTGGGATGAGGGTACCTGCATCTGTTTCAGTGAGCAGCTGGGTAGAGCTTCTCAGAGGGAAGTTATGCTACATTCCTCCCTGAAATCATATCAATGATGTTAGGGATTAGTGCTTGCCCATGGGATGTGTCTCAATTTGGGCAGGTTAATCATTGGCCATTCCCCTGGGCTTTGCTCCATCTCTATCCCTGCATTTCTTTTAGACAGGACAAACTTTAGTCCAAAGTTTTGTGGATGAGTTGGGGTGCTTATTTCTACAGTGGGAGTCCTACCTGGATACAGGAGGTGGCCTTTTAAGGTTCTATTTCCCCAATGTTATCACCCATGTTGACTCCTGTAAGCTTCCCCAGTGTCAGGTGTCTGAATTCTAAAGATTCCCCCCAACTCTTACCCCTGGTAGCTGCAGATCTCCATTCTTTCTTCTGGCTCTCTGACCTTTCTTTTATCCCACCTCACATCTGATCTTGACCCCCCTCCCCCATTGCCCTGCCTAAACCCAGTTTCCTCCCTCTATTTTTCTTCTATGATTATTTTATTACCCCTTACAAGAGAGATTCAAGCGTCTTCCCTTGGGCCTTCCTTCTTATTTAGCTTCTTGGGGTCTATGAGGTGTATCTTAGGTATCCATGTGTATTCATGGCTAGCATTCACTTATCATGCATGTTCTTTTGGGTCAGGGTTACCTTACTCAGGATAATACTTTCTAGTTCTATCAATCTGCCTGAGAAATTCTTGATGCCTTGTTTTTAATAGCTGACCAGTACTCTAGTGTATAAATGGACCATATTGTCTGTATCCATTCTTTGGTTGAGGGACATCTGTGTTATGTCTAGATGTTATGAACAAAGTTGCTGTGAACATAGTAAGTCACATGTCATTGTAGTATGGTGGAGTATCTTTGGGTATGTGCCAAGAAGGGGTATAGCTGGGTCTTCAGGGTGAACTATTTCCAATTTTCTGAGAAACCAACAGATTCACTTGCAGAGTTGTTGTACAAGTTTGAAATCCCACTAACAATGGAAATGTGTTCCCCTTGCTCCACGTTCTCACCAGCATGTGCTGTCACTTGAGTTTTTGATCTTAGCCATTCTAATTAGTTTAAGTTGGAATCTCATGAAACCTTTCACAATGGCCATAAAATAATATAAAACAGTTTGGTGTAACTGTAACCAAGGAAATGAAAGTTGTAAGAAAAAAACTTCAAGTCACTAAAGAAACAAATTTAAAAAGATAATGGAAATGGCTATTTTACCAACAGCAATCTACATGTTCATTGCAATTCACTTCAAAATTCCAAGACAATGTTTTATGGAGATTGCTAGGAAAATTCTCAGCTTCATACAGAGGAAAAAACAAAACAGCATAGAGGAGTCACCATTACTGATTTCAAGCTCTATCAAAGAGAATAGTAATAAAAAACTGCATGGTATTGTTATAGAAACAGAAAGGTTAATCAATGCTTTTCTTTATAAGGATGCCATAGTTATAATGTCTCTTTACAGATATAAAACACTGAATAAGACATAAGTTGGTACCAGGGAATGGACTATTGCTTTAGTATACCAGACCATACTATCTTTTGTCAGAATGTGGAGTTTGGGACTTTGAATAAGGGAAGCAGTTGAACACTTTAAGCAGGACTTAGTAGGCTATACTGTCATGGATATGGAAGACAGTGGTACTGACAGCAATGTAGATTATGATGGTGAAGGGAAAACCTAATGGTTCTTTGGAAAGTGTTAGATGGTATTTCGCTGGGGCAAACAAGTAAAAGAGTACTTTTCTGAATCAGACAGAAAAGGATGTTTTGCTAAAGAAGACACATGAATTATGTTTCACCAAAGCAGACACAGGTGAAAGGATGTTTTGTTAAAGCAAGCATGCAAAAGGACACATGATAAAAAATTCTTCACTAAGGGCACATATGTATTGGTCTGCCTTACATAGCATAGTTGAACTCCATTTGTCAGGACTCCATACAGAGAAACAAACTAAAAAATTTCTGTGGTAGACTGCAGCTTCTTGCTGCTTCTGAGAAGTTAGGCTGATTGGCAGAATGATGTCAACTGAGACAAACTCACATGCTGAGGCAAAAGCCATAAAGGACACATGATGTTTGGAAGGAGTAGGATTCAATGAACAGTAAAAAGTCCTATACTCAATGAGATAAAAGGTTTAAAGAAAAACCTGATGCTAAATGGAATAAAGGGAGTGGTGACCTCAAAGCAAGACACCACCCAGATAAACAAACTTCCAACTTATAAAAAGGAATTAAGTAAAAGCTTAAGGCAGGGCAAGTTGGTGTATGTCTTTAATTTCAACACCCTGAATGGAGAAGCTGGAGTATCTCTGAGTTTGAAGTCAGACTGAACTATGGAGTGGGTTTCAGGATAGGCAAGTTTAGGTTATAAAGCAAATCATTAAAATAAAAAAGTTGTTGAAACTCTATTTGAACAAGGAACATTTGAACAACATTCCAATCTCAGCAAACATCAGACCTTAGGGGTTTCCATTATGTGGGTCTGGTTTAGAGATATGGACACAAGAAATGTGTTAAACAATCTCCTCAGTTAAGGAAAACTTCTGAGTCCAGATTTGTGTCATAGGGGTTCTTACATAGAGGTCCAGAGAAGCTATAGTGTGAAGCCAAGAAATTCAAGAAGATCTCAGAAGATGGAAAGACCTCCTATGTGTAAGCGAAGGGTCCGGGCGTGGTACCTGGAAGAGAATGGGGGACAAGAGACATGAAGAAGGACGCCAAGACAAGAGTCTGATCAAGGTGACAATTTTATTTTTCCCCAAGGCTGAATTTATACCATAACATGGGTAACAGAGGGAGGGGGGAAGTAAGAAACATTTACACAGGCCAAGGACAAAATATTCGTGTGGTCAGGGAATCGGCTGATGTTGACAGGATGTCAGAAAGGTCACAGGTTTGTCATATCTATTAGTCAGCAGGATGTTGGTTTTTCAGAAAGGTTATAGGTCATCACATTGGGCGTCTTGATGTATCATATCATTATTCATTTTGACCACCAGATTTGTATTAGTCTTCTGCAGCTGGCTGGGGATTTTCCATGAGCCCAGTCATATTTAATTCTAACCATAATAATAACATCAACAATGAAGGGCTTCCAGGGCATCGCTCCCAACACTTATGCTCAATATAGGGAAAATGGACATTTTACCAAAAGCAATCTACAGATTCAATGCAGTTCCTATCAAAATTCCAACTCGATTATTCATAGAGATAGAAAGAGCAATTTGCAAATTCATTTGGAATAACAAAAAAAAGGATAGGGAAAAGTTTACTCAACAATAAAAGAATTTCTGGGGGAATCACCAACCCTGATGTCAAACAGTATTACAAAGCAATAGTGGTAAATTCTGTGTAGTCTTGGTACAGAGACAGGAAGATTGATCAGTGGAACCAAATTGAAGGCCCAGAAATGAGCCCACACACCTATGGTCACTTGATTATTGAAAAAGGAGCTAAAGCCATCCAATGGAAAAAAGACATTTGGACTTTTAAATAGTATTGAGACACTTATAGTTTTTGGCAAGTTTTCAGTTGAACTGAATGCATTTTTGCATTATGATATGGCTACAAGCTGATCAGATTTGCCTTGTTGGAGTAGTTCTAGCTTGCCTGAAAGAAGTGTGTCACTGGCGATGGACTTTGAGGGCTCACTGTGTCTCAGTTTGCTTTCTGCTACCTGGTAATCATATAACTCTCAGCTCCTTCTCAAGCACCATTTCTTCCTGTGTGTCACCATGCTTCCTGCCATGCTGATAATGGACTAAACCTCTGAAACTATAAACAGGTTCCAATTAATGTTTTCCTTTATAAGAATTACTGTGGACATAGTGTCTTTTCATAGTAATAGACTACTACTAAGACATCCAATAAAATAAAATATCCTTGTGCCTTTCAACAACTTTCAAATCCCTAAAATGTACCTTGTAGCATATTTAAAATCCAAATAAAAGGTTATCAGTGAAATCTGCTAGGCTGCTTTGTAATTTGAAGTTCTTAATGAGTCACAATACTCTGTCCAGGTTTTAATCTGAAATAAAAGCATGAAGTACAAAAATGAAGTATTTACCAAATGCCCCCACTGAATTCAAATTTTAATTTAAAACTTTTATTAGAAAGAGATATGTTATCCTTTTAACAAACAACAGGGGGGCATACATTAAAACACTTCATTATTCCCCTTTCTAATTTTAATCTTGAGCACCCTTGAATTGTTAATGTCAGCGGTCACTGTTACATATGCAGATTTACATGGCCACATCATTTTATAAGCATAGTTTATAAAATGATAACGGTTTTCAAGTAGAATAGCCTAGAGATATCTTAAAGGAGAGGAATTTAATACCTTCTTGCCATTCTAAAAAGGTAGATATTTCTTTGTGTGAAATGACAACAAATTCATTGTAAATTTACAAAGTAACAGCGTACAGTGTTCTCGAGTGTTACTAATATACTACTTAAACTGTTTTTCAATAGTATGTGGAACACAATACATGAGGATTTTATTTTTTCATGTTATCCATAAAAACATTATTGTATGAAATTCAAAGGAATATTAAACATCAGTGGTAGTATGAGGAGGAGGAGAACAGTACCAGCAATGGCTCTTCAGATCCTTCTGAAGATAACGCGCATGTACTTCTCGTGCTGAATTTAAAGAAGTTGTCTTGAAAACATTCCAAATCTTCTGTTTTCCTGTCTCTCTTATAGTAAAACATCCAAATAAACCGTTGGTCCATTTATTATGCTTTATTTTCCACGGTTTCAGGGAAGCTTGTCTCTTCCTCTAAATTAATTTGAATGTGCTGAGTGTTCACACTCTAGCCTTGAGGCTTAGTTATTCCACTGTTTCTTCCTGAAAATAATGTTTTTATATCATGAGGGTATATGTCTCTTCATCTTCCTCAACTGTGCTGGTAGACAAGTTATTCAGCATTGGGGGTACCTGGAGTCTTGCTATTAATGATCAAATTTCTCTTTCTTGAATGTACAATCATCTGAATATGGCAAATGGTGAGTTCCTGATACATCATTTAAACAGATTGCATAAAATGAGGTCAAGGAATCACTTAATTAAAATCACAATATGAGAGTCGGACATTTATTTTTCTTAAGAACGAAAATCTTCCTTTACACAATCATTCATGTTTAATATTATAGCATGTTGTTTAGCTTATAGTAAAAATGGTAGATTAGCCAAATCAAAAATCTGTATATCAACTCATATCATTACATTATTTTCTTCCTTTCATGAGTTTACAGGATACATGACTAGTAGCAAATTGTCATTATTCAATAAAGTATGATGGACTCTCTTGTGTCATATATTAACTCACAGGGACTTATTCTTTGTAGCTTACTACGGTTTATGTCTCCTGTATTGATCTTTCCATTGTTCCACCCCAACCCTGGTCCCTAGAAACTACATTCTCATTCCTACGTGTATTGTAGAGTATGCTTGCTTTGTACACAGCACATTTCATTTACTGTAATGGATGCCTTTTGCTTCCCCGCTGTTCCAAACAGCAGGTTATTTCTTAAGCTCATAAACAACTTTTAAGAAGTATAAGGGATGTAAAAATATCAAAAGGGTTTTTTTTATTAAAATTTGTAAAAGACATTATCAGTTCAATTTTAAAATATTTTACAAATTAAAGCACATATCATATGTGAACTACGTAAGACAAAGCACAGTTTTCCATTAATCACCTGTGATGGTTTGCATATGCTTGGCCAGGGAATGGCATTATTAGTAAGTGTGACCTTGTTGGAGGAAGTGTGTCACTGTGGGGGTAGGCTTGGAGACCCTCCTCCTAGCTGCCTGAGTCTGTTCCTGGTTTCTACATCTTCCTGAAGATGTAGAACTCAGCTCCTCCTGCCTCAGCTTCCTACAGCAAATCCTTCTGGCATGTACCACCACAACCGGCCTGGATCCTGCGATGCTGCCATGCTCCTGCCTTGATGATAATGGACTGAACCTCTGAACCTGTAAGCCAGCCCCTTTTTATGTTGTCCTTTATAATAATTATATTGGCTATGGTGTCTGTTCACAGCAATAAGACCCTAACTAAGACACCACCTTTCTGGGTTCTTTCTAAAATGTTTCATTTCAGAAGGTATATATATATATATATATATATATATATATATATATATATATATATATATATATATTTTATCTGGATGGAAATTTTGTCTGGAAATACTGGAGACGTATTTATATTCAAACTTTATTGTTAAAACCACAGTTTGAATAATATTTTAAATAAGGACACACTGTTAATAGTACTGACAATTTCATAGGTGTTGGACTGGTTAATAAAAGTTATTTTAAGAAAAAAAATTGTAAATTCCTTAACCTAACAAGTAAAGTTTTCATTTTGAGAACAAACAAACAAACACTGAGGTTCAACAACCAGTGAAAAAAAATAAATTGTATCTTAAAAGAAAATATTATTTGGCCTTAACTAAGAATGAAATAGTATATGTTACATGTTGAATAAACCTCAAACTCATTCTGCCAAACAAAAAGCAATAAGCTCTGTGTTTCCCTTTACATGAAAGGCTGCAAATATGTAAAACAAGGAATAATTTTCCCTCTGATGGCTTATGCCCGTCCTAGAACCCTTGCCATCTATTAATACTTAGTTTCTTAGGCTTTTATTGCTGTCAAGAAACACCATGATCATGGCCACCCTTACAAAGGAAAACTTTTAACTGGTGCTGGCTTACAGTTTCAGAGGTTTATTTCGGTCCATTCCAGTCAGAGGAAGAGTGGCATTGTGACATGGTGATGGAGAAGGAGCTGAGAGAGTTCCACAGACATCTGGCAAGGTATGCAGTAAGAAGTGAACTGAGGCACGCTGAGACCTCAAGCCTACCCAGCAAGACTCCTCCTCTACTAAGATCATGCCTACTCCAACAAGGCCTTACCTATAAGGAGTATCACTCCCTGGTGACTACACAAGACACATGAAACTATGGGGATGGGAGCTATTATTACTCAAACTATCGTGCTTAGTTAAAAAACAAAACAAACAAAAAGAAAGAAACAAACAAAAAAACCAAAAACATTAACAAAACACTCACCTTTTTAACTGTAATAAAAAGTTTTTTCATATGGTTTATGCTAGATATTATTTGAATGTTATGTAAATCATACAGAGAAACCTGTCACATATTCTGAAGATTTTCCACAGATAAATAAATTTGATGAGCCTTTCTTGTTTCTATTTCTAAATATAAAATCAATCTGGTAAATATTTGGTTTGCATATCACTAATCTTTTTCCATAACTAATTTACCAGCTTTGTAACCTCAAATTAAAAAATAATGGGCTGAAAAGACAGCCGAAACATGTCCTCATCCCTAACACTTGCAAATGAAAATTTAGTTTTCTTTAAGGGAGTTAGTTTCACTGGGGAACCAAACTATTTAGAAGGGTAGACTGCATGGCCAAATGTAGGTAGTCTACAGAAAGGAACTCGAGAACACTGGAGGAGGTTCTTTGTCTCATAATGTCATGTCAAGGCTTTCTCTTGTTTTTTTTTAAATTTTATATTATTGTTTTATATCATTTTAATATATATTTTTCTTTCTCTCTTTTTAACCTATAGATCTATTGCATACATATTATGACTTCTAGTGTAGTGTCTTTTATGGGATTCCTGAATGTGTGATTTAGTGGGTCTCTATTTTTTGTGTCTTTTCTTGGGCTCTTTTTCTTCTGATTTTTTTCACCTATTACAATATGTTAGTTTTGTTTTATTTTACATTCAACTTGATTATTGTCTCTTAGAAGCTTTTTTTTTTTTCTTATGACAGGAGGAGAATAGATTTGGGGGAGAATGTGAGGAGAAACCAGGAGGAGAACAAGGAGGAAAATGGTAATCAGAAAATATTATGTAAGAACAAAACCTATTTTCAATCAAAGAGAAAAACAGAAAAGGAGAGAAAATTTGATCATGAATTTTATAATATCCTGAAACTCCCTCAGTAGAACATGCTTACATAGGCACATATGAAAGCCTTGACAAACATATTATAGTTAGAACAAATACAAATTATCTTATGCTATGTGCTCTGTATCCCAAGTATGTGATACTTTTCCCAAAAATTTGTTTTAGAAATGAAAAATTAAATGAACAACAAGAGGTATGAGTTAAACTAGCCTAGTATGCTATTGAAAATAAAATCTAGTAACATTGTTAAGAGTTAGGCATAGGTTATATCAAATGTTAGAATTATTTAAACAGCAATTTTCTCTGAGATTTCCATATTCATTATATTTCACAGTGATAAAACAAAAATAATGTTAGAAATGTGCTGTGTGTATATTGTCTAACTTATAATTCACTTTCTTTGAAATTAACAAGTCTGGGCTTACGAAAATTATAGCAATAAAATTTTTCATGATGTTAATAAAAATAATGAACTACGTCTGTGTATTTTTGTGTTATACATGCATAATGTGTTTTGATCAAATCTACCCCTATTCCATATCCTATAATTCCTACCCTATCTCAACCTATGACTTTTCCCTCTACCCCCTGACACCCCCACTTTAATTCAGAGTCCACTCACTACTGCCTGTGCATATAAGGGTGTAGATCCACATGGTTCAGAGTGAGTATGGTAGTATCTGACTTTTCTTTCCTAGTACCTGTCACCAATTGCCAATAATGTGTCAGATCAGAGTAGACTTTAATATATGTTTTTCCTGTCCATGCTGGGAATTGACTGGATTGATTTTTTTCATTTTCTTATTTATTTTATTTTATTTCTTTTGTTTTACAAACCTTGTACATGCAATCACAGCCACAGCAAGTACATGTGTGCAACATCAATGATGTATACAGGAAATTCTCATTTTTTATGGCATTTGTAAAACATACTACGTTTGGGTTTTACAGTCTTCTCAAGCTTTCTTCTGTACTTGAACTTTGGTGAGGAGTTTCACAAAGGTGTCCCATTTAAAGCCAATCAACCTACAGTCTTGTATTATTTGTAAGCTTAACAGTTGTGGGTCTCTGCATAGATCTCAATCTACTACAAAAGGAAGCATCTCTGGTGATAGTCAATAAACATGTAAGTCTGTGGATACAGAGTTAATAAATTATGGTAATGATTAATACTATTGTTACTGCCTTTTATGATACTCAAAAACACATATGTGAAGATTCAAAGTTTGTCTTTCTTGGCCTGATTTATCTCAATCACCCTTGCTATTTATAAAACCAACGTATCTCAGGGAGTAATATAAGAAGCTACAGAGTGAGGCAGCAGGATGCCTACCACAATGGGTCAGAGAAGTGACAAGGCAGAAGAAATAGATTACCATTAGCATAGGAAGACACACAGCCTCGCTGATGGGTAAAGGAAAGACATTACAGTAGACCTGGAGTCTTACATGATAGAAAGGAGCAGCCCTACTTGGAGAAGCCAGAGGAGGCTGCTTGGCATTTGGAATGAGATGTACCAGACGAGTCTGACAATGGAGGCTGGCAACATATGGAAGAGAATCCTAGAAGGCCTTTGGTACAGGAAGGAAGGTCCTGGCTTACAAAATGGAGGATGATGCTTAAAATCCTTGAAGAACCTGTGAGATAGTAAAGAGTTAGTCTGTGCAGGCAATAAGAGTCCCAGAGGAACCCAGCAGTCCTATACAATGGGAAGAGGCCGACATATCTGGAGGCACCTGAAAAACCCATCTAGGAAGAGCCACAATGACTCAGGAATGGGAAGAAGCAGATTTATCTTCTAGCACTGCAGAGGAACATATTGAAGGAACCAGTCAGAAAGGTGAGTTAGGAAGAGTCACCCTGCATATTGGCACAGGGAAATGGAGTTCCATAGGACAAGGATGGGACTATGAGATGAGAAGGATGGGTACGTAACCATGTGGCAAAGGGAAATCCTGCAGAAACCAGCAGCCCTATGGGAAGGAAAGGACCTTAGAGATATGAGGAAGTGAATTCTCAGAAGACCTCAGAGGAGACCTGGAATGAAAATGAGCTGCAGGATATTCTTATTTTGAAGCCAAACATTAGTCTATAATGCCCCAATTTCTCTCTCCCTGCTTCCCTGTGCTCTGGTTTGATTATATGATTTTATCACTTGTAACTGAATCAAGGTAACATATGCAACAAGTGAGTAGGCTTTAAATATTGTTCAACCTCAAGCCTGTCTCATCTATTCTATTATTTGATGAAGTACATATCACCGAAGGACTGTTGTTTCAAGTTAGATCTTATAAAATATTGTGACACTGGATAAGGCATTAAAACAATGCAAAACTAACAGGAATTCAAAAAAGTCAATTAATAAACATTTTGAAAATGAAGTCAGCTACTTACCTACAGGATAATTATGAAAGAATAGTGTTTAGTATTCTATGTGTGGAAATGAGAGTGTGTTCGTGGCATTCACTCCAAGACATCTCTCCTTTTTTTTTTTTTTTTTTTTTTTTTTTTTTGTTGTTGTTGTTGTTGTCTTTTATGCCTGACTCTTGCATGGCAGAATATAAAAGCACAACTTACCTTTTAAATAACAAGTTCACATTTCAAAACCATCTTCACTTACATGGACTATAATCCCAGTTATGACATTAAGGCATTCTCTGTCATCTGTATCATATGCAAGCCACAAGGTCTTTAAAATACAGAACAAAATAAACTTTAAAAGAAAAAGTGCAGGAATGACTAACTAATAATAGTTTATGGTCTCTTGAAGGAGATATAAAAAGTCAAAGCAAAGTTATATTGACAATGTTTATTTTACTCCACTGTGTGTTCGTTAAGACTTTCTGTCACTTTTTATACAGATAAGTTTGAAAGAGCTTTTCTGAGATGCGTTTAGGAATTATAAAGTCTTATGATGCATCATAAAGTGGTGATTGAAAAGTCCAAATTGGTACTTTAAAATTATTACTTTTCATAGTCTTTACTGGCAATAAAATACCAAAGACCATGACTGGTTCCTCAGAAGTCTGATGTGAGATACCGGGTGGGGGATTGGCTACTGTGCTCATGTTAATGAGGCTCACACAAGGCAGATGCTCACTAACTTTGCATAAGCATCATGTTATGGAATAAGGTAGTTAATTTCATACTATAAGCATATATATATATAATCTTCGCTCCAGGCCCACGCCAGCCAACACAGTACCCTATAAAGTATGTTTCTTCAAAATATGGCAGAGGGACATGGTAGAGAGCAGCGCGGCGAAACAAAGATGGCGCCGACATCCAGCCTTGTCTGGATGTCGACAACTTACTGCGCATGTACTGGCTTGTCCCCTTGCTAGGGCGGCCATACGATAATGAGATGTAGGGCGCCCTCCAGTGATGAACAACGGTACTGCACATGTGTGGTTTTTGCACCAGGTGTCAGTTGACCATTAATATGCTAATGGGGTGATTCATTCTCCGCCAATCCCTGGAGGACAAGTAGTGGGGTGATCCATGCCCCACCAATCCCTGAGAGATAATTAGCATACTGTTGTGTATATAAGTCGAGCAACTTTGCTGCTCGGCGTCCCTGTTCAAGAGAGCTGTAACACTAAGAGAGCTGTAACACAGTAAAGGCTTGTTCGCAGAAGAATCCTGTTGCCGCGCCTCGTTCTTACTGGCGAGACGTTGGGCGCGCGACAGGACATATGGCATATGAAAATATTTTAACACTGAACTTCGTGTGTTCACGTAATTATTTTATAACTAATTATTTCAGATATTATTTCAGTTACTCAGACATAACCGATTTCAGTTTTTTTTCACAGTGTTTGTGTATTATTTTCCCCTTGCCTAGGTTTATTTTCTTTCCATTTTAAAACTATTTGAAACTGAAATTTAGAGGCTCATTTTCATATTTTAGAAATTTTCCTCTTCCTCAAGACGAGATTGATGTTTTAATGATATTCTCATCTCTCTCTCTCTCTCTCTCATTTACTTACTTACTTACATAATAGTTTTATCAGACAGTTTTTCTGTTTAATCCTGGCTATTTTAGAAGTCACTTTATAGACCAGGCTGGCCTTAAATTCAGAGATATGCCTCCCAAGTGCTGGTATTAAATGCTTGTACAATGACTTCCCAGCCTCTTAAATCATTTTTATTCTTAGGTTGTTCTCTTATTTTAATTTATACAGCAGTTAACTTATAACACTTTAGTATATTATCACAATGGAAAGTTCTAACAAGGAATTTCCAATGAATTTAGGAAAATGTCATCTTTTTAAACTGTCTGTAGGTAACTCAATGTGTGTTTATTTATTTTCAATATGGAAAAAAACTCTGGATAGAAAAAGGCTCAACCCCTTTTTTATTGCTGGGTTTAATAAATATATTGCTTGAATTCTTATTTATTGTATGAGAGGTATTATTTTATTTGATATTTTCATATGTAGCTTATATTTTTCGTATTTTATTATATTTATTTCTTTCAGTGATGTGGATTCATTCTTTGGATATGTATAAGCTAGTTAGAACTCTTCTATATAAAAAAATACCTGTTCTTTTCCTGCCCCACATTTTTAATGGGAATCATATGTTGAATTCAGGGCTATTGAATGACTTTGAAGCTTCATTTGAAAGAAATTGTGTGTAAGTAAATTTAATGTAAACCTCTGAATGTCAGCCATTTCTGGATTGATATATTCCAATGAATAGTTTGCTCTTCAGTCATGGGTATACCACTGGATTGAACAGGGCAGTCAGAAGAAGGGTGAGAGTACAGAGGTAGCACATTTTATAATATTATGACAAGGTATTAAGACATTTATTAGGCTGCTATGAATATGGCTATTTTGGTAGAAAGCACTTGATTGTATCCACTCACAAAGCCATGGATTTAATTACTAGTACCACAAAATGAATAATGATCTAACTCAATAGTAACTATGCAGATATATGAAAATTTTCAATATATACAAAGCAGTTGAAAAATATTACTTCTTCATTGTTATATTGATAGGTTTCCCTCCATGACTGTCTGTATCAACAAATAATAAAATCATAATTTTATCCTATATGGCTTTGAAATAATTGTAATTTTACAATGTATATAAAGTTAGTTTTGAGTATTTATATAGACAAGTAAGCCTTTCTCTAACTCAGCAGCTTAAAACATAATACATCTCCATGCACTTTGTTGATTATACCTTTCTCTGAGCTTAGTTCAAAATACAAGCTAGGTTATCTAGGTGTGTTCCTGTATTTATTCTGTTTTATTATTCTTCTAGAAATGGAAGTAGACAAAGTGGATGAAGAAGGAAACCTTTGCTATTTCTTTAGGATAAACTGAGAACTTCTCCTGCCAATATACCCTCCAATCATCTCTCTTTCTTCCTCCTCCATTCCTTTCATCATTCCTTCCTTTTCCCTTTCCCTCACTCTCTCTCCCTCTTTTCTCCCCCTTTTCCCTCTCTCTTGTTACCTCTGTCTGTCTGTCTGTCTGTCTGTCTGTCTGTCTGTCTCTCTCTCTCTCTCTCTCTCTCTCTCTCTCTTTGTCATGTGAGGTTTGAAATCATGGCACTTCCACCTTTTAACCTCAACCTCCAGAGATCATGGGGGAGAGGAAAACATACAGAATATATTGTAATTCTCAAAATGCTATTCTCAACAAAAATTAAAATTTCATATGCATTTTGTCTAATGAAAGATTACTATTTACTTGAACTTGAACTCATGCAAATGAGTATTTTTCTGTAGCTGATATTGGGATTCTTGATAATATTGGTGTTTTGCCAGTTGGCCATAGTGTGCTTAGAAATGGCTGTCTCTAAATATGTTCTCATTGTGGATTCTACTTATCAATTTATGTTTTATATTATTTGTGGGACAGTGAAAGACACACTCATTCACAGTTGGTCAGAGGCTTGAAACCCCTGTGACCATTAAAGAGACAGTAGGCATTTTGCCTCACATCTAGGAATCCAGGAATCCAGGCCCTCCATAGATTTGGGGCCATCAGTTATGTAAGGGCAACACCTCAAGCCCCTCCACAGGTAGAGGATGTAACCACTGGTTAAGTAGGCTCAAGACAGATCTCCATTATAATGAGGTACCTAAAGGCCTGGAGGCTTAGCCAATGAACTTTCATTTCTAGACAGTCCTCCCTGCAAAGGTATTTTATTTCTAGCCTACCTTGAGAAGTGGGGTACAGTTTTACTCATCCACTTTTCACCATAACAATAAATGCCTTAAAACCACAGACTGTCTCTTTCATCAGGATCTGCCAAGGGGAGCCGCAGAGAAGGCCTTTGCCTACAGAGCTGCCATCTAATCTCTCTTAGAAGGCCTCTCTAGCCACCATCACTAAGCCAGCCACTGCCTTCAAGCCAAGGACTTCCCTCGTGGGATGAGCCAGAGTTATGTCCTTTTTTTCCCCTTGACCCCAATCTAGATCCAGCCCTAAGGGGACCCACTCCATTCACAGCTCTTTCGAGGCATCCATGAAACACCTGGATGCCCAAGAGCCTGAGAACCTGATGACCTGGACCGACAAGGAACTTCACCCCCACTACCACCATCGCTCCAAGCCAGCTCTGGTTGTGTCCTGCACTCGGACCGGGCTTTATCTCCCTTGGCTTCCCACAATCCAACATCTGCCAGGTAACAGTGTGGGGCAAGCTTAATCAACATCCCGAGTCCTGCCTTCCAGACTGGCTGAACCCTGTGGTGGCATGGACACTGGACCCCCAGAATAAACCTATATTTATCTATTAAGAACACTTTTACTTACTTTTTAAATTTTATTTTCCTGTTAATTTTACATTGCTAAAATTTTTATCATATTCTGGAAATTTTTTGATCATTATTTTTTGACCATTGTTGAACACACCCCCACCACCAAATCTACTACATCTTTTATCATTTAGCAATGATTTTCAAACCACAAGTTGAGAACCACTCTATCTGTACTCTATAGTTTCACTAACAATCCTAATTTTTCAGGTCTTGAGGTGCTATTCTCATTCATTCTACATGTCCACCTCCCAGACTTCAGAATGTCACCTGTGTAACCATCTACACTATAATATCTCCTCAAATCTCTTGCTCTGTGATTTGGTACCATTTTTTTCAGATCATGACTGAGCCTAGAAATTTAGTCATAGTTTCAAACAGTTTAGGATCCCCAGCTCTCTAACTTTCTTGAATACTCTAGCTATCAGGAGACTGGTTTTTTGATGTTTTGGTTAGAAAACTGAAGTTTTGTCTTACTGAGCTCTTGCAAGATTTCTGTATATTGGCCTGGCTTTAGAAACGGTAAGAGAAAGGAGAGAACATGTTATGAACCTTCCATTTTAACCTCTGACCTTGGAACGTTCTCTATCCCTTCTCAGAAAGAATCACTGGAATTGCTATTGTCATGAGCATTACCACCATTGCTCAGCTGCTACAATAAGATTCTTGTATGAAACCTCCTTTGCTATAGTCATGAGAGAATGTAATATGAAGAAAAACAAAGGTTTTTAGCTATGCTCACCTAACCATCCCTCAGAGGTAGTTTTCTACAACCTCTATCCAGTGATTTTTCACTTAGAAAATCTCACCTCACACTTCTCTCCAAGGTTCTCAGCTGGATTTTATGAGTCTCTTTTCTCCACCTTTCTCTGGTGGAAATGATGGCCTATGTAATTATGAGTGCTAAAAGGAGCTTTCTTACTGTGTTTCTAGGCTGCCTCATATGTTCTCACACAGGTGTTTTTCAGATCTCACTGCTTTGAACAGTGAGGTATGTGATGAAGTGTGGTTATGGAGTGGGTGTTGGATTTTCTCCTCTTAAAATTTTATATAATGGTGCAATAGTAGCTGTGGCTGATAGAATAGTGACATCATTCTTTCCAGGTATCTACTTTGTGTTCTTTGTCTATTATGTACGTAAGAAGCATGTTTTCTACCATAATCAGTAATCTTTCTGCTTGGATTTTATATTCCTGTGGATTAGAAATTCACCATATTTGTCTCCTTTCAATACTCGTTGGCTCATACCACCTTGCTTAAATTTTATTCTAAAATATTGTATCATAGATGATTTTGTAGGTAACCTTAGTCCTCTCTGAGAAATAAGATGTAAATGAGTTCATGTTTATTAAAATTACATTTTATACCATAGCCAAAAATCCATTCATATGATTGGAACCAATAATACATGAATATATTAAAACATTTTTGAAGGAAAGGCTCTAAATGAAGTGTGGAAGCAAAACAAAGGACGGTGATGGAATTTGTGTATCATAAAAAACAGAAGGAGGGACTAATGGAGGGGTAAACGAGTAGAAGAGATACAGAAGTGGGAAGTGAGTATAGTAATGTGAGCCACAGGATATGTTATTCATCTGTGAAATTATTACAATGAAACCTATGCAAACTAATTATTTAATGCACATGTTTGAGTCTCTATTGAGTTTTATTAAGTTATAATAAGCATAAGACAATACAACATCTATATTAAGCTCATATTGCATTGCTGTGAAGATGACGTAAAATGGGAGGATTATTTTGCCTCCAAGTTGAGGGGATGCAGTCCATCACAGTGGGGAGGCTACAGGTGCGTTCCTTGGAAGGAAGCGTGTGGTTTGGAGTCCTCATCTCATTATGTTTCCTGGAAGAGGAAAATAACATGTACAAATATTTTATGCATAAAAGGGCAATGTAGTAAAGTATAATGTAACCCTTCATTTCGGATCTAAGAATCTCCTGTTTAAAAAATACATTTACACTGAGCAGACCTTGGGCACTGGTTCCTCACCCATTCTTGCAACACCCAGAGGAAGCTTGTCACCAGGTGCCCTAAAAGCCCTAGGATCACAGGTGAGGAGGGCAGAACATCTACCCAACACCCTGAGTAAATGGGTCCCTAGGAACCAGGGATGCAGGAACCCCAACCCAGTCAGTGGCACAGTTCCATTCCAGTCTGAAATTGGACCTTGAACAGACTTTAGGTGCTGGTTCCTGTACCCATTCCCACAACACCCAGAGAAAGATCATCATCACCCAGGTGTTCTGACGCCTCTAACATGCCTAGGATCACAGGAACACAGGATCAAAAGAACAAAGGATCACAAGATCACAGGGTACAGGTGCACTAACAGGACCAGCACCACAGGAATACAGGATCAAAAAGGTAACTCAGCTCCCAGGAGATCAGACAAACACAAGAGCACTGGAGCTCTGACACACTCAAGGTTACAGTTGAGGCCACACCATCATCCTCAACACCCAGAATATCTGGGATCCACATAGGAACAAGGGAAACAAAAACCTCCATGCACCCAGAGGCACGGGTTCCTTCCAGCTTGTGTCTGTCCCAATAGAAAACTCAGGGTTCTAGCATTCCTCCCAACCCATTCCTGCAACACTCAGAGAAAGCTTGACTTCCAAGAGCTCTGACACACTCAGGATTCCAGAATTACAGGATACTGGAATCACAGGATCACAAAGACACAGGAACTCTGAGGAGTTCTGACACAACCATGATCAAAAGGAGGATAGGCTCCAGGCAGAGACAGTTAGGGCAGGCATTATTGATCACCAGATGGTGAGAGGCAAAAACAAGAAAATAAGCAAGGCTATTTGGCATCATCAGAACCCAGCTTTCCCACTACAGCAATTTCTGGATACCCCATCACACCTGAAAAGCAAGATTTGGAGTTAAAATTTTATCTCATGAGGATGATAGAGGAGTTTAAGAAGGACATGAATAGCTTGTTTATAGAAATATAGGAGATTACAATAAAACAGGTAAAGAAATTGAAGAAAACTATCCAAGGTCTGAAAGTGGAAAAAAAAAAACAAAAAAGAAATCACAAAAGGAGACAACCCTGAAGATAGAAAACTGAGGAAAGAGATCAGAAATCACAAACAGAATAAGCATCACAGAAGTAAGCATCACAAACAGAATACAAGATATAGAAGAGAGAATCTCAGGGCAGAAGATACCATAGAAACCATTGACACAACTGTCAAAGAAACTGTAAAGCACAAAAAGCTTCTAACCCAAAACATCCAGGAAATCCAGTACACAATGAGAAGATCAAACCTAAGGATAATAGATATATAGAGAGTGAAGATTCCTGACTTAAAGGGCCAGTAAAGATCTTCAACAAAATTATAGAAGAAAACTTCCCTAGCCAAAAGAAAGAGATGCCCATGAACATATAAGAAGTCTACAAAATTCCAAATAGATTGGACTAGAAAAGAAATCCCTCTTGTCAAACAATAGTCAAAATACCAAATGCACAAAACAAAGAAAATTAAAAGCAGTAAGGAAAAAAGGTCAAGTAACATATAAAGATAGACCTATCAGAATTACAACAGACTTCTCATCAAAGAGTATGAAAGCCAGAAGATCCAGGGCAGATGTCATACAGACCCTAAGAGAACACAAAGACCAGCCCAGGCTACTATAACTCTCAATTAACATAGATAGAAAAACGAAGATATTCCATGACAAAACCAAATGTACACAATATCTTTCCAGAAATCCAGCCCTACAAAGAATAATAGATGGGAAAGTCCAATATAAGGAGTGAAAAACACTACAACCTAGAAAAAAAAAGCAAGAAATTAATCTTCCTGGAACAAACCCAAAAAAAGAGAGTCACACAACATAATTCCACATCTAACAACAAAAATAACAGGAAACATCAATCAGTATTCCCTAATATCGCTTAAAATCAATGGTCTCAATGCCGCAATATAAAGATATAGACTAACAGACTGAATGCATGAGGAGGACCAAGCATTTTGCTACATACAGGAAACATAGCCCAGTGACAAAGATAGACACTACCTCTGAGAAAAAGGCTGGAAAACAATTTCCCATGCAAATAGTTCCAAAAAACAAACTGGTGTAGACATTCTAATATTGAATAAAATGGACTTTCGACCAAAAGTTATAGAAAAGATAAGGAAGGAAATTTCATATTCATCAAAAGAAATATCCCCCAAGATTAACTCTCAGTTTGAATGTCTATGCTCCAAATACAAGGGTACCTACATTCATGAAATGAACTTTACTAAAGCACAAAGCATACATTGAACCACAAACAATAAATAGTGGGAGACTTCAATACCCTACTCTCAGCAATGGACAGATCATGGAAAGAGAAACTGTACAGAGCTACAGTCAAACTAACAGAAGTTATGAACCAAATGGATTTGACAGATAATTATAGGACATTTCAACCTAAATTTCAAACAATATACCTCCTTCTAAGCACTTCATCCTGCTTTCTCCACAATTGACCATATAATCAGTCATAAAAGAGACCTCAAAAGATACAAGAAGATTGAATTAGTGCCATGCATCTTATTACATCACCATGGAATGTGGCTGGTCTTCAATAACAAAAAAATAATAATAAAATAAAATAAACAACACAAAGGTCACATACATATGGAAGCTCTACTCAATGATAATTTGGTCAAGGAAAAAATAAAGAAATTAAAGACTTTTTAGAATTTAATGAAAATGAAGGCGTAATATACCAAAATTTATGGGACACAATGAAAGCAGTGCTAAGAGGAAAACTCATACCTCTGAGTGCTTCCAAAAAGAAACTGGAGAGAGGATACATCAGCATCTTGACAACACACCTGAAATCTCTAGTATAAAAAGAAGCAAATACACCCAAGAAGAGTACACGACAGGAAATAATCAAACTCAGGGATGAAGTCAACTAAGTAGAAATAAAAATAACTATACAAAAAAAATCAACAAAACAAGGAACTGGTTCTTTTAAAACTCAGTAAGATATATAAACCACCAAAGTAACCAGAGGGTACAGGGACAATGTCCAAATTAACAAAATCAGAAATGAAAATGGAGCTATAACAACGGAAACAGAGAAAATTCAAAAAACCATCATATCCTACTACAAAACCTATATTCAACAAAATTGGAAAATCTGGATGAAATGGACAATTTTCTAGACAAATACCAGGTACTAAAGTTAAATCAGGATCAAATAAACCATCTAAACAGTCCCGTACCATAACCCCTAAACTCCTAAAGAAATAGTCTCCCAAGCAAAAAAAAAAAAAAAAAAAAAAAAAAAAAAGCCCAGGTCCAGATGGGTTTAGTGCAGAATTCTATGAGACCTTCATAGAAGACCTAATACCAATACTGTCGAAACTATTCCATAAAATAGAAACAGAAGGAACACTACCCAGTTCCTTCTATGAAACCACAATTGTACTTATACCTAACCCATACATAGACCCAATATAGAAAGAGAACTTCAAATATCTTTCTTTTATGAATATCAATGCAAAAATACTCAATAAAATCATTGTCAACCGAATAAAAGAACACATAAAAATGATCATTCATCATCCCGGGCATGCGGGGATGGTTCAATATATGGAAATCCATCAATGTAATTCACTACAAATAAACTCAAAGAAAAAATGATCATCTCATTAGATGCTGAGGAATCATTTGACAAAATTCAATACCCGTTCATTTTAAAAGTCTTGGAACGATCAGGAATTCAAGGCCCATACCTAAACATAGTAGAAGCAAAATAGAGCAAACCAGTAGCCAATATCAAACTTAAGGGAGAGAAACTTGAAGAAATCCAACTAAAATCAGGAACGAGACAAGGCTTCCCACTCTCTCCCTACTTATTCAGTATAGTACTTGAAGTCCTACCCAGAGAAATTAGCCAACAAAAAGAGGTCAAATGGATACAATTTGGGAAGGACAAAGTCAAAGTATCACTATTTGCAGATGATATGATAATATACTCAAGTGACCCCAAAAATTCCACCAGAGAACTCCTAAAACTGATAAGCAACTTCAACAAAGTGGCTGGATATCAAATTAATCCAAAAAATCAGTAGGCTTCCTCTACTCAAAAGATAAATGGGCTTAGAAGGAAATTAGGGCAACAATAACCTTCACAATATTCACAATGAATATAAAATACCTTGGTATGATGCTAATCAGGCAAGTGAAAGATCTATATGATAAGAACTTCAAGTCTCTGAAGAACTAAATCAAAGAAGATTTCAGAAGATGGAAAGATCTCCCATGTTAATGGATTGGCAGGATAAATATAGTAAAAATGGCCATCTTGCTAAAAGCAATCTACTGATTCAATGCAGTCCCCATCAAAATTCCAACTGAATTCTTCATAGAGTTAGAAAAAGCAATTTGCAAATTCATTTGGAATTACAAAAGACCCAGGAAGGTGAAAGTTCTCAAGTATAAGAGAACTTCTGGGGCAATCGTGATCACCAACATTAAGTTGTATTACAATGCAATAGTGATAAAAATTGTATGGTATTGGTACAGAGACAGACAAATAAGTCAGTTGAGTAGAACTGAAGACCAAGAAATGATCCTACACACCTATGGTTATTTGATCTTTGACAAAGGAAATAAAACCATCCAGTGGAAAAAAGCATTTTCAACCAATGGTGCTGGTTCAACTGGAGGTCAGCATGTAGAAAAATGCAAATTGATCCATTCTTATCACCTTGTACAAAGCTCAAATCCAAGTGGATCAAGGACCTTCATATAAAACCAGATACACTGAAACTAGTAGAAGAGAAAGTGGGGAGAATCTTTGAACACATAGGCACAGAAGAAAATTTCCTGAACAGAACATCAATGGCATATGCTCTAAGATCAAGAATCAACAAACGGGACCTCATAAAATTGCAAAGCTTCTGTAAGGCAAAGGACATTGTCAATAGGACCAAACAGCAACCAACAGATTAGGAAAATATCTTTACCAATACTACATCTGAGAATATACAAAGAAATCAAGAAGTTAAACTCCAGAGAGCCAAATAATCCTATTAAAAAAGGGGGGACAGAGCCAAACAAAGAATTCTCATCTGAAGAATATCAAATGTCCGAGAAGCATGCAAATAAATATTAAAAGTCCTTAGTCATCAGGGGAATGCAAGTCAAAACAACCCTGAGATTCCACCTCACACCAATCAGAATGGCTAAGATCAAAAACTCAGGTGGCAATGAATGCTGGTGAGAATGTGAAGAAAGAGGAACAATCCTCCATTGTTGTTGGGATTGCAGACTGGTACAACTATTCTGGAAATCTTTCTGGAGGTTCCTCAGAAAATTTGACATTGTATTACCTGAAGATCCAGCTGTAACACTCCTGGGCATATACCCAAATGATACTCCAACATACAATTAAAACACATGCTCCTCTATGTTCACAGCAGCCTTATTTATAATATCCAGAAGCTGGAAAGAACCCAGATGTCCTTCAACAAAGGCAAGGATACAGAAAATATGGTACATTTATACAGTGGAGTACTATTCAGCTATTAAAAACAATGACTTGATGGAATTCTTAGGCAAATGGACAGAACTAGAAAAGATCATCCTGAGTGTGTTAACCCAACCACAAAAAAACACAGATGGTGTGCACTCACTGATAATTGCAAATTGACCCAGAACCTCAGAATACCCAAGTTACAAACCACAGACCACATGAAGCTCAAGATGTTGGAAGACCAAAGAGTGGATGCTTCAGTCCTTCTTAGAAGGGAAAACAAAATATTCACAGGAGGAAATAACAGAGACAAAATGTGCAGCAGAGACTGAGGGAAAGGTCATCCAGAGTGGACCTCACCTGGGAATCTATCCCATATACTGTCACCAAATCTAGACAATATTTTGAAGCCAAGAAGTGAATGCTGACAAGAGCCTGATATAGCTGTCTCCTTCCAATGTCTAAGGAATACAAAGTCCAATGCTCTCAATCAACCATTGGACTGAAAACGGGGACACCAACAGAAGAGTTAGAAAAAGGACTGAAGGAGTTGAAGGGGTTTTCAACCTCATAGGAAGAACAACAATATTAACCAACCAGACCCCCTAGAGCTCCCAGAGACTAAACCACCAACCAGAGAGTACACATTGGAGGGACTGATGGCTCTAGCCACATAATTAGCAGAGAATGGCCTAATTGAGCATCAATGAGAGGAGAGGCCCTTGGCCCTGTGAAGGCTCAATGCCCTCATGTAGGGGAATTTAAGTGTGGGGAGATGGGAATTTTGTGGGTGGGTGCATGGGGAACACTTTTGTGGGGCAGGAGGAGGGGGAAAATAAATACATTGGGCTAGATAAACTGATCATATTAGTTAGGTTTTATGTATAATACAAGAGGTGGTAATGACGGTAATACTGTAACATAAGAAGAAACTATGATTCTAAGAATACCAGACACTGCACATGTGAACTAAAAAGTAGAATGTTTCCCATCTCTTGCAACAACTAAAGTATATGGTGGATGGAAAAAACAACTCAGTCATTTCCACCTAAATTGGATATTATTTTAATATCATTTGAGCTATGAATTCACAGTGTAATCGTTAGAGAGTTGCTTTCGGTACATGTGTCATTGAAGATATTGTTTGTGGAATATGGTGTGTGTGTGCATGTTCATGTGTGTGTGTGTGTGTGTTTGTGTGTGTGTGTGTGTGTGCTAGAGAGAGAGAGAGAGAGAGAGAGAGACAGAGACAGAGACAGAGACAGAGAGAGGCGTATGTGTGATGTCTCAGGTATGATTGAAGGAAATGAAATATAATTGCTTCCTGCATTGATTGAAGGAAATGAAATATAATTACTTCCTGAATTTCATTTCATCTCCCATGGAAAAAGTCTGTGGAGCCTATGTGCCCAGAGGGCTTCTTTTAATTAACCTTATAGTTTATAAGAAATAAGAAATCCTTGGCTTTTTTTTTTTTCAGTTTTGATGATTGTGCCAGAAACACAGCACATTGAATTGTCTCTCCTGCCATATCATTAGGTGTATGACTCAGTATAAATGCCACACTGAAATATACATATTGTATATTTTTATGATGTCTTTTAAATCACTGGTAGATAATTAATAGGTTATAAACCATTGGTACATGTCAGTCACCATTTAAATGTATGTTACCATGACCAGTCACATTACTTTTTAAGATTAATATATGATTGGCTTTGATCCTTACTTCATAATTATAGATAATTCTAATCTCTTCCTAAGATTGCTAGCAATTATTGTTCAAGTGAAACTCTTAGGGATTGGCTTTGAAATGATTAGGTTACCTGCACTCTATTTCCTTGACCACAGCTCCTACATCCCTGAAGGCATCCTGCTTCAAGGGCCATCCAGTTGAGTTACCAATCTCCAAAATCCTGCCTGCTGGGTTTCAGGCAAGCTCCAACAGCCCTGAGGTCAGCTCTGACTCCTGGGTGCTCCATCCTCTATTCCAAATTCAGCAATGGCTGAATGGAACTCGACTGTGCCCATTCTGCACTCCATTTCTGGGGCCACAACTTGACTTACATTTCTGGAGGTCTGCTGCTGCCCAGAAAAAAAAAACAGAAGTCTGCCACCATCAGGAGCCACCAGCTCCAACTTCCCCCACCCAGGACAACTAGCAGTTTGAAGCCATCTGGGTCTGCCAACTCTGCCTACTTCCCCAGAAGCCTTCTACCACTATGGACAAGCAGTTCTACCTGCAATCCCAGAGCCTTATGTACATAAGAACTACCAGGCCTGCCAATACATTGATAACCAGATGACTAAAGGTCAGTGTAAGAACACAATCAATATAAGCTAGGGCAATATGGCACCACCATATCCCAGGTATTATACCTGAATTAAATGAAAATAACCTTAAATCTAATAGTATGAAGATGATTAAGACTTTTAAATAGTAATGAATAAACCCCTTGAAGAAATACAGAAAAATACAATGATATCAGCAGAGACCCTTAAAGAGGAAGCAAATAAATGTTAAAAATACCACAGGAAAGTACAATCACACAGGTAAAAGTGCTGAATAAAACTGTTCAAGGACTGAAAGTGGAAACAAAAAAAAAAGAAAAAGAAAATAAAAAAAAAGACAATCTGAGACAATTTGGAGATGAAAAACCTAGCAAAGGAAAGAGGAAACACAGACACAAGTATTGTCAACAGAATAGGAGTAATGGAAGAATCAATCTCTGGAATACATGATATCATAGAATAAATGATAAATTGTCAAAGAAAATGCAAGAGCTATAAAGTTTCTAACAAACATAACAGAATTTTTGAACACAATGAAAAGACCAAACCTAAGAATTACAGGAATAGAAGAAAGAGAAGGCTACCACCTTAAAGGCCCAGAAAATATCTTCAGCAAAATCACAGAAGAAAGATTCCCTAAACTAAAGAAATATCTATAAACATACGAGAAGCTTAGAGAACACCAAATAGAGAAAATCTTCCTCCAACATAATACCCAAAACACTAAATATACAGACTTCCAAGATACAATCCACAGACCACATGAAGGATACCTGAAGTACAGATTCTTCTGTCCTTAGAAGAGGGAACAAAAATATTCACAGGAGGAAATACAGAGACAAAGTTTGGAGTAGAGACTGAGCCACCTGGGGGTCCATCTTATATACAGCCACCAAATCCAGTCAATATTGCTGATGTCAAGAAGTGCAAGCTGTCTCCTGAGAGGCTCTGCCAGAGCCTGACAAATACAGAGGCAGATACTCAAAGCCAACCATTGAATTGAGAACAGGGTCTCCAGTGGAGGAGTTAGAGGAAGGATTTAAGGAACTAAAAGGGTTTGCAACCCCATAAGCACAATAATACAAACCAACCAGAGCTCCCAAAGACTAAACCAACCAAAAGGTACATATGGAGAGACCTATTGCTCCAGCTGCATATGTAGCAGAAGATGGCCTTGTTGGGCATCAATGAGGAGAAGCTCTTGGTCCTGCCAAGGCTTGATGCCTCAATGTAGGTGAATGTCAGGGCAAGGAGGCAGGAAGTGGTGGATGGGTGGGTTGGGTAACATTCTCATAGAAGCATGAAGAAGGAGGATGGACCAGGAGGAGGTTATGGATGCGAAGCAAGGAAAGGGGATAACATTTGAAATGTAAACAAAAATATCAAATAAAAAAGAATATTTGGCCTCAAGTGACAAAGGCCAAATAACATATAAAGGCAACCCTCTTAGTATTACACCAGACTTCTCAAAAGAGACTTAAAAGATAGAATAGCCTGAACAGATATCTTAAGGCGCCAAAGAGATCATAGATGTCATACCAGACTTCTATATCTAGCAAAACTTTCAATCACCGTAGACTGAGAAAACAAGGTATTATATGGCAAAACCGAATTTAACAGTACCTTCCTACTAATCCAGCTTTACAGAGCTCACTAGAAAGAACACTACAACACAAGGGGAATAACTGAATTCAAATTACACAATAAATAAATAATAGCACACCAGCAAATTCCCCTCTCTCTCCCCTGCTCCCTCTCACTTCCCCTCCTCTCTCCCTCTGTCTCTCTCTCACACGTACACACACACACACACACACACACACACACACACACACACACATACTACCTTCACCCACATTAAAATAACATTAACTAATCATTAGTTGTTAATATCTCTCAACATCAATAATCTTTCAATGGTTCCCCAATGAAAAGACACAGGGTAACAAAGTTGATGGATAAATATGATCCATCATTCTCCTGCATACAAGAAACAGATCTCCACAAAAAAGATAGACCTTACCTCAGAGTAAAGGGATGGAAAAGAGTTTTCTAAGCCTCAAGAAATAAGCTTAGTATCTAATAATATAGACTTTCAGCCAAAACTAATCAAAAGAGATACTGAATGACACTTTAACTATCTACCAAGATGGTGCCTCAATTCTGAACAACTGTGCTCCAAGTGTAAACCACCAACATTTGTAAAGGAAACATTACTGAAACTTAAATCACACATCAAACCCCACACATTAATACTGGGAGACTTCATCACCGTACTCTCAAGAATAGACATGTCATTGAGACAGAAACTAAACATAAAACAAAAAAAAATGAGAGGCTATGTGTCAAATGTTCCTAACATTTCACCCAAACACATAAAAATATTTCTACTCAGCCTCATGTACCTCCTTAAAATGGACAAGATACATAGTCACAAAGCAAGCCTCAACAGATAAATGAACATTGAAATAACCTCTTGTGTCCTGTCAGACCTCCAGGGATTAAAGATGTACTTCCATAGCAATAGAAACAATCATGGAAACAATCATGGAAACTGAACAATACACACTGATCACTGGGTCAGGACTTATTCAATGAAAATGCAGACCCAACATACCCAAACTGAGATGCAAATGAATGCCTACATAAAAAATTGGAGAGTTCTCATGCTAACAATTTAAAAGTACACCTGAAAGTTCTAAGAAAAAAAAAGAAAAGGAAGAAGGAGGAAGAGGAGGGGGAGGGAGTAGGGAGGAGGAAATGAAAAATTAAGAGGAGGAGGGGGAAGAAGGAGGAGAAGAAACAAACACACCCAAGAGGAGTAGGTGGCAGGAAAAAAATTATTACTCAGGTGTTGTTGTAAAAATATAAAAATAAAAAAAGTACTGTTGTCTTTTTCCCCCCCACTAGGTCCACACCTCGGTGCCCCAAGACATCTGCTAGAGTGGCCTAGAGTCTCCTGCGGCCGCACACTTTCCTACACTCAAACCATCACATAAAAGAACACACAACACAATAATCTTTGGCCCAATTGATAAGATATAATTGCCCACTTAAATATACAAAGCCCGGTACCATCCATCCCGTAGGAACATTAATAACAACCTGTAAATACACAAGCAGAATCTTAACATCACCTGCCATGGCTCCTCACCCTCTCCCCATCTCCCTCTCTGTTCTAGTCTCCTCCTTCAAACTTCTCTCCTGCCCACCTTCCTTTTCCTCCAATGATGGGCCTCATTCTATCCTGTACCTGCCCCTTACCTTTACTTTACAAATTCAATGGGGAGGTGGTTCTGGTGAAGTCACCTGAGTTCTGAGTGCAAGACTAGGCAGCTGTCTTTGGGGCAGTGGAATTAGCATCAAAATACAGATAACTTCTGGGCAAACCATAACACTCAGGGCTGAAATCAATCAATCAGAAACAAGGAAAACAATACAAAGAATAAACAAAACAAGAAGCAGGTGCCTTGAGAAAATCAAAAAGATAGGTAAATAACTAGCAAAAGTAAAAGACAGAGACAGAACTCAAATTAACAAAATATGATATGAAAAGGGAAATATAAGAAATGACACGGAAGAAATAAAAATGGATCACCAGGTCTTACATCAAAAGCCTGTACTCAAGAAAAAAATGTAAAATATATAATAAATGGATGAATTTTCTTGCTAGTTTTCACTTCTAAAGTTAAATCAAGATCAGGTAAACTATGTAGATGGTCATCATTCCTAAGTAAATAGAAGCAGTCATAATGCCTTACAGTGAGGCGAGGGAACTTGTGGAGTCCACCTCCAGTAAAATAGACAGGGCATCAAGTAGAGAAATGGGGTTGCCATTCCACAGTCAAAAACTCTGACCCAGAATTGTTCCTGTCTGAAAGAACTGCAGGAACAACAATGGAGAAGAGCCTGAGGAAAAAGAGGTCCAGTGACAGACCTAATTTGAGATCTATTTCAGGGGGATGTCCAAGGCCCAAAACTATTAATGATTCTGTGTGTGCTTACAAATTGGATCCTATTAAAACTGCCATCTGAAAGGCCCAATAAGCAGCTGAAAGAGTCAAATGCAGATGTTTGCACCCAACCACATGAACAGAAGCTGGTGACCCCTGTGGTTGAATTAGGGAAAAGCTGGAAGAAGCTGAGGAGGAGGGCAATCCCATTGGAAGACCAGCAGCCTCAACCTACCTGGAGCCCTGAGATCTCTCAGACACTGAGCCACCAACAAGGCAGCATACAACCAGCTGATATGAGGCCCCCAACCCATGTACAGCAGAGAGCTGCCGGGTCTGAACTCAGTCAGAGAAGATGCACCTAACCCTCAAGAGAAATAGGGCCTCAGGGAGTGGGTAGGCCTGGCAGGGTGGGGATGCGGTGGGGGCATCCTCTTGGAGATGGGATTGGGGTGGGGAGAGGAGGTGTAGGATAAGGAACAGTCAGATGGGAGACCAGGAGAGATATATAGTCTGGAGTGTAAAAAAAAGAATAAAGAATAGAAAACCAAACTAAACAAACGAATCGCAACCACAAAAAGAAAAAGGAAAATCCAGGACCAGATTGTTTTAGTACAGAATTCTACAGGACTTCAAAGAAAAGCTAATACCAATATTCTTCAAATTATTTCACAAAATAGAGACAGAAGGAACATTCCCAAACTCATTCCATAATACTACAGTCACATGGATACCTAAACCACACAAAGAATCAACAAATAAAGAGATCTTCAGACCCATTTCTCTTATGAACATTGTGGGACCATAAACATACCCTGTTTTCCAGTTAAGGTGATTTGAAACCCTTGTGACATTGAAAGGAAAAGTTGGCATTTCGCTTGACTCCCAGGAAACCAGGTCTGTCACTAGCCCACAGTCCTCCATAGATTTGTGGCCATCAGTCATGTAAAGGCAATGCCCCAAGCCCCTTCACAGGTAGAGGACATGACCACAGGTCCAGTAGGCGCAAGACAGATCTCCATTATAATGAGGTATGCAAAGGCTTGTACGCTTAGCAAATAACCTTTCCTTCCCAGACACTCCTCCTTGCAAAAGTTATTTAATCTCAGGCCCACTCTGAGAAATGGGATATGGTTCTATTCATCCACTTTCTTCCACAACGATAAATGCCTTAAAATCACAGAATATCTCTTTTCATCAGGACCTGCTGTGGGGAGCCACAGAAAATACCTTCACCTATAGAGTTGCTGTATAATTTCCCAATGAAAGCCTCCCTGCCTTCGCTCCTAGCCACAGCACAGGATCAGCCTGATTTCCCTTATTCCCCTGGTCCCAGGGCTAGAGCCATCCCAGTGGGCCTTTACTCCATTCACAGCTCTTCCCTCAGCATCCCAGTGGTGCCTGGATGACCAAGAGCCTGAGAAGCAGACGGTCTCGGACTCCTTGTATACCCAGGGACCCCTGATCCAGCTCTGACTGGGTCCTGCCTCTCACACTGAGCTTTCCCATCCCTGGAGCGGTGTTCCACAGCTTTCCATATCCCAACACCCACCCTGTGACAGCATGGGATAAGTATGGTCAACTTCCCCCCACCCTACCTAGTCAAGAGGCCAGAGCCCTGTGGCAGAGCCCCACAATAACAAAACTGACAACTGGTACCAGTTATAACACTACAAACATTGATGCAAAAAATACTCAGTAAAATACAAACCAAATCCAGGAACATATCAAAGACATCATCCAACAAGATCAAGTAGCCTTCTTCCCAGAAATGCAATAATGGTTCAATAAATGGAAATCCATCAATGTAATCCACCACATAAAAAAAAAACTGAAAAAAAATCACATAAGATCTCATTAGATGTTGACGAAGTCTTTGACAAAATCCAACACCCATTCATGTTAAAAGTCTTGGAGAGGTCAGGGATATACACGGCACATACCTAAACACAATAAAGGCAATATCCAGAAAAGTAATAGGTAATCAAATTAAATGGAGGTGAAACAAAGCAATTCCATTAAAATCAGGGACACTAAAAGACTTTCTACTCCCTACACATCTCTTTAGTATACTACTTTAAATCCTAGCTAGAGCAATAAGACAGCTAAGGAAGAGCAAAAAGGTACAAACCGGAAATGAAGAAATCACCATATTGCTACTTGCAGATAGGATAGTATGTGTGACCAACTCCAAAAATTCTCTCACAGAACCCTTGCAGCTGATTAACACCTTCAGGAAAGAGACTGGATACAAAATTTAGTCAAAGAAATCAGTACCACTGCTTTACACGAGAGATAAATGATCTGAGAAAGAAATTAGGGAGGCAATGCCACAAACAATATAACTGCGACTAGTAGAAAATATCTTGATGGAATTCTAATCGAGCAAAAAAAGACCTGTATGACAAGAAATTCAAAAAGTCTCTGAAGAAAGAAAAAGAAGAAGATATTGGAAGATGAAAAGATCTCCATTATCTTGGATAGGTAGGATTAAGATAGTAAAAAAACGAACATCTTGCTGAAAACAATCTACATATTTAATGCAATTCCCATCCAAACTGCATCATATTTCTTTAGTCATTGAAAGAACAATTCTCAACTTTATAAAAAACAAACAACAAAATAAAACACAAACAAGAACAAGAAACAAGAGTAGTTAAAATAGTCCTGTATCATAAAAGACCTTCTGAAGATATCACCATTTCTGACTACAAGCTGTACTACAGAGTAATAACAGAGTATTACAGAGTAATAGTAATAAGAACTGCTTGGTATTGGTCTAGAAACAGACAGTTTGATCAATGGAATTGAATTGAGGGTCCAGAAATTAATGGACACTAGATTTTTGCCAAAGAATCCAAAATCATAAAATATAAAAGGGAGAGCATATTTAAAAAATACAACTGGTCTTGTTTGATGTCTGCTTGTAGAAGAATGCAAATAGGTCCTGATTTATCTCCCTGAACAACACTCATGTCCAAGTGGATCACAAACCTTAAAGTAAAACCAGAAATATGAAATCTAATCGAACAGAAAGTGGAGAGTAGCTTTGAATTCATTAGTACAGGAGACAAATACCTGAACAGAATAGCAATGGTTTAGGCATAAAGATCAACATTTAATAAATGGGACCTCATAAAACTTAAAAGTTTCTATAAGTCAAAGGGCACCATCAATAGGACATAAAGACAGCATACAGATTGCAAAAACATCTTCATCAACCCTGCATCTGAGAGAGGGCTAATATCCAAAATGTATAAAGAACTCAAGATGTTATATACCAACAACCCAAATAACTCTATTAAAAATGAGTAGAGAGTTAAATGGAGAATTCACAACAAAGGAATCTTTATTGCTCAAACAACATGTAAAGCAATGTTCCACTTCCTTTGACATCAGGAAAATGCAAATCAAAACAACTCAGAGATTCCACCTCACACCAATTAGAAAAGCTTAGGCCAAAACCTCAAGGGACAGCACATGCTAGGGAGCATATAGAACAAGGGAGATTACTTCTCCATTGCTGGTGGTAGTAAAAAGTTGTAAAACCACTCTGGAAATAAAATGGCAATTTCTCAGAAAATTGTAAATTGTTCTATCTGAAGACCCATCTATGCCATTCCTGGGCTTATATCCAAAAGATGTTCCACCACCCCACAATTACATTTGTTCATTATGTCCAGAGCACCTTTTTTTTTCTTATAATAATCAGAAACTGGAGATATCCCTCAACTGAAGAATTGATAAACAAAACATGATTCATTTACACAATGGAATTCTACTCATTTATTGAAAACTAGGATATCATAAATTTTGAAGTCAAATAGATGGACAGAGAAAATGTCATCTGGTAGTGAGGTAACACATACCCAAAAGGTATCAACAGATTGTATGTTGGCCATGAAATGCATGATAACCATGATACAATCCACAGACCTAAAGATGCTAAATAGCAAAAAGGAACCATGAGGGTTGAATCTTTCTCAGAATGGAAAATAAAATATATATCAGAGGTACATGGAGGGAGGTAATTGGGTAGGAGAGGAGCAAGTGAGAGGCTGGGGTGGTCAGATGTAGGGAGAACAGGTGAGAGAGAAAGAATGGAAATCTGCATTGGGAGAGGGAGTGCCATCTCCAGGACTTGCCAGAAATCTGGGGCAGAGACAGGCACCAGAATGGCTATGAGGTGACTCTAGCTGAAACTCCTAGCATTGAGGGATGTGGTGTCGGGAAGTGTCCACTTCCTGTTTTCAGACAGAACTCCCAATGCAGGGATAATGAGAGCAACCCATCCATAAAACCTTAGACCCAAAATGTGTCCTGCATACAAAATGTACAAGGAAAAAGACAGAGCAGAGACAAAGGGAATGGCCAACCAATGACTGATTCAAATTGAGACCCATACCATGATCAAGCATCACTCCCTGACACTATTAATGGCACTTTGTTATGCTTACAGACAGAATCCTAAAATAGCTGTCTTCTGAGAGGTTCTACCCAAAATAGATGCAGAGGTGCCAATAGCCAAACAGACATAGCTGTAGTTGAAAAGTCTGGGGAAGCATCGAAGGGTCTGAAAAAGATAAGTACTCCACAGGAGGACTAACACAGTCTAACTAGCGTGGACCTCTGGTGGCTCTCAAGGACTGAACAACCAACCTGAGAGCAATCGTGGGGTGGATTTGGACCCCTGCACACATGCAGCAGCAGCTTGGTCTTCCTGCAGGTGCCACAACAACGAGAGTGCAGGCTGTCCATGACATTTTTGCCTTCCTGTGAATCCCCTTCCCTTCATTGGGCCTCCTTGTTGGGCCTTAATGGAAAAGGATGTACCAAATGCTGTAGTGACTGAGCTGTGGGGTGTGAGTGGGGGATCTTAAGGGGAGGAGTGTGTCCTTCTCAGAGGGGAGGGGTTATTGGAAGGAGGAGCTTCCAGAGGGAAGAACTGGGAGAGGGAGGTCTGATGTTGGAACGTAAAATGAATTAAAATATACAACAATTTTTTAAAAGTATGATAGAATAACATCAAATTATATCAATATAAGTGGATTGCAAATGAATAAGGATTCCTGATTTGACTCCTGGGAGAGGAAAGAAAAAAGACTTTACCTTCTTTTCTGCCTTTTGTTTTTATTGTATTCAAACCCATTCTCTTTTTGATATTTTGTGATATGTGCCAAAATAATTGTACAAAATAATAGGTTTTACCATGACATTCTCATCCATGTTTTTTACACACTTAATCATTCACCAACCTTTTGAATTTTCATAGCTCTCTTTCTCCCAGTTCATTTCTTCCTCTCAGAGTCCTATTTCTACTTTTATGACTTATACAAAACATTAAGAGTTCTACATTTGAGAGAAGATACTGCCTTCTATTTTCAAAATGATTTCTATCTCAGCAACTTGGATGTTAGATACTGGATGTCATTCACTTACCTATTATCCCCCTTCTTTTTTTCACCAACATTTCTTTTTTTTTTTTGATTTAATCCTTTTAAGACAAAAACAATCACCCGTGGTTCTTTGTCAATTCATCCACTCATTAATCCAAGCCCCTAATCATTCTATCTGTGAATAGATCATTTATCCACAGTTTACTTAACTTACCTATCTAATTCTAGGAAGTTATTAAAGATTGACTCACACATCAGACAGCCAAGTCTAAAAATGTGCAGTGTAGGAGACCAGGCTATAAACACTAAGTGGTTGATAGTGTAATCTTGAGACTCGGTTCTCTGCAAATTTTAGTTTATCAGCTTCTAGTTAATCAAATAAAGATCACCTCCACTATACAGAGTAATATATCTTATTTAAAGTTGACTAATCAATGGTGTGTAGGAGTTAATCATGTCTATAACATATTTTCATGAAAACAATGAGATTCTTGTTTACTTAAATAACAGAGGACTCTATCCTCACCAAGTTGGCATCCAATGCAAACTATCACACTTCTTTCTTCTAATAATAACTAATGTACCTTTCCATCCAATATTCCAACATCATAGATGGTCACATCTATGGTTATATTTAGATGAATGAGTGAATAAATTGACAAAGAATCATGGGCTTGTTTTGAAAGGATTGTCAAAGAATGTTAAATTCTATAAGGCAATTTATAAAGACATATTGACTAATTTATTTAATGACAGTTCCCTCTACTATCTGAGTGAAGATATACTCCATAATTTTTATGAACATTTTTATAGAAACTTATAATATTCACCAATATACACTTTGTTTGTTGTCAATGCATTGATACTAAAATCATTTTATCACTAAAGCTCTTTGATAAGTTATATGAAAACCAAATACCATAAAAATTTCTTAAAATCTCTGCATACCCATATAAACACAGTTTAAATGGAGTTAATCTACAATGGAGCAAGAATAAACCACCAGACATCATAAGCTAACAATTGCCTATGTTACAGTGTCAAATACAGCAGACTTCTTTTGCTGTATGTTAGTGATGTCTTATAGAACCTCAACCATTACCAGATATTGACAATGACCATGGCATGCTTGAGAACTTTATAATGTAAAGCTTATTTCTAAAGATAGCACATGCTGGGTTCATAGAATATGGAGAAATATAACCAGTACTGACCTAGAAGCTTCATCCCTCCTGGATAGCTTTCATGATCCAGAAATGTGCTATCCACATTACTAGAGAATAAAAGTAATCATCCACCTTACTAGGATGTGATTTCTGTGAGAGCAATAGTGACAAGCAGCCTGACAAAATATGACCCCTGGTATAATAGTGCCATGAATGTCATCAGAGTAACTAAATTTTCTTATTAGTTCATTATTTTCAGAAAACAATTTTATGGAATAATTTTATATACAAATATTCATGTACAGAGAGGAAGAATTATTGTCACTTTTGCAGATTCTGGAATAGCTCAGTATTTGCTTCATGGATTATGTAGTTATTAGTGTATATATATATATATAGTAATCGATATAAATTTATTGAGCAATAATTTCTTTAATAGAATTCCACCATAGGAAGACAAATTTAACAATGAAAGTCTAAGTCCCTACAAATACACCATGCTTATTTCTTTGTAAACTTATTTACATATGTATTTATTAACGCAGTTTCTGATATGTATTCCAGGATGCTCTGCAACTCATAACAAAGCATAGGTGGTAGAAAGCAACAGTATTCCTCCTATGGACAACCACCCTTGACTTTTATGCTTCTAAACTACAATCATTCTTCCTTCTTTCCCAGTGAACTGGTCTCTTCAATCTAATTTGTTAGAATACTTGAATTTCTCTTTAATTATTTATTTATCTCCATATGTGTGCCTTATGTGAAATAATTAAAATTTTAGTTTAAAATATTTAATCAAAAAATAATTTTGCACTTACTTGATAATCTTGGTGCCATAGAATACACCTGGGCAGAATTTTCTATGGGATAACATCCATACACCATAATCTGTCTCATTCATGAATACCATGTAGCATCCAGAAGTGACTTCAGGAAAGAAATACAACATTTTGAGTATATTTAAAATCATCATTACCACAATTATTGCTATTACTATTACTATTTGACCATGAGGGCACTATAACCTTATTTTTTTAAAATGTAAATAGAAAGAAGTATGCATTGATGTGAAATGGAAATTGTGTTGAGAAATCTTAATTAGGGGTTATAGAAAAATACATTTTTTTTTTTTTGGTTATTGTCAGTAGAGAGCCGAAGGAAGGAATTGCAACAATGTAGCTCGCTGGTACTTTTTATAATATCAAAAAGCAAGTACAAGCCTCATTGTACTTTGGTGTCAATAAACTATGACATTCTTAGCTTTTAGTGACCCTAAACATATGCTTTGAGTCAGTATCTAGGTAATTTACCTCAGTTGAATTGCCCTGGTGCTCTGTGGTTTGGTTTTCTTCCTCCTCTCTCCTTACATGGACTTTGTGGTACAGATGGCTCACATGCATTTCCTTTGTCCTGCTCACCAGAACCTACTGGTTTTCTGCACAGTTTGATTCATAGGTATCCCCATTCCTCTCCTCTAAAATGGTTAGTGAATAGAATCAAGCTCTATTATACTAAAATGTTACTGATTTGTTTCTAAGGTCCAAATAAACTATTTATGAAATTAAAAATTCCAGTAGATATTAAGTTGCAAAAAAAAATGATAGAGAAAAAGGTTAATACCCTGAAGTATCTAATTAGCTCAGAATTGAATATCATGTTGTCACATTAACCTAGAGAGTAATAATGAGAACTTTCCACTCAGCCTGGTACAGTATTTGCTTATAGAAAGGACATAGACCTAAACACTGTCTCTATGATGCTTCTGCATCGTTGCTCTTTTGTTTTCTCAGCTACTAATTTCTGAAGCCTACATTTATAACTAATTTGTAGTAGTCCATTCATAGAAAATATACTACTGTAATTTGACCCCTTCTCTTTTTTTTTCTAGGTATTACTTGATAGCTACCTTCCCTTAAGATGAAAACAAACAAAAACAATAACAACAACAAAAACTGTGATCCAGTAGAAACTAATTTTTGTTAATTGGAAGAAGTCAGTGCTTTTTCACAAGTAAATTTAAATTGGTATGTGACAAGTAGTTACTTACTTCGATGACTAACTTCTGAAGTATAAGCTTTATTATTTTTAGCTGTCATTTTAAATACAAAATACTGTCACTTCATGTCATATTTGATGCATATTGGCAAATGCTTATGATTGTGTAATCACTACTACATTCAAAATAGAAAATACTAATTAATCACGATGATCTATCATGTCACTTTGTAATAACTTCAGCAAGAGAACTGTGCTACTAAAAGTTTCAAAAAGTTCATTAGTAATTTAAACCTAACTTTTCTTGAGTTATGAGTTATTTTCAGGCTATCCTATAATATCGAATACCTAGTTAATTACTGGTCCTTAAATGTATACCAAAATATTTTATAATGAATCGATTCATATATATATATATATATATATATATATAAGTATATATATATATATATAGTCAATATTGAATAAGTTCCTGAACAATTTTTCAATTTTTCCCTCTTGGGAATGAGTCATTTAATTATTTATATTTAAATAATTTTGTTTCCTCTACCTGTCAGACATATTTCAAGTACTAAGGCAATAAGGAATACCTTAAATTATCCATCAAAGTTACAGCCAATGAGTATTAAGAGTTGTTCAGAGTTTCCTCTCAAGGAGAAATAGTGAATATTTAGAATACCAAGAGTATAATTGCTTTTATTTTTTTATTTTTATTTTTATTAACTTGAGTATTTCTTATTTACATTTCGAATGTTATTCCCTTTCCCGGTTTCCGGGCAAACATCCCCCTAACCCCTCCCCCTCCCCCTCTATATGGGTGTTCCCCTCCCCATCCTCACCCCGTTACCGCCCTCCCCCCAACAATTACGTTCACTCGGGGTTCAGTCTTGGCAGGACCAAGGGCTTCCCCTTCCACTGGTGCTCTTACTAGGCCATTCATTGCTATGAGTTTGGAGCCCAGGGTCAGTCCATGTATAGTCTTTGGGTAGTGGCTTAGTCCCTGGAAGCTCTGGTTGGTTGGCATTGTTGTTCGTATGGGGTCTCGAACCCCTTCAAGCTGTTTCAGTCCTTTCTCTGATTCCTTCAACGGGGGTCCCATTCTCAGTTCAGTGGTTTGCTGCTGGCATTCGCCTATGTATTTGCTGTATTCTGGCTGTGTCTCTCAGGAGAGATCTACATCCGGTTCCTGTTGGCCTGCACTTCTTTGCTTCATCCATCTTGTCTAATTGGGTGGCTGTATATGTATGGGCCACATGTGGGACAGGTCCTGAATGGGTGTTCCTTCTGCCTCTGTTTTAATCTTTGCCTCCCTATTCCTTGCCAAGGGTATTCTTGTTCCCCTTCTAAAGAAGGAGTGAAGCATTCACATTTTGATCATCCGTCTTCAGTTTCATGTGTTCTGTGCATCTAGGGCAATTCAAGCATTTGGGCTAATAGCCACTTATCAAATGGAAATATCGGTGTGGAGATATTCTTGACTTCTCACTGCTTCAGACATCATCAAGAATGTCAGAGTTATTAAATAGTCATCTCAATGTACTTACCTTTTCAAATTTATCTTTAGTTTTTGCTCTAAGGAGCAGAACACCTACTCTTAATTCAACAAATAAGACTTCTTATAAAACACAGAAGTCTTTTAAATGTATTGGGTTAAGTTACTGTACTTAGCTTTATTCAGTGTTTATAGCTTAATTACAGTTTTATTGTAATATGTGTTGTGGCCTGGCCTGACTGGTCATTTGTATTTTATGATACTTGACAGGGAAAACATGTTTTGTGTGTGAATGTTCAACAACATTTTTCTCAATCTGTGCTTTTCTTCAAATTCTTTCCCCTAAGGATTAAAAACTACTTTTAGAACATTTCTTAAATCAGCAAAGAGCTAGAAGTGTTGGATTTTCTTACATTCACTTTATCAGAAATGTCCATATTCTATCTATAGAAGATAGTTAAATGGTAGCAGGGTTCTAGTTTAAAAATGTTTTCTCTTGTAACTCTTTAAATGCTATTTCTTTCTCCCGAACGCTGCTTTCCATTAATATTCTATAAGCATTTACATTGTGTTTGTCCATTATAACAGTGACAATTGACATTTTCCTTTTTCCTGGGATTTCATTGATCTTATAATATAAGGTGTAACTTGAATTTTATTTACCGTGCTTGGGTAAATTGAAATCTCCAAACTATACACTTAAAACCTTTCGAAATTGTCAAATATATTTGAAATGATTGTTCAAAATGCTTTTTGGTACCAAATTATTTTTCTAAAAATTAAAATTACTCATATGTCAGATGTGTTGATATAGTTGGTTTTTCAGGAGATGAGAAAATTTTCTTCTTAATGCTCCCCTTTTTCAGTTTAGTAGAAGTGGATACAGACATTAGAAAAGTCTATGTGGAATCCAAGATATTTATATGGTGAAACTGTGAGAAAGCACAATCAGAGCAGAAATACCTTACTTCTTTAGTAACACATCCATCTATACTAGAGCATTAAGATTTTGTGACAGATATAAAAATATTGAGCATGATGAAGAAATATCTATATCTCTGTTGCCATGGTTTCCTTACTTAAGTCTATTATGTAATAATAGAGTGCCCAAATAATGTAGCTACTGCCTGTATATCCTTTTTCATATTTGCTTATCCATGGAATTCATGGCTATTTCTAGATTCGAACTAATTAACTATTTATCAATGATTTAGGTGTTCATTAAGCTCTATTTTATATGTTTATTTTGTTTAAGTTGCTTTCTTATTACTATCCTAAAATCTTCTATAAAAAACAACTTCAAAGAAAGAGAGGGTTTATTTTGGCTTCCTGTTCTAGAGGGACAATGTACAGTAGACATGGAAAACATACCTGCAGGCAGAAAGAACAAAGTGGCAAAAGCACATTGTGACCACAATCAGGATGTAAACAAACAGCAGAAGTGGGGCCAAGCTTTAAAGCTGCAAGATCTATCTACAGTGACCTATATCTTCCAGGATGGTCCATCTCATAAAATTCCCACAAACTTTCTCCGAAACACTACCCCTGAGGTGTAAGCATTAACACATGATTGGAGGTGAGACAGTTTACATTAAAAGTGCAACATAATTGTCTTCTTTTAATAAGGTACATTGTAGTCACAAATGCAACAGAACTGATTTTAAAATAAAATAATTACCACTCCTGGAACACCTGGTCTATTTTCTAAAAGTAATAGATTTCTATTTTGACTTTACACCAAGAGTTAATAAAGATAGTCCATGAACTCAAGTTTTACCACAGGTATCTTTAGCATATTTTGATATTTTGGGTTATAAATATTTTCTGAGTGGGCAGCAGGCATCATATCTTAATGTGTGAGAATTTTTGACTGTGGGATAGCAACTACATCCTGACACTCTGTATTTCTATTAGAGGTGGACTCTACAAGTTCCCTCTCCCCAGTGTAGGGCATTTCATCTAAGGTCCTGAGAGACTCTCACCACCCAGGTCTCTGGTACAGTCTAGAGTGTTCTCCCACCTCCTCCCTCCCTCCCTGGGTTGCCTGTTTCTATTCTTTCTGCTGGCCCTCAAGGCTTCAGTCCTGTTTCCCCCACCTAATACCTGATCACCTTCCCTTCTTCTACTCTCTTTCCCCTTTTCCATCCAGGTTCTTCCCTCCCTCTCCCCTCCTGTGATTACTTTCTTCTCCCTCCTAACTGGGATTGAAACATCCTTACTTTTGCCCTTCCTCTTGCTAATCTTCTTGAGTTCTGTGGATTGTATCTTAGGCACATTCTGTGCTCTTTTGGCTAATACCCACTTATTGTTGAGTACATACCATGAATGTCCTTTTGGGTCTGAGTTAACGCACTCAGGATGATATTTTTTAGTTCCATCTATTTGTCTACAAAACTCATGATGAATACAGAAAATGTGGTTCATTTTCAGTCCTTCTTAGAATGGGGAACAAAATACTCAAGGAAAGAAATACAGAGACAAAAAGTGCAGAAGAAACTGAAGAAAAGGCCATCTTATAGACTCCCCAACCTGGGGATCCACCCCATATACAGACACTAAACCCAGACATTATTGCGATGCCAAGAAGTACTTGCTGGCAGGAGCCTGATATAGCTGTCTCCTGAGAGACAGCTTTGCCAGAGCATAACAAAAAAAAGAGGCGAATGCTCAAAGCCATCCATAGGACTGGCATGGGGTCCCCAATAGAGAAGTTAGAGAAAGAACTAAAGGAGTTGAAGGGTTTGCAATGCATACGAAGAACCACAGTATCAATCAAGAACTCTCAGAGCTCCCAGGGACGAAAAAAACAACAAAAGCGTACACATGGATGGATCCATGGCTCCATTCACACATGTAGCAGAGGATGGCCTTTTTGGGCATCAGTGGGAGAAGAGGCCCTTGTTTCTGTGAAGGCTTGATGCCCCAGTGTAAGGGAATGCCAGGGCAGGGAGGTGGGAGGGAGTGGGTGGGTGGGTGGGGAAGCACCCTCCTAGAAGCAGTGGCAGGGGGGATATAATGGGGGGTTCTGGAGAAGAAACCAGGAAAGGGATAACATTTGAAAAGTAAATAAAGAAAATATTCAATAAAAGGAAAAGAAGAACAAAAAGAAAGAAGAAGAACAAAAAGGAACATGGACATCATGATATTCTTTCTCTTTCCTTCCCTGTTTTTATTTCTTCCTCATCTTCTTCCTTCTCCTTTTTCTCCTATCCCTCCTCCTCCTCTTCTTCCTCCTCTTTTTTGTATCAAGTCATTACAAATAGCTCAAATAATTTCTCATAAAGATAGGAGCAAAGTAAAGGGTTGTGTAATACTATATAATTTTGGAAATATAATCCTAGGAAAATGAGTGAGAAGAAAATTAGAGTATAAGAATGAAGCAGGGTCCCTTTATAATTAGGCTATCACCTAGAATTATTTAAGTTTGTTTAATATTTTAGGACACCTTATTTAAGGTTGAGACAAACTTTTGATAGACCATATAATGTCTACATGTGATTGCACTTGTGGGCCATACATGTAAGGAGAGAATAGAGGATAAGCCCACTAAACTTCTATCTACAGGATCCTGTACCATTGTGCATTTTTTCCTATATAAGGTATTAAACTTTTGCATATGAAATTTCCTTAAATGAGTTTGTATGGCATCTCAGGTGTTTCTATCATTAAAAATTCTCTAAGTAGAGGAGACGGAGGTCCACTTTGGCATTAGATAGGGCCCCTTTAGGTACTGTCTGTGAGTTCTGTTGGAGCCCATATTGTAGTTTTTTGACCAATACTGAAAAGATGAAGTGTAAAATAAGAAATGTCCTCTTTTCACAGTGAGGTATAAATAACTTACTCACAGAAAAAGTGGGGTAGTGGTGGACAGAAAAACCAAAATATTAGGGAGTTTGCTGTTGAATTGTGCCTTCTGGAACCAATCAGAAGATTCACCCATAAAGTGTTAACAACATGACTGCATAAACATAAGTTGAACAAGGACACCAATACAGGAAAAGCAGGAATGAGAAAGAAATGTAGTCCTTCCAAGGAAAGAACACACAATTGCTTGTCCAGTGCCTAATGGTAAGCCCAGACAATATACATACAACTACCATTACAAAGATCATGAGGATCTATAAGAAAGATCATATGTGAATATACAAACAAATACAATTATGCATTCAATAACAATTATTGAAGAAAGACAGCTTGCAAGCCCACCAACAATGGAGGAGTGTTCCTCTTTCTCCATATCCTCACCAGTATCTTTTGACATCTGAGTTTCTGATCTTAGCCATTCTGACTGGTATGAGGTGAAGTCTTGGGGTTGTTTTGATTTGCATTTTCCTGATGACTAAAGATGTTGAATATTTCTTTAGGTGCTTCTCAGCCATTTGATATTCCTCAACTGAGCATTCTTTGCTTGCCTCTGTACTCGCATTTTTAATGGGATTCATGGATTCTCTGGGATCTACCTTCTTGAATTCTTTGTATACATTGGATATTAGCCATCTATCAGATGCACAATTGCTAAAGGTCTTTTCCCAATCTGTTGGTTGCTGGTTTGTCCTAAGGACAGTGTTGTTTGCCTTATAGTAGCTTTGCAGTTTCATGAGGTCCCATTTGTCAATTCTTGATCTTAGAGCATAAACCATTGGTGTTTTGTTCAGGAAATGTTCCCTAGTGCTCATGTGTTCCAGGCTCTTCCCTATTTTTTTCTTCTATTAGTTTCAGTGTATCTGTTTTTATGTGGAGGTCCACTTGGTGTTAAGCTATGTACAGAGTGATAAAAACAGATCAATTTGCATTCTTCTACATGCTGACCTTCAGTTGAACTTGCACCACTTGTTGAAAATGCCATCTTTTGTCCATTGGGTGGTTTTTAGCTCCTTTGTCAAAGATCAAGTGACCATAGGGGTGTGGGTTCATTTCTGGGTCTTCAATTCTATTCCGTTGATCTATCTGCTTGTTTCTGTACCAATACCTTACAGTTTTTATGACTATCCCTCTGTAATACTGCTTGAAATCAGGGATGGTGATTCCTCCAGAAGTTCTTTTACTGTTAAGGATAGTTTTCTCTATCCTGGGCTTTTTGATATTCCAAATGAATTTGCCAATTGCTCTTTCCAACTCTATGAAAAATTGAGTTGGAACTTTGATGGGGATTACATTGAATCTGTAGATTGCTGTTGGCAAAATGGCCATTTTTCCATTATCCTATATTAATCCTGCCAATCCTTGAGCATCGGAGGTCTTTCCATCTTCTGAGATTTTCAATTTCTTTCCTCAGAGACTTGAAGTCCTTGTCCTACAGATCTTTTACTTGCTTGGTTAGAGTCACACCAAGTTATTTTATATTATTAGTGACTATTGTAAATGGTGTCGTTTCTTCATTTTTTTTCACCCTATTCGTCCATTGAGTAAAGGAAAGCTACTGATTTTTTTTTTTGAGGTAATTTAATATCTAGCCTTTTTTCTGAAGTTGTTTTTCAAGTTTAGGAGTTCCCTGGTGGAACTTTTGGGGTCACTTAAGTATACTATCATATCATCTGCAAATAGTGATATTTTGACTTCTTCATTTCCAGTTTGTATCCTTTGACCTCCATTTGTTGTCTAATTTTATTAGCTATGATTTCAAGTACTATATGGAATAAATAGGGATAGAGTGGGCAGCCTTGTCTAGTCCCTTATTTTTATGGGATTGCTCTCCATTAACTTTGATGTTGGATTAGATTTAGTTTAGATTTTGTTTGTTGCTGTATATTGCTTTTACTACGTTTAGGTATAGTCCTTGAATTCCTGATCTTTCCATGACTTTTATTATGAAGGGTTGTTGACTTTTGTCAAATGCTTACTTGGCATCTAAGGATATGATCATGTGTATTTTTTCTTTGAGTTTCTTTATATTGTAGGTTACATTGTTGGGTTTCTGTATATTAAATGATCCCTGCATCACTGGTATGAATCAAACTTGATCATGTTGGATGGCCATTTTGATGTGTTATTGTATTCAGTTTGCGAGAATTTTATTGAGTATTTTTGCATGGATATTCCTAAGGGAAATTGGTCTGAAGTTCTCTTTCTTTGTTGGGTCTTTGTGTGCTTTAGTTATAAGCATAATTAATAGAGGGAATTGGGTAGTGTTCCATTTGTCTCTATTTTATGGAATACTTTTGGCAGTATTGGTATGAGGTCTTCTATGAAGGTGATAGAATTCTCCACTAAATTCATCTGATCCTGGACTTTTCTTTTTTTTGGTTGGGAGACTTGTAACAACTCTTTTAATTTCTTTATTTATTTAGGAATTATAGCACTGTTTAAATGGTTTATCTGATCCTGACTTACCTTTGTTAACTGGTATCTGTCTAGAAAATTGTCCATTTCCTCCAGATTTTCCACTTTTGTTGAGGCTTTGTAGTAGGATCTGATGAGTTTTGGGATTTTCTCTGTTTCTGTTGTTATGTCTCCCTTTTAATTTTTGATTTTGTTAATTTGGATAAACTCTCTGTGCCCTCTGATTAGTCTGGCTAAGGGTTTATCTATCTTGCTGATTTTCTCAAAGAACCATCTCCTGGTTTTATTGATTCTTTGTATAGTACTTTTTGTTTCTACTTGATTCTAGACCTAAGTTTGATTATTTCCTGCCATCCACTCCTCTTTGGTATATTTGCTTCTTTTTCACTTTAGAACGTTTAGGTGGGCTTTCAGGTGTATTTTCCCATCCAGTTCCTTTGTTTGGCACACAGAGCTATGAGTTTTCCTCTTAGCACTGCTTTCATTGTGTCCCATAAGTTTGGGTATGTTGTGCCTTCATTTACATTAAATTCTAAAAAATCTTTAATTTCTTTCTTTATTTTCTTCTTTACAAAGTAATCATTGTGTGGAACATTGTTCAGCTTCCATGTGTGTGTGGACTTTCTGCCTGAGTCCATGGTGATCCGTTTGATGAATGGGATTATTCAATCTTCTTGTATCTGTTGAGGCCTGTTTTGTGACTGATCATATGGCCAGTTTTGGAGAAGGTACAATGAGGTGATGAGAAGAAGATATATTCTTTTGTTTTAGGATGAAGTGTTTTATAGATATCTGTTAAATCCACTTCATTGATAACTTCTGTTAGTTTCTTTGTGTCTCTGTTTAGTTTCTGTTTCCATGATCTGTTCAGTGTTGAGAGTAGGGTGTTGAAATCTACCACTATTATTGTGTGAGGTGCAATGGGTGCTTTGAGCTTTAGTAAGGTTTCTTTAATGAAAGTAGGTATTCTTGCACTTGGAGCATGGATATTCAGGATTAAGAGTCCATCTTGGTGGATTGTTCCTTTAATGAAAATGAAATGTCCTTCCTGGGTTGGGGATTTAGCTCAGTGGTAGAGCACTTGCCTAGCAAGCACAAGGCCCTGGGTTCGGTCCCCAGCTCTGAAAAAAAGAAAAGAAAAGAAAAAAAAAAAAAGAAATGCCCTTCCTTATATTTTTGATAACTTTTGGTTGAAAGTCGATTTAATCTTTAGAATTACTACTCCAGCTTGTTCCTTGGGACGATTACTCGGAAAATTGTTTTCCAGCCTTTTACTCTAAGGTAGTGTCTGTCTTTGTCACCGCAGTATGTTTCTTGTATGCAGGAAAATGCTGGGTCCTCTTTCCATATCCAGTATGTTAGTTTATGTGTTTTGATTGAGGAATTGATTTCATTCATGTTAAGAAATTTTGAGGAGTAGTGATTGTTGTTCATTGTTATTTTTTTTTATAGAGGTGAAATTATGTTTGCATGGCTCTCTTTTTTTATGTTAGCTGCAAGGAGATTACTTTCTTGCTTTTTCTAGGATGTTGTATTGTAGATTTCCATCTATTATCCTTTGTAGAGCTGCATTTGTGAAAATATATTTTGTAAATTTGTTTTTGTCATTGAATATCATAGATTGTACATCTATGTTAACTGAGAGTTTTGTTGGATATAGTAGCCTGGGCTGGCATTTCTCTTTTCTTAGGGTCTGAATGACATCTGCCCAAAATCTTCTGGCTTTCATAGTCTCTGGTGAGGAATCTGGAGTAATTCTGATAGGTCTGCCTTTATATGCTATTTGACTTTTTTTCTCTTACTGCTTTTAATATTCTTTCTTTGTTTTGTGTGTTTGTTGTTCTGACTATTATGTGACACATGGAATTTCTTTTCTGTTCCAATCTATTGGAGTTCTGTAAGCTTCTTGTATGTTTATGGGTATCTCTTCCTTTAGGTTAGGAAAGTTTACTTCTATAATTTTGTTGAAGATATTTACCGGTCCTTTAAGTTGGAATCCTTTGCTCCCTTCTATACCTATTATCCTTAGGTTTGATCTTCTCATTGTGTCCTCGATTTCCTGGATGTTTTGGGTTAGGAGGTTTTTCTTTTTTTTACCGTTTTCCATTTTCTTTGATGGTTGTGTTTTCTATGGTATCTTCTGCCCCTGAGATTCTCTCTTCTGTCTCTTGTATTCTCTTAATAATGCTTGCATCTATGGCTCCTGATCTCTTTCCTAGACTTTCTATCTCCAGGGTTGTCTCCTTTTATGAATTCTTTATTGTTTCTCTTTCCATTTTTAGATCCCAGATGATTTTTTCAATTCCTTCACCTTTGTGGTTGTGTTTTGTTGTAATTCTTTAAGGGATTTTTATGTTTCCTCCTTAATGGCTTGCACTTGTTTACTTGTGTTGCCCTGTATTTCTTTAAAGGAGTTATTTATGTCCTTCTTAAAGTCTTCTATCATCATCATTAGATGTGTTCCTTTAAATCCAAACTTTGCTTTTCAGGTGTGTTGGGATATTCATTATTTTCTTTGATGGAAGAACTGAATTCTGATGATGCCAAGTAGTCTTGGTTTCTGCTGCTTAAGTTCCTTATCTCTTGCCATCTGTTTATCTCTGCCATTAGCTGTTCCTGCTATCTCTGACAGTGGTTTGACCCTCCTGTACACCTGTGTGTCAGCACTCATGGAGACATGCTTTCTCCAAGCAGGTTATGGGTACAGAGAGCTTTGTCACGGGATCGGCCCTGGGCATTCTGTCCCTGACTGTTCCTAGGTTCCTATGTCCAGAGGACTTCAGATGGTTCCTCTTGGGCCAGGAACTAGAACACAAGTATTGGTCTTCCCTGTTTTCTCATGATTGTCTAGACTTCTGAGAGTCCTGCTCTCTCCCCATTGGGTATTGGTACAGAAGGCAGTGTGACCGTTCATGTCCGGGTATAGGCGGAAATTGAAAGCTATTTATTTATTTTTGTACTCCAGATTTTATTCACCTCCAAGTACACCCTCTCCCTGGACAGTTCCAAATCGGATACAGCCTCCCTGCCCTGTCCGCTGTGTTTCCACAAGAATGTTCCCACCCCACCAGATCTCTGAACTTCTAGGGACTTCCAGTCTCTTGAGGGTTTGGTGCATCTTCTCTGACTGAACCCTGATCTGATCGGGTAGTCCTCTGCTGTACGTGTCTTGAAGGCCTCACTGCAGATGGTGTATGCTTCCTGGTTGGTGATCCAGTATCTCAGCGATCAGGGTCCAGGTTTATTGAGACTGCTGGACCTCATACGGGTTTGCTTTACTACTCAGCTTCCTCCAGTTATTCCCTTATTCAACCAGAGGTGTCAGCAGCTTTTGCTCATTGGCTGGGTGCACATATCTGCATCTGACTCTCTCAGTTGCTTGTTGGATCTTTTGGAGAGCAGTCATGATAGGTCCCTTTTGTGAATGCCCCATGGCCTCAGTAATGGTGTCAGGTTTTGGGGCCTCCCCTTGAGCTGGATCCCCCTTTGGGCCTGTCTCTGGACCTTCTTTTCCTCAGGCTCTCTCCATTTCCATCCCTGCATTTCTTTCTGATAGGAAGAATTATGGGTCAGAGCTTTGACTGTGGGATAGCAAGCCCTTCCTCACTTGATGTCCTGTCTTTCTATTGGAGATGGGCTCAACAAGTTCCCTCTCCCCACTGTAGGGCATTTCATCTAGGGTCCTTCCCTTTGAGTCCTGACAGTCTTTCAACTCTCAGGCCTCTGGTAAATTCTGCAGGGTCTCCCCATCTTCTACCTCTCAAGGTTGCCTGTTTCCATTCTTTCTGCTGGCGCTCATGGCTTCAGTCCTTTCCCTCCACCCAATACCAGATCATGTCCCCTCTCTACCTATCCCTATCCCCTTTCCTTTTCCTGTTCCTCCCCTTGTGGATGCTTTCTTCTCCCTCCCATGTTAAACTGAGGCATCATCACTTAGGCCCTTCAGCTTTTTGACCCTTTGAGTTCTATGAACTGTATCTTGGATATTCTGTACTTTTTTTGCTGATAGCCACTTATCAGTGAGAACATACTGTACATGTCCTTTTGGATCCTCACTCAGTATAATATTTTCTGGTTCCATTCGTTTCCCTGAAAAACTTACGATGACTTTGTTCTTAATAGCTGAGTAGTATTCCATTGTGTAAATGAGCCACATTTTCTGTATCCATTCCACTGTTGAAGGGCATCTGGGTTCTTTCCAGGTTCTGGCTATTGCAAATAAAGCTGCTATGAACATAATGGAACACTTGCCCCTGTGGCATGGTAGGGCATGTTTTGGGTATGTTCCCAAGAGTGGTATTGCTGTGTCTTTAGGTAGGTCTATTTCCAATTCCTGAGGTACCACTACATTGATTTCCAGAGTTGTTGTACCAGTTTGCAACCCACCAGCAATGAAGGAGTGTTCCTTTTTCTTCACATCCTTGCCAATATTTGTTGTCACCTGAAGTTTTGATCTTATCCATTCTCACTGATGTAAGGTGAATCTCAGAGTCATTTTGATTTGCATTTCTCTGATCACTAAGAACTTTGAGCATTTCTTTATGTGCTTCTCAACCAATCCAGCTTCCTGCTTTCTTAACAGTTTGTCTCTTCCAGTCTGTTCTCAGAATATGCTCTCTAGTCCAGGCAGCATTTCCTTTAATTGTTCTTAAGACCTCCATCATCTTTCCCAGGAACTCTTCCTGCTGTTTCCCTCCCTGCACAACAGCTCTTATTATTTTCTCCCTCTCCTGTTGTCCAGGTAAGACATCATACTCTACTGCCTTGTTTTTAATAATACCATCATAAAAATATCTGGCTTAGAATGTGATTTCTAGTCAATGAAATACAGACATCTATAAAACTCAAATGCGTTTTTAAAAGGAAAATTAATTTCCTGTTCAGTCCTGCACACTGTGGTGTGTAACTTCACAAAGCTATAGCTTTTTGAGTAAAACTCCCTTATTCTGGACATCCTGAGTTCCCCATTTTCATCCCTAGCATTTTATGGAAAAGGATGGTTCTCACACTGTAATTAATTTTGCTGCCCTCATGTAGAATTAGAAAAAGTTAATATTTACTTTGACTGAAATTCTGAATTTTATAATAAACCATCTGCTTCTAGTTTTAAGTATCTTCTTTTGGACTTATTTAGGTACATGTGGCTCTGTGTGCATATGTTCCATTTGTGTGACCATGGATACAAAGGCCAAAAAAGGGTACTGGTTTCCTTGGAGCTGGAATTTCCATTAGTTGTGATGTGACCCATAAAGCTGTGCCCTCAACTGAGAAATATCCCTAACCATTGAGATAGCTACCACTCTAGCCTCACAGTCACATGTTCAAATACATCATGACCTCTGTAATTTTACTACACACACACGCACACACACACACACACACACACACACACACACACGTCATATAATCACTATCTCTAATATATCATATACCATTACTCTACTGGTTTATAGTACCTCACTTAAAATATAAATATTTTAATGTTTTAGGATTTATTAAATTGTTTGCCTGGGTGGGACTATGTCCACAGAAATCAGTATCCTAGGAAGCCAGAGGTATCAGATCCCTCATGAAATCAGAGTGACAGGTACTTGTGAGCCACCTGTTGTGGGCTGGGTATTGATCTCTGGCCTTCAGCAAGAGCAGTGTACACTTGTATGCATTGAACCATCTTTGAACACATCCCTGCATCTCTCAGTTTTATAAGACATGTCCTTCCATCAGCCTTTGTAATTTGAGACCATTACTCTGCTACTGAATTGTTTTCACCAACTGTTATAAAAATATAAATTTAAATTTATTGTTATAGTTTCTGTTAAATATATCTTTTTTCATTTTGTTACTGAGATTAAGTCCTAACACATTTGACATATGATAAAGTTCAGACAATATTTTAAATATCTGACTCAAAAGTAGGTTTAATCCAGGAGAAGAGTGATATTGATAAATTTCCTCCATTGCGTAAAGCAGAAATCTAGTGCTGGAATGTTAGATCAGAAGGTAATAACACTTGTTGCACTTGTAGAAGAACTAGGTTCCATTCACTGTACCCAAATGACAGCTCATAGCCATCTGCAACTCTTGTCCCAGAGGATCTGACACTCTGTTTCAACCTGATAGGTTCCATAAATGCTTGTGGTATACACCACACACACACACACACACACACACACACACACACACACACACACACACTGGCAAAGCACTCTGTCAAATCATATATATATATATGGGATTTTTTTCCTACCACATCAATAGTTGTTGCTATGACTAATAAATGTCAGGTTTCCTACGTGAGAATAAGCAGTGATAAACAGACAATGTATGACATGAAGTAAAGGCAACAGCAGTGGTGGTACTGCTGTAGAAAACTGCACTAAAAAGTCCTGCAGGTGACCATGGTGACAGAAAATAAAGAGGTTATTCGCATAGCTTGAGGATCTGCTGTTAGAATAAAAATTCTTATTTTCAGTTGTGAGCCTAGCCTTTAAAGGCTGAGCCATCTCTCCAGCCCTTGGCCCTGCCAAGGCTGGTCCTCCAGTGAAAGGGATTGTTGAGGGGAGGGTGGTAATGGGGGTGGGGAGGATGGGGAGGGGAACACCCACATAGAAGGGGAGGAGGAGGGGTTGGGGGATGTTGGCCTGGAAACCAGAAAAGGGAATAGCATTTGAAATGTAAATAAGAAATACCCAATTTAATAAAGATGGAGAAAAAATTTAAAAAATCTTATATTCTCAAAGCAATTTTATCTAAATTCATTTTTTTAAAAATATCTTAAGAATCACCTTATGGATATTCTCAGTATAAAATTCATGTTTGGTTTGTTTCCTTTGTTTTTATTTTAGCTTAGTCATTTAGATTTAAGACACTTCATATTATTGATATACAAGGTTCTAAATTATAAAGCACAATACTAGTTAATGTCTTATTTCCTGTCATGGAAAAGAAATTTCTTTGAATTTTGATATATCTTAGCTTCCAACTTGAATGTACAAAGCATTGTAAGGATATTTTATTTATTTACTTTGCCACTGACTTTGATATAGAACCATGAGTACATTCAGAAAAGTCCAAGTAAAAGACATAAATGGGTTTCCTAATGATTAAAGCATTCATTATAAAGTTGGCTCTCTAGGAAAGAGAGAGAAAGAGAAAATTACACTTAAGCCTTCATACTTCCCAGAAACAAAGATCCTAAATCATGTTGCCTTGGCTTGACAGCAAATGCCAATATTGTTCAGAAGATGAGTTTGCTGAGGTGATAATAAATCTCTTTCCTTTAAGTAAAAACACTGTCCTTCATATAGTACTAGAAAACAAACACATATGTCCCCACACTCTTGCAGTAACCTGTGCTCAGGTCTGATGGAAACCACTGCTTGTAAATATTTTTAGAGGCTATCACTGAGCACGAACACAGAGTGTTCAATGTCTGCACATGTTCCTTTGAAGTTTGCAAAAATTAGGGCTCCCTTTCTGCCTACTTCATATGGCACAGACAAGAGGGATTAAGCTGCTCTTGGTGGGTGGTCTCTGTCTGTAAACATCCAGGAAGAAGCTGTTGTACAAGTGTTCTTTACACTCTGTCATCACTCATACTCAAATCAGAAGAAGGCTGTGCCAATTTTCCTGAATCAGATTCAAGAAAAACTTTGCCTTTCTCATGGCTTCAGGCATTGGCATTCTTGACATCCCTGTGACCATGTCAACAATACACATTCCCTCAGGACCTGATTTGTGCTTTGCATCAAACTATATTAAATATTACATTTTGTTTGCATCTATGAGTTACTACTGGAAGGTTGCTTATTGTTTCTTGCCAGACTAACCAAAGAGTTATTGCTTTTGCTCATTTTGTGGTATTATAGCTTAATGTGGAACAGAATCTCTTTCAGTTTAAAATCTAGTTGGCTGTTCTGAGTGAAGCATCTGTTTAGTTAGGTGTCGGAAGTCACCAGCTAAGTCTCCCTGAGATATGTTTACAGTTTTCCTTCTTCTGTTTTGAGAGGATCAACATTAGTGCAGACTTGAGAACAGGAAACTGCCCTTCACCAACTGCCCAATGACATTAGATTTTAAGCATGTTTCTTTTTAATTCAATGAGTCTTTATTAGTGACTTGAATCTATTCTATCTACAGAAGAGGATAATGGATGTTCAAGGACTACTCAGACAACTACCAGAGTTGACACCAAACAATATTCATTTTGGACCTAACAACCACAGCAACTAGAGTGCTGCTTTGTCCTTGTAGAACAAGGGAAGTTAGCTTGCAAGAGAAGGTTTAATGTGTGACCTACACACTAGTTCTCGTCTTCAGCTATAAAAACAAAAGTCAAAATACGTGCCAGACGTTTTACCATATGCCAGTAATCACTGAGATTTCATTTTAAGTATTTTTTCTTGAATAACACTTGACAATCAGTTTTCTTCCCTTTTCACACATATCATATTACACTGAAACGAAGATGCTTGAGATGTATTCTTTATATTTAAGAGTCTTGCAGCCTTAGAAACTTGTTTACAATACAAATCACAAGAAATCAGTTATCATCTGTTTGTGCCAGGTACTCTGCCTGGAATTATCTACATGAAGCTTAATAAAAGGGTAGTGTACATAATCAGTAGACAATCTAATTACCTTTCTGTGAGTATGCTATTTTTAACACCCTTAAGGCTAAAGATGACACCAAGTTTTGTAGGTAACCTTCACCAGTATCACCTGCCCTTTAATTCATTAAATATGGAAAGGCTCTAGAATCATGTTATAGATATGTTATGGATATCTTCTGTACAGATACAGCTGAAACATGATAGAGTTGATTTTATAATTCATGTTTCAGAACTGAACCAGAACCAATTAATTTTATAATAAGATATTAATTTTGAAGTTAATGATCACATCTTTTTTTTTAATTAACTTGAGTATTTCTTATATACATTTCGAGTGTTATTCCCTTTCCCGGTTTCCAGGCAAACATTCCCCCTCCCCCCTCCCCTCCCTCCCCCCATTGCCGCCCTCCCGCCAACAGTCTAGTTCACTGGGGTTTCAGTCTTAGCAGGACCAAGGCTTCCCCTTCCACTGGTGCTCTTACTAGGATATTCAATGCTACCTATGAGGTCAGAGTCCAGGGTCAGTCCATGTATAGTCTTTAGGTAGTGGCTTAGTCCCTGGAAGCTCTGGTTGCTTGGCATTGTTGTACATATAGGGTCTCAAGCCCCTTCAAGCTCTTACAGTTCTTTCTCTGATTCCTTCAATGGGGTCCTATTCTCAGTTCAGTGGTTTGCTGCTGGCATTCGCCTCTGTATTTGCTGTATTCTGGCTGTGTCTCTCAGGAGCGATCTACATCCGGCTCCTGTCGGTCTGCACTTTTTGCTTCATCCATCTTGTCTAATTGGGTGGCTGTATATGTATGGGCCACATGTGGGGCAGGCTCTGAATGGGTGTTCCTTCAGTCTCTGTTTTAATCTTTGCCTCTCTCTTCCCTGCCCAGGGTATTCTTGTTCCCCTTTTAAAGAAGGAGTGAAGCATTCACATTTTGATCATCCGTCTTGAGTTTCATTTGTTCTAGGCATCTAGGGTGATCACATCTTATATTGAGAGTTACTGCTTTGTTTTTTCCTTCTCTTTTTATACATCCAACTCTTTCTATGTCCCTTCCTCAGAACTACTCCTTCACAAACCCCTAGCTTTTGAAATTATAATATATAAATATATAAATGCAACAAGGTGAACCAATTTAGTGTTGTTCTTACATCTAGGTTTTGGGTTATGGAAGGGCTTGTGAATGATGTCCCTCTCTGTAATGGGAAAATCTATGTATAGTATTTTTTAGTTCTCTCAAAAGCTTTGAATTTATATCTTAAATTTGAACTTTTGACCTTGTTTTTAAATAATGGAAACAAGAATAAAGCACATTGGTTTTGGTTAAACACTTTCTTTTATTTACCAACGTTCCAAGAAATGGTACTTCTATAACCCCAAATGTGATTGGCAGGTTTTAATATATGTTTCCATTGACTCATGGATTGATATGTCTGATTTATTTAAATGGTATTTAGCATCCTTATTATCCACAGAAAATACATCTAAAGGCCCCTAGTGCTTTTCTGCCACCATAAAGAACAGTGGTTCCAATGCAAATTACATTTTCTTGGTTTGTTTGTTGCTACTATTTTTAAAGACTTTATAGAATATATTTTCCCATTCCCAGCTTCTCCCACATGCTTTTCCCTTCTGCAACCAATCAGCTACATACTTTCTCTCTTTCTTCCCCTCTTTCTCTCTCCCTCCCCCATCTCCCCTCTTCTCAAAACTCATCTCAAACAATACAGCATAAAGATAAAAAATACTAAAGCATACATAAAGCACAGAGATTTAACACGTATAATATGATGAATATCTACATATCATGGGTGATATTGAAATAAAGTAGAGTCAAATGGAGAGTTCCAGATACATGAACACACACACAATCCTGATAGCTCAGTGGGTTTCAAAACTGCCACCACCAACAAAATTGAAGATGAAAATCATAATATAAATCTATGGTGATTTTTACCTAAGGTCTAGTGGTTTGTAAAAGTGTTCTCTATAAAACCTCTCCCAGTTTAAATAATATATCTAAAGTATTCCCACTTTATTGAACTATAACCTGTGAAATATAAACACCTGAAAAAATATTGAGGACATGGGCTGGAGAGATGGCTCAGAGGTTAAGAGCTCTTCCAGAGGCCCTGAGTTCAATTCTCAGCAACCACATGATAGCTCATAACAACCTATAATGAGATACAGTGCCCTGTTTCGACCTGCAATCATACATTGAGGTAGAATGATGCATACATAATAAATAAAACTTTAAAAAATATTCAGAATTGAAGCCTCCCATTATTATTGTGGGGTTCACTATGTGTTTTGAGCTTTAGTAAAGTTTCTTTTATAAATGTGAATGCCCTTGCATTGAGGACATTGATGTTCAGAAATGAAACTTTCTCTTGGTGTATTTTCCCTTTGAGGAATATGAAGTGTCTTTGCTCATCACACTTGATAACTTTTGGTTGAAAGTTTATTTTATTGGATATTAGAATGGCAACTCCAGGTTTTCTTGGAACCATTTGCTTGGAAGACCTTTTTCCATCTTTTTCCCCTGAGATAGTGTTTGTCTTTGTTATTGAGGTGTCTTTCATGTATGCAGCAAAATGCTGGATCTTGTTTGCATATTGTTACTTTATGTCTTTTTATAGATGTGTTCAGTCCGTTGATATGGAGAGATATTAAAGACATGACTTTTGGTTCCTGTTATATTTGCTTTTGTAGGTAGGTTTATGGGCTTGTGGTTTTCTCTTTTTGGCTTTGCTCTGAGATTCTTTTTTTTTTTTTCAGAGCTGGGGATCGAACCCAGGGCCTTGCGCTTGCTAGGCAAGCGCTCTACCACTGAGCTAAATCCCCAAACCCCTGTTCTGAGATTCTTAATGTCTTGTCTTTTCTTTGCTGTAAGTATATTCCTTGTATTGAAGTTTTCCTTCCAGGATCCTCTGTAGGGCTGGATTGGTAGATAGGTACTGCTTGAAATTGGGTTTGTCCTGGAATATTCTGGTTTCTCCATCTATGTTGATTGAGAGTTTTGCTGGGTATAGTAAGCTGGGCTGTCATTTATGTTCTCTTAGAGTTTTCAGGACCTCTGAGCAGGCTCTTCTGGCTTTCATAGCACTGCATGTTCTCACTAATAAGTGGATATTAGTCAAAAAGAAAAAAGAAAAGTAGAGAATTGCCAAGATATAGTCCACAGGACACAAAAAGGTCAACAAGCTGAAGGACCCAAGTGAGAATGCCTCAGTCCCAGTTGGGAGGGAGAAGTAAGCAACCACAAGGGGAGGGGAGGGAAGAAAAGGGAAGGGAAAGAGAATGGGGTGGGCTGAGAAGGGAACATGATCTAATATTGGGTGGGGGAAAAGAATTGAAGGCCTGAGAAGAAGACTGGCAACCTTGAGAGGAAGGAGGTTGCGAGGACCCTCCAGAAGGTACATGAGACCTGGGAAATGAGAGTTTCTCAGGACTCAAAGGGGCTGAGACCCCTAGATGAAATGCCCTACAGTGGGGATAGGGAGCTTATTGAGCCCACCTCCAGCAGAAAGACAGGGAATCAAGGTGAGGGTTGCTATCCCATGGTCAAAACTCTGACCCATAAATCTTCCTGTCTGAAAGAAATGCAGGAATGGAAATGGAGAAGAGCCCGAGGAAAAGAAGATCTAATGACAGGCCCAAAGCAGGATCCAGCTCAAAGGGAGGCCCCAAGACCTTGCACCATCACTGAGGCTATGGGGCATTCCCAAAAAGCAACCTATCATGACTGCCCTCCAAAAGTCCCAATGAACAGCTGAAATAGTCCGATGTAGATATGTGCATCCAACCAATGAGCAAAAGCTGCTAAACCCTCTGGCTGAATTAAGGAAAAGCCGAAGGAAGCTGATGAGGTGTGCAACCCTGTATGAGGACCAGCTGTCTCAATTAACCTGGACCGGCAAGTTCTCTCAAACACTGGACCACCAACCAGGCAGAATACAACAGCTGAGATGAGGCCCCTAACACATGTACAGCAGAGGACTGCCAGGTCTCGGTTCAGTCTCAGAAGATGCACCTAGCCCTCAAGAGAGTGGAGGCCCAGGTAGTTTAGAGGTCTGGTGGGGTAGGTGGGATGGGGACATCCTTATGGAGATGAGGGTTGGGACAGGAAAAGAGGTATGGGATGTGGAAAAATCAGAAGGTGGACTTGGAGGGGAATAAAATCTGGAGTGTAAAAATACAGAGGTGGACGCTCACAGCCAACCATTGAACTGAGAGCAGGGTCCACATTGAAGGAGTTAGAGAAAGAATTGAAGGAGCAGATGGGGTTGGCCACCCCACGAGAGCAATACCAACCAACCAGAGCTCCGAGGGACTAAACCACCATCCAAAGTGGTTTAGATGTGTATGGATGGACCCAGGGTTCCAGCTACATATGTAGCAGAGGATAGCCTTGTTGGGCACCGATGGGAGAAGAAGTCCTTGGTCCTGCCAACGCAGGATGCCCCGGTATAGGGTAATCTCAGGGTTGGAGGCAGGAAGGGGTAGGTGGATGGGTGAGGAACACCTTCATAGAAAAGGGGGAGGGAGGATGGGATAGGTTTATGAACAGGAAACCGGGAAGAGGTAACATTTGAAATGTAAATTTAAAAAAATCCAATAAAAAGAGTAAAAATATGGAGGGTAAAAATAAATAAATGAAACTTTAAAAGTCAATTAAAAATATTCAGAATTGACACTTCCCCAAGCACATATGTCTCAATTAAATATATAGTTGGGTTACATGCAGTCTAAGTTTTTGAAATGAAAAACAAATACCCAGATGATCTCACACACACACACACACACACACACACACACACACACACACACACACACACCACAGACACACACACACACAGATGAATTTCTAAGGACAATAAAAAGCAAAAGCCTGGCGAAACAAACAAAAAGAAAAAGACATGTTTATGGGAAAGATACTTATAGGAGGAGGAATGATAGGCTAAGAAGGAGACTTTATGTGGCAAGCATCTCTCACTTAATGTACTTAATGCACTTATTAATGTAGATTGATTTAGCTGATAACTGATAAATTTGTATACACTTGCTATTCTCATAAACAAAATCAATAAAAGCTATTTTTAAATGTTAATTCTTACCAGAAGAAAAATTTCACCGAAACATGTAAGTTTTTTTTTTGTTTTTTGTTTTTTTGTTTTTTTTTTTTTTTTTTTATCGTGACTATGAAATGTTTCTTATATTGAGAATTGTGATGAAACTTACCGATATAAAAATATCTTCATATTCATCTTCTGGTAATAATCCCACAGTTTACTTATTTATTTAGGAACACGTTGCTGGTAAAGATTTCCTGAATCTCTTGATTAAAATGAAGGTTTCATCTAAGAATTTCATTGTTATTGTCCAACTATTTCAAGGCTAGGAGATACTGAACTACAAGGGTTTATAGAGTATTTTGCAAAGTACCCATAAAAGTATATTAAGAATACATTTTAATTCTAATCACCAGAATACTGCAGTTAAAATATTTGGGGTAAACAAATTCTCTGATAGTCTGAATTAGCTTTAAATGTTACAGAATTCCAGAAGTTAGCCTTCCTTTTACAGTTGATTCTTGGGAGGACTACTATTGCTGAACTATGCTAAGAGATGTGCCACCATTGTAGCTAAAATCATCGAGGGAGATCAACATCCTTAGTGCCTTTCTGTGTTCCCCAAATTACCCTTTAAGAATTATCTGTTGGATATTTTACTCTTAATGCTGTAATGCATGTAAATTTTATTCACTCTGTTTTATAGACAGACCCACTCATTCATTCAGCAGATATGGGAATGCACATTATATGCCTCTACTATAAGAAATTAAAAATTAAAAATGTTATAAACATTAAACTTATATAACTATATTTGCTCAGTTGTCAAAATATATAACTACAACTCTTAGACAAAGATTACTTTTTTCACAGTTTCAGAATATATTAACTTAATACAAAAATAATACAAAAATTATTGACATAATGAAGAGACTGAAGATAAATGGTTATGGTTTAATAAGTGTTGGTATAGGCTACAAAAAAACACACACATTACACAAAGTATTAATATTTTAATACTTTACTTTTTATAGTAGCAGCACAAAAATACATCTCTTTACTTACATCTTGGCCAATTAGGACTCACAGAAAATATCTGGATGTTTGCTATTCAACTTTGTGCTATGTTTACAAATTCTGGGACACCAGCTATATGACTCCTGGGCATATACCCAAATGATGCTCCAAAATATTACAAGGACACGTGCTCCATTAAGTTTATAAGTCCATAGCACCCTTATTTGTAATAGCCAGAAGCTGGAAAGAACCCACATGCCCTTCAACAAAGGAATGGATACAGAAAATGTGGTACATCTACACAATGGAGAACTACTCAGCTATCAAAAACAATGACTTGATGAACTTCTTAGGAAATGGATGGAACTAGAAAATGTCATCCTATTCGAGGTAACCCAATCACACACACACACAAAAAAAAAACCACCAAAAACAAACAAACAAAAAAACAGAACAAACAACAACAACAACAACAACAACAACAAAAAAAAAAACCACACATGGTATGCATTAACTGACAAGTGGATATTAGCCCACAAGCTGGGATTACCCAAGATACAAACAACAGGCCACATGAAACTCAAGAAGGACAACCAAAGTTCAAATGCTTCAGTCGTTCTTAAAAGGGGAAATGAAAATATTTCTAGTGCCCCAAATTGGGCGGATCTCATCCTCTTGTAGCTCTACCTCCAGAGATCCAATGCTTGTTCTGATATAAGCTCACCTGCATGATCAAGTGTGTGCAACACATGCATTCAGGTTCGTATACACAGACGACAACGACGACGACGACGACGACGACGACGACGACGACGACGACGACGACGACGACGACGACGACGATGATGGAGGAAACGTCTTAATTTTTAATTTCTGAAAACTAAAGAGAAGAGATGTATCAAAGTGCTGTCTTCACATGTTACTTTAAAATTATCAGAAAAGAAAAGTATTTGTGTATATCTCATCCTAGACCAGTTACTTTACGACAGTTGGACAAACACACTTTTAGTGCTGAAAGAAAAGACTGAAAAGCCACCTAACTAACGATGCTCAATTACAAAACTGAAAATTACATTTGAATAAAGACTTTAGAATGGGAGGCTAAGGAATTCATTTTTATGATACTTACATTTTACATGTACTTTTTCTAGGATTAATTTGGGACCTTGTAATAATTCTTAATGTCTTCAAAATGAAGAATGGTTTACATAAGAACACAAGTAATAATGGTCAACATGTACTGGCAGTTTCCACGGATGAGAAATCCCTGGACATGTTTTATCACATTTGATGCTCATGAGGATAGCGTTAATTAAACACTTAATTCTTTGTACACAGAAGACCCTCACCAATAGAGAAATCAAGTACAGGGTTGGGGATTTAGCTCAATGGAAGAGTGTTTGCCTAGCAAGCACAAGGCCCGGGGTTCGGGCCCCAGCCCCGGAAAAAAAAAAAAAAAAAAAAAAAAAAAGGAGAGAGAGAGAAATCAAATACGTTGTTTGCATTCATGGGGACAAAAGAATACTAAAACGGAGGTTAGACAAAAATGATAAGCTTTGAAGTCCTGATTCCTGAAGACACAGGATGTATTCTAACATTCTATAATTCATTATCACAGAAGGGGGTCAGCCTGCCTACAGTGCTCATTTAACTGTTTCCCCATTTGTGCTCCAGTGGGTCCCATCTGGGTATTCTGACTTCTATTTGTTTCTTTCTAATCACACTTTCCATGTCGCCTTCTAGGATTGCTAGGGCAACTCCTTAAATACTGTTGGTCAGTCTCTAACTGTGAACTCTAAAGAAGGCCTCAGAAGCCATGTCTGAATCTCTGCCTCTTAACTGCATTTTTTTTCCTCCATGAAACACACTGTTTACCACCTGAAAACTTCACCTACTCAAACCTCAGCAAACATTTAGGCCAGAACCCTCGTGTTTGGCTTCTGACTCCCTCATGTTCTTTCACTTGGCATTGCTATCATGCTGGCCACTGCTTTCCTGAACTATGACAAGGTCCCACCACTCCAGGGTCTCTGCCCTTCTTTCAGCTTCTATGTAAAATACTTCTCCCACGTCAACTAATTCATCCCTCCTTTCCTCAACTGTGTGATGTGCAAACCGAACTCTGTTCCTGGAATTACTAAAAAGTTTACCGAAATTTCAGAACCTCTTGCACTTTTCCCAGATTTCTAAAAGTAATCTACATTAGGAAAACAAAAACGAAGAACAAACAACAAAGGTATGAATGACTAAAATACAAGCTGAAGCTTAAAGAGGTAAATTCTCAAAACAGCCTGTATTGTGATGGCTTAAAGGGAACCCATCTTTATATACAGATTTTTCTGAGATGAGGGTAGATCCTATAATAGCAAGGATATTAACTGTTGTTATACTGACTCATTATCAATTACTGATAGAGCATCATTTCCAGAATAGATCCTCAGAAAAGAATTACTGAACACCCCATCCTTATTTTATATATAACAAAAAATTAATTAATTCAAACTTTCAGAATAGGTTAGTGAATATTACCCATATATAGGGAGAAATTTGGTAAATATCTTTTCCTTCAAGAAACAATATAATGCAACTGCTGCAACATGTTAAAAGTGTATAATATTTATACTCTTCCAAAGTCTACCTAAAATGTCCATGCAAACTCTGATCATGCTAAAGTTTTCAGTTCACAAAGTTATGCAATAGGTATGCTGTGGTAAGATGATTCTTATAAATGGGCTCCGACTTGTGCACTAAAAGCAAATGGTCTTTTAGATTTTGATGTTTCTCTGTGGTGTAGATATCAACCACTCTTCCTTTGGCAACATGATGGAAGATAAACTACTTTTATGTACATGTATTCGCATGTACGTAACAGATTTATGCCAGTGTTTGGGCGACTAATGTCCTATAAATGAAGACTAGCAGTTTAATATATCGAAGGTGTCCCATCTAAAACTTGTGTTGGTGTTTCTTCTTTTAGTAGCTAGTAATTTTTCAACAAATAAGCCAACATAAGCCTTTCATAAGGCCACATGTTGTCTTTGATTTTGCTATAGACAAATGTTTTGAGAATTTAAAAAACAAATATTTCATACTTATGTTCCAGTTGACTTGGTGTCTCAGTTTCTAACCATTCCCCTAGAAGAGTCATTTGAATCCTGATACTATCTGCTTCGCTAAAGCATAGCTGTCACTGTGCTTTTAAAGCTCAGGAATGAGAAGTCCTCAGGTTAGTGAGTGGAGCTGGTTACACACTGCAGTACACTGTTCCCAATGCTCTCATAGGCTACCTCCAGCTGACAGACCACTCAGTTCACCCAGGATGCAATGATGGTTCTTTTGAGAGAATCTAGGAGAGAGAGAAAATGAGTTTCTCTTGATTGTAGCCTGGATATCAGCACCTATGATATCAGTGGAAGTAATGCACAGTTCTGGGTTCCTTACTGTTACATAAATTTGCTTCTCTTTCAAAACTGTTACCATATTTATATCTGTTTTATGTAAAGGCTAAGTGAAATTGTCATCTAGAATGGCTTTCACTGTGACCTCTAAGTTTTTACTTCCCAGAATATATAATGCATGCTTTATAAATAAAGTTAGGATTTCTCAGCTCTCCTATAGTTTGTTGTTTGTTTCATGATGCCATTTTACTCCCACAAGCAGATGTCTTAATACTGCATTTGCAAGAAGCAAATATCATTTATTGTCATCCTTTGTTGATTGTATAATTTTTTATTTACTTCAGTAATCCCCTCAAAAGCATTTAAATAAATGGTGTCTATTTCTGGGTGTTTACGTGACTACATTTGGAATTTACAAAAACCCCCAATACTGCTGTGTATAACTGTGAGGGATGTTTGTTTAATTGAATCATCTGAAATGAGAATATCTACTTCTAATCTGGGTCTTTGAGGTCAGAAGTTATTTTTAATCCATAAGTTCTGAGATGGGAAGACTCACCTAAGTCTGGGCAACTCATTCTGATTGAAACCTACATAAAGGATGTAGAAATGGGAAAAGAAAGGCTCTTTCTCTTGTCTGCTTACTCCTCCTCTACTGCATTCATTTCTTTACTGCCTGGTCATTCTTTTACTAGATCACACCCTTCTCAGGATTCCCTAAGTATCCTATAGGCAAGTTGAAATATCATGAACTGAAAATTTCTGGACCTTCTGTATATAGGTAGCTATGTTTTGGATTAGCTGGAATATGGTCTGTAAGTAATATAATATATACATAATAAAAACACTGTTATATAAGTATATAATGTGATATTAATATATGTATATCTACATATATATTTGTATATTTTATGTGTATATAAATATGTATATGTGTATATATGTGTATATACATATGTACATATTATTACTATATCATATAATATCTACTCATATCTCATAACACACATAGGTACATACATACATGCATACATACATACATACATGATAGACAGACGAGAGAATATCTCATATCTAAGTAATACCTAATACAAACTCACACACACACACATACACACACACACACACACACGCACACACACACACACACAAAGAGACAAATTAATTCTATAAATACTGTTATTTTAGAAATCTCTCACTAATTAAAGTAGTGATTTATCTGCAATTTCTAGGGGTTAACAGCAGAGTGAATGTTATACATTATAATATTAAATTTAATGTTTCCACGGTTTGCCAATGCCACTTGTTGGTTTCCTTCACTGTGGCCTTGTATGTCTTTCATTGTTCTATGGTATATTTCATTTTTATGGCTTAGAATTAAAGTAATAAGGCTGATTCTAACACCATGCAGATTCATTTTGCTAAAATGAAGAGATTGCTATTTTGTTTGACATGTGTTCCTGCAACACAGAGATGATTTTAAGGACCTTCTGGTTCTTTCCAGGGGATAGGATGTGGAACTGCAAGTCATGTTCAACCACTATGATGAGTCACTTCAATCACTGGAGCATAGCTATTGGACCATTCCTCTCTAGAAGACCTAAAATAAGATCTGTATTTTACTAGAAAATAGAAACATTCAATCTTACAAACAGGACATCCAAGAATGCATTACTTTAGGAGCAATGCCGTGCTCAGGTGTAATAAAATTGATGAGTCCATATAATAAAATTTATGGAAGCCGAGTGAATTCAATTTATTTGAATATGCTCAGTTATGTTTTTGTTTATTCCCATAGCAGATGTTTAATTTACAAACCAGGCAATTACGACGGCTCTTCCAAACAAATAAGAGCAGATTAGTCAAACGCTCACATCAATTTTTATGTTTATCATTAGTTTTATGAGGTGTCATGAATATTCAGTGGTAAGAAAAAATTATCATTATGGTACCTGCAAAACCTCAAAATGATGGTTTGCATCTCTAAATGTTCTTTCTCCCTTTCTGATAAAGCTATTAATGTGTGTTGTCTCTTACTATGAGCTGAGCTTGTGGACTGCAATGGGGAAAGCACTCATTTTCTCTAGAGAGCGTATGCATTCTAATCCAGTCATTGAAGCTATTTCTGTAGCAGTATGTGACAGTGTATTGAAGATCATATTTTGATTTTCACTGTGAAGATGAGAGCAGTTTTGTGCATTTTGGAAAATTGCCATGTGGAGTTTTCCTTTGGTTTTATAAAATATTAATTTTACCGGAAAAAAATGGTTTGTCATACATATTTTACTGCGACTTATCAGTTTTCTCTTCTTTGAAATACATTTTGCTATCCCAAAGGAAACTTTTACTTCCCCAAATAACAGACTTGCTGTGACTCATAATTGTGAATCTGTAGATAGAAAGTCTTAATATGAGGCTATTTATGAGGGAGGACTTTGCACAGCAGTCTTATTTTTCTTGTCTGTGCGTTAGCTGTCAGAATAAAAAGGCTGCAGTTCCATTATGAATCAGTGAAACTGCAGGACATTGTCCATAAACAAGAAAGACCTGTTTTCAACCTGGCTACTTTTCAATAGATTGTACATTGCCAGCTCTGTCCTAAAAGCAGTGAAAATGTCTTCAATATCCTAACCACATTCCCTCATGCATTTCCTCCATACACTGTAATGGCAGGTTTCTTGTCATTAATCAACTTTCAGACTGAAGAGATAGCTGGCAGACCAGTGTGTTTAAATAGCTATAGAGGGAATAACCCCAACAGAGTTATTTTTCATGTAAGTCATACTAAAACTTGAGGAGAGGCAACCTGATCTAAACCATGTTTCCGTTGTGAAAGTACTTTGGACTGGAACATGACATTTCTGTGGTGTTTTTTTCTCCCTAGCACACTTTTTGCAAAATAGCTCAAATTATCTGTTTCGTTGATATTTGTAACAACATGAATCTCCCAAGAGCATTAACTTCAAAATAATTTATATGACTTTAGGGTGTCAAAATATATACCGATTCAATATACAGTAAACTTTTGTTATAGAATTTCTAAAATTGGCAGTTACTTTAAGTTCAAGATTTAACCCAAATTTACATTTCATACTATTTCTTTCTCTTGGCCAGTTTTTAGTTTGCATACATTTTTATTGGATCTGTTTGAAAATGAATCAATTTGTATCAATTTATTGGGAGACACTAAATTTTTTTTACATAATATTTTCCTTTTAGAATCAACTTTAGGTATAGTAATATCAATCTTACAGTGAGGGGTACAGAGACCAAAGATGAACATAATACTACAGTAAGGATATTCTAAGACAGCCCTCCATCTCACCTTACTGTGCACAAGGAAAACCAACTCTAATGAAGAAAAAGAAGACAAACAGGAAGATGGATGTATAGTGGGGCTGATAGATTATCAAATATAGAATTGCTGGTAACCAATTTCTGTCTGGAATCCTAGAGACAAAAATAAGGCATATTAATACATTTTGGAAGATTTTACAAAATATGAACGATCAACTGGAATTGACATTGAGTCTCAAAAGTGAAAGCCAGGAAGATTCTGCTAGCTTTCCACAGCAGGCTATTGATAAAACACATTTCATGTAAGCTATAATACAGTATCCTTCAATCACCAAGTACAGGACAAGCAGACAATGATGTATCAAGTCAGTTATCATTGTGACCATTGCTATCTGAATTCCTTTTTATCCCTTTCCCCCGTTTTCCCTTTTTTTCCAGGTGAATGCTTTTTTTATTGGATATTTTTTTTTTACATTTCAAATATTATCCTCTTTACTGGTTTTCCTTCCATAAACCCCTTATCACAACCCCTTCCCCTTCTTCTATGAGTGCGTCCCAACACCCATCCACCCACCCCTTCTGGCCTCCCAGCCCTGACATTCCTCTACACTGGGGGATCCAGCCTTGGCAGGAACAAGGGCTCCTCCTATTGGTGCCCAACAATGCTACATATGCAGCTACATATGCAGCTAGAGTCATGGAGTATGGTGCTACAATTGCTACATATGCAGCTGGAGTCATGGGTCTGTCCATTTGTACTCTTTGGATGGTGGTTTAGTCCCTGGGAACTTTGGCTGGTTGCTATTGTTCTTCTTATGGAGATGCAAACCCCTTCAGCTCCTTCATTCTTTTCTCTAACTCCTCCAATGTGGATCCTATTCTCAGTTCAGTAGTTGGCTATGAACATTCCACTCCTTATTTGGCATGATCTGGCATAATCTGGCAGAGCCTCTCAGAAGACAGCTATATCCATGAGCATGGGAGATGTTTCCATCTTCTGAAATCTTCTTCAGTTTCTTGAAGGTCTTGTCATACAGATCTTTAACTTGCTTGATTAGAGTCACACCAAGGTATTTTATATTATTTTGAGTATTTTGAAGGGTGTTATTTCCCTAACTTTTCTAGTCCCTGCTTTTAGTGGGATTCCTTCAAGTTTCTCTCCATTTAGTTTGATGTTGGCTACTGGTTTGCTATATATGGCTTTTATTATGTTTAGGTATGGGGCTTGAATTTCAGATCTGTTCCAAACTTTTAACATGAAGAGGTGTTGAAATGTTTCAAATGCTTTCTCAGGATCTAATGAGATGATGACGTGTTTTTTTGTGCTTTGAGCTTGTTTACATAGTGGATTGCATTTATGTTGTCCATAGACTAAAAAATCCCTTTATCACTGGGATGAAGCCTACTTGATCATGATGGATGATCTTTTTGATGTGTTCTTTCATTCAGTTTGCAAGAATTTTATTGAGTATTTATGCATTGATATTCATTAGAGAAATTGGCCTGAAGATTTCTTTCTTTGCTGAGTCTTTCTGTGGTTTAGGTAGAAGCATAATTGTGCCTTCATAGAAGGAGTTGGGTAATGTTTCTTCTGATTCTATTTTGTGGAATAGTTTGGACAGTGTTGGTATTAGGTAATCTATGAAGGTCTGATACAATTCAGCACTAAATCCATCTGGTCCTGGGCTTTTTGTGGTTGGGAGAATTTTAATAACTGCTTCTATTTCTTTAGGAGATATGGGAATACATAGATGAGTTTTCTGACCCTGATGTAACTGTGGTACCTGGTATCTGGCTAGAAAATTGTCCATTTCATCAAGATTATCCAGTATTATGGAATATGGCTTTTGTAGTGAGATCTGATGATTCTTTGAATTTCCTCAACTTCTGTTGTTATGTCTCTCTTTGTTGTTACTACTCTCTCTGTGCCCTCTAGTTACTCTGGCTAAGGGTTTATCTATCCTGTTGCATTTCTCAAAGAACCAGCTCCTGGTTTTGTTGATTCTTTGTATAGTGCCTTTTGTTTCAGTGTTGATTTCAGGCCTGAGCTTGCTTCTTTCCTGACATCTACTCCTCTTGGGTGTATTTGCTTCTTTTTGTTCTAGAATGTTTAGGTGTGCTATCAAGCTGCTAATGTTTGCTCTCTCCAGTTTCTTTTTGGAGGCACTCAGAGCTACGAATTCTTCTCTTAACACTGCTTTCATTGTGTCCCATAAGATTGGCTATATTATGCCTTCATTTTCATTAAATTCTATAATGTCTTTAATTTCTTTCCTTATTTCATCCTTAACCAATCTATTGTTGAACTTCCATGTGTATGTGGCCTTTCTGTCATTTTTGTTGTTATTGAAGACAAGCCTTAGTTGGTGGTGATCTGCTAGCATGCATGGGATTATTTCAATATTCTTGTATCTGTTGAGGCCTCTTATATGACTCATTATAGGGTTAATTTTGGAGAAAGTACCATGAGGTGCTTAGAAGAAGATATACTCTTTTGTTTTAGGATGAAATGTTCTATAAATATCTGTTAAATTAATTTGGTTCATGACTCCTGTTAGTTTATTTATGTCTCTGTTTAATTTCTGTTTCCATGATCTGTCCACTGATGATAATGGAGTGTTGAGATCTCCCAGTATTATTTTGTGAGGTGCAATGTGTGCTTTGAACTTTAGTAAGGTTTCTTTTATGAACGTCAGTACCTTTGCATTTGAAGCATAGATATTCAGGATTGAGAGTTCATCTTGGTGGATTTGTCTTTGATGTGTATGAAGTGTCCTTCCTTATCTTTTTGTATAACTTTTGGATGAAAGTTCATTTTATTCGAAATTAGAATGCCTATGCCAGCTTGTTCTTGGGACCACTTACTTGGAAAAAAATTTTTTTCCTGCCTTTTGCTCTGAGGTAGTGTCTGTCTTTGTCACTGAGGTTTGTTTCTTGTATGCAGCAAAATGTTGGGTCCTCTTTACATATCTAGTCTTTTAGTCTCTGTCTTTTTATTGGGGAATTGAGTCCACTGATGTTAAGAGATATTAAAGAATAGTGGTTGTTGTTTCCTATTATTTCTGTTGGTAGAAGTAGAATTATCTTTGTGTGGTTCTCTTCTTTTGGTTCGTTGCAAGAAAATTACTTTCTTGCTTTTGCTATGGTTTTCCTCACTTTGAGTTTTCCATTTTTGATCCTTTACAAGGCTGAATTTGTGGAAACATTGTGTAAATTGGATTTTGTCATGGAATATTTTGCTATCTTCATTATTTTTAATTGAGAATTTTGCTAGCTATTGTAGCCTGAACTGGCATTTATGTTTTCTTGGGGTCTAAATAACATCTGCCCAGGGTCTTTTGGCTTTCATAGTCTCTGGTGAGAAGTCTGGTGTGATTCTGATAGGTCTGCCTTTATATGTTACTTGACTTTTTCCCCTTACTGCTTTTAATATTCTTTCTTTGTTTCATGCATTTGGTGTTTTGACTCTTATGAGCCATGAGGAATTTCTTTTCTGGTTCCATCTATTTGGAGTTCTGTAGGCTTCTTGTGTGTTTATGGGCATCTCTTTCTTCAGTTTAGGAAGGTTTTTTTGCTATAAGTTTGTTGAAGATATTTACTGACCCTTCAAATTGGAAGTCTTCTCTCTCTTCTATACCAATTATCCTTAGGTTTGAGCTTTTCATTTTGTCCTGGATATCCTGGATGTTTTGGGCTAGGAGTTTTTTGTGTTTTACATTTTCTTTGATGTCTGTGTCAATTTTTTTCTGTGGTATCTATTGACCCTGAGATTCTGTCTTGTGCTCTATTCTTGATGCTTGTGTCAATGACTCTTGATCTCTTTCCTAGATTTCTATCTCCAGGGTTGTCTCACTTTGTGATTTCTTTATTGTTTTTCTTCCCACTTTTAAATCCTGGATTGTTTTGTTCAATTTCTTCATCTGTTTTTCTGTGTTTTCCTGTAATTCTTTAAGGGATTTTTGTGTTTCCTCTCTAAGGGCTTCTATTGCTTAACCTGCATTGTCCTGTATTTCTTTAAGGGAGTTATTTATGTCCTTCTTAAAGTCCTCTATCATCATCATGAGATGGGATTTTAAATCCAAATATGGCTTTCTGATGTGTTAGGATATCCAGAATTTGCTTTGGTGGGAAAACCGGACTCTAATGATTCCATGTAGACTTGATTTCTGTTGACTTGGTTCCTGAGCTTGCTTTTTGCCATCTGGTTATATATGGTATTAGCTCGTCTTGCAGTCTCTGGAAGTGACTTGACCCTCCTGTAAGCCTGTGCATCAGCACTCCTGGAGACCAACTTTCTCCCAGTGGGATCTAGTTGCAGAGAGCTTTGGCACAGGGTCTGCTCTGGCACATGCAGAGACCGGAAGGGTCATGTCCCAGACTGCTCCTGGGTTCCTGTGTCCTGAGGTGTCCAGACAGGTTCCTCTTGGGCTAGGAATGTGGGCAGATGTAAGGGTTTCCCCTGTGTCCTCAGGATTGTCCACACATCTGCGATTCTCACTCTCTTTCCAGGGGACTTGGGTACAGAGCTGCTCTTTTATTTTTGTGACAGACTCTCCAATCATTAAATTCTGTTACAGATTCCAAAATGTGTGTGAATGTGTGTGTGTGTGTGCATGTGACTGTGTGTGTGTATTACAGAATCTTAAGGAATGATTCTTCTACTAACAATTATTTTATTACTGTAAATGAATCATAAGAGAGCTGTTTTCTCTTATTTGTCAGCACTCTGTAACATGAACCTTAGTGTATGACACTAAAACATTTAGGCAGCTGAAGTCAAAGAACTATAGTACTTTTGTTTCTATTCCAGGAGTGGATTATAATAGAGTGCTTGTGTAATAGGCTGTTTCACACTCCCCTGTATCCCAATCCTGATTGATTGCTTCTCAACACAGTCATTCTAATGAGATTCTTTTTTTATCACTTGTAATGTTTATTTTATTTATTTACATTTCAAATGTTGCCCCCTTCCCAGTTTTCCATCCACAAGCCCTCTATCCCCTCCTGTCTCTCCCTGCCACTATGAGGGTGCTCCCCCACCTGCCCACCCACTCCTGCTTCAGGGCCCTATCATTTTCCTACTCTGCATCACCTAGTTTACACATGACCAAGGACCTCCCCTTCTGGTGATGCCTGATAAGGCAATCCTCTGTTACATATCCAGCTGGAGTCATGTGACCACCCATTTGTACTCTTTGGTTGGTAGTTTCATCCCTGGGAACATTGGGGGTTATTGTTGGTTGATATTGTTGTTCTTCCTGTGGGGTTGCATACCCTTTCAGCACCTATATTCCTTGACCTAAGTTCTCTATTGGGGTCTTTCACTCAGTCAGATGATTGGCTGCATACATCTGCATCTTTTTGGTCAGGCTCCAAGAGCCTCTCCGGGTACAGCTATCACAGGCTTCTATCAGAAAGCACTTGTTGGCGTCAGCCATAATGTCTGGGTTTGGTGTGTGCAGATGGGATGGATCCCTACTTGGAGGAATCTCTGGATGACCTTTTTTTCAGTCTCTGCTCCACTCTTTGCCCCTGAATTTCCTTTTGACAGGAAGAATTCTGGATTAATATTTTTGTGGGTAGATGGCCCCATCCCTCAACTAGGAATGGTATTATCCACTTGATACGCTCTCTACAGGTTCTATCTCCCCTTTGTTGGGTATTTCAGCTAATGTCCTCCCTTTTGGGTCCTGGGAACCTCTTGGGTCCCTGGCATCTGGGACTTTCTAGTGACTTCCCCCAGTTTCTCTTCCCTCACTGTTACACTGTTACTTGCAAATTCATGACCCTCTGTACTTCTCCCCCACATTCTTCCTTATCTGAAACCCCCCTTTCCCTTCCCCCTTCTCTCCCTCCCAGATCCCTCCCTCCCTCTACTTACCTGAGATTATTTTCTTCCCCCTTCTGAGTAGGACTGTAGCATCCACAACTTGGAGCAATCTTCTTTCTTCTTGGGTTTCATATGGTCCGTGAGCTGTATTGTCGGTATTCTGCACTTCTTTTTGGCTAATATCTATTTATTAGTGAGTCCATATGATGTGTGTTCTTTTCTGACTGTCTGGGTTACCTCACTCAGGATGCTTTTTTCTAGTTCTATCCATTTGCCTGTGAATTTTATGAAGTCATTACTTTTAATAGTTGAGTAGTACTCTATTGTGTAAATACACCACATTTTTTATATCCATTCCTCTGTCAAGGGGCATCTGGGTTGTTTCCAGCTTCTGGCCCTTATAAATAAGGCGGCTATGAACATAATGGAGTATGAGTCCTTGTTATATGTTGGAGCATTATTTGGGTATATGCCCAGGAGTGGCATAGCTGGGTCCTCAGGTCCATTCTCAACAATAAAAGAAAACTGGGGAAATGATCATCTCTGACCTCAAGCTATATTACAGAGCAATGGTGATAAAAACCACATGGTATTGATAGAGAGACAGGCAGGTAGATCAGTGGAATAAAATTGAAGACTCAGAAATGAACCCATATACTTTTGGTTACTTGATCTTTGACAAAGGAGTCGAAACCAACCAGTGGGGGGGGGGAAGGCATCATTTTTAACAAATGGTGCTAGTTCAACTGGTGTTCAGCATGTAGGAGGATGCAAATTGATCCATTCTTATTTCCTTGTACAAACCTCAAGTACAAGTGGAATCAAGGACCTACACACAAAACCAGATATCTTGAATCTATTGGAGAAAGTGAAAAAGAACCTTGAGTCTATTGCCACAGGGGAACATATCCAGAACAGAACACCAATCGTTTATGCTCTAAGAGCAACAATTGATAAATGGGACTGCATAAAATTGAAAAGCTTTTGTAAGGTGAAAGGCACTGTCAATAAGACAAAATGGCAATCCACAGGTTGGGAATAGATATTTAGCAACCCTCGATCCGAGAGAGGGCAAATATCCAAAACATACAACAAACTCTAAAAGTTAGACTCCAGAGAACCAAATAACCCTATTTAAAATGGGATGCACAGCTAAACAGAAAATTCTCAACTGAGGAATCTTGAATGACCATGAAGTACCTAAAAAATTGTTCAACATACTTAGTCTTCAGGGCAAATTGTATCAAAACAACACTTGTATTCCAGTTCATACCCAACAGAAAGGGTAAGATCAAAACCTCAGTTGACAGTAGATGGTGTCAAGGATGTGGAGAAAGAGGAACACCCCTCCATTGTTGGTGAGATTGCAAACTGATGCAACTACTCTGGAAATCAGTCTAGCTGTTCCTCAGAAAATTGGAAATACTTCTAATGGGATTCTTAAAGACTTCCTTTCAGGAGCAGTAGCTGCATGATACAAATAGAGCTATGTATTTATATAAATACTTAAATATAAGTAGAAATAAAAGAATAAAACATACAGTCTGGGTACATACCTTCTTTAATAGCAATTCAAATAAGACAAACAGAAGAAAAATGCTAAAATAAAAGCATAAATACCAAATAAGGGCCCAAGTCAACAGAGGAAGATTGTAAATGATTTTCAATAAATGGTCAAATTGATATAGTACCAGGCATTATAGACAGCTTTTACCAGGACATCACTTCAAATTAATACTTAATTAACACTTCTGTTTTCCCCAAATGATTCCTGTTATATTCTACTAGAGACTGTACTATTGTCCTTTATGTCCTTTATTGTATTATTATGGTTATATAATTCCTTTCTTGTTTAGTTTACCTGATACAAACCCTAAGATTTGTATATATAATGGAGACTATGGAACATTTCCATTTATACATTGCATAGTGTTTAAATCAAGGCAGAGATATATTTTCTCAAACATTTGTCATTCAGAATAAAATCTCTATAAATTGTTTTTCTTGTTTTCTGTGGTTTGAGGTAAATTCAGTTTAGTCTGGTCACCATCAGGGACTAAAGAGGTGGCTCAGTTAATAAAGTGCTTGTCACACAAGCATGATGAATGAAGTTTGGGTGATCAGCACTCATGTTACAAAGATTTTGTGCTGGTCTATGGCTCTATATTCAGTGCTGGTACATCAGAGGGAGATGTCTCCCCAGAGTCCATTGACAGCCAGTCCATGTGACTCAGTGAGCTTCAAGTTCAAGGACAAAGATACTGAAATTATTTCTGGCCTAAACACACAGATGCTCATATGCACAGCATATAAATACACAATTAAAAAATAAATGTAATCAGCTTACTGTGCACCTTAATGTGCATGGACTTTCTATCTGTCAAAGTATAACATAACAACATAGTCCACCTCTTGTCTTCTTTCCCTTCCTTCTACTTTTCCACTTCTAATAAATGTCATTCTTTCTTGAACTTCTACTAAGTCAGATGTTAGCTTTTACATGTGATTGAACTCTTGCCAGACTTGTCTTTGGGTTCCTGGTTAATATCATTTAATTTTGTGATGAAATTATGAATTTCATAAATCCATTTATGGTATCACAAATGACAGGATTTTATTATTTTCATAGATAAACAATATTTTACTCTGTGTATTTCCTTCTGTTTTTCAGTATTATGGCTACTGGGAATCATGTTTCAATGACCAAAAACATGCTCAAGTTTCACAAAAAGAATGTTTGAACTTCTGATAAATATTTTTAAATACAACATTAATGAGGGGAATCTCACTGTTTTGAGAAAGCAAGTTCCAAGGATTGAGGTGTTCGTTTTGTGACTCCAAAGTTAAAACGCAAAACGATTGTGCTCAAAGTCAATTTGCCTGGATAGTACTGCTTTATTAAGAACTCTCGGAATGATAAACATGTTCCAAAATTCATCAGCCTCCAAATAAATTTGGCTGTAACTTCTGGGGTAACCTTCAGTGACTGAGGACATCAATCAATATTTAATGATTAATTCTTAAATTCAGGAATGTTTGAAAATGTGCACGATGAATTTTATGACAAAGACTTTTTCACATCTCAAATATATTTTACAGGGGAATGCTGGATCCTATATTTTCCATTACCTTCTTATAGCAATAAATCCTGCTGTAGATTTTTAGATAAAGTTTGATTTAAAAAGACTGAGAAAATAGTAGCACCCTACACAAAAAAATACAAAAAAAAAAAATCAAGAAATTTTTGTGAAGCCCATTGGTTTCTTCACTGATAACTTATTATTGGAAAGAGGTATCCAGTGTTTTACTTTATCTACATGCTAATATTATGCCTCCTGATCCATTTATCTACTGCAAAGGAAATGCCTGCAGGCAGTTCCACAGGTGCCCTCTTTATAACCAAAGCCATTGTCATCAGTTTCACCTGTCCCCTCCTGGTCACCTGTGTAATACTCAGGTATAGTTGTAGTATAGTTATAAATACTTGGTTATAGTATCAAAGCCTAACACACTGCCTAACACACTTAATCTTTGACATCCTCTTGGATCCTGTCCTTAATGGCTAGTGATATTCACCCAGCTCCATGAGTGCCAAAACTCTCTTGAGGTTGATTTTATTTTGTGATGGACATTAATTAGTGAAAATTTAATTTACTCACAGGAATTAATTGGGCATAAGCACTAGCTTTTTATATTTTTATAAAACAATTTTCAGCATTGACTAAAAGATGTTTGCAATTATAAAGACAAGATTTACATTGCTTCTTGCAGAGAGAAAAAAAGTCTGAAATTATTTATAATATGCATAATCTGCAGGTTTGCAAATTCTTTTGAAAATTGTGTTTGTCACAGGAATACTTTCTGCGAATAACTCAAAAAATGACAAAGACTTTATATATGCACTGAAAATGCTTATCTAAAACTACTTTAGCTGTCCAAGAGCACTGTCAGTAATATTAGCAAAATATTACACCCAACACACTGTGAATCATAACCAGTAAAGCTTATGCTCATTACGTTCTTGATTAGGCAATGACATCCAAGAAAATTTGAGCACCATGTGTGGGCATCTTTTTTTTTTTTTTTTTTTTTTTTTTTTTTTTTCGAGCTGGGGACCGAACCCAGGGCCTTGCGCTTCCTAGGCAAGCACTCTACCACTGAGCCAAATCCCCAACCCCATGTGTGGGCATCTTTATCCAGTCTCATCCATGTCCTCATCTTATAAAAACACATTGCTTACTCTGAATCCCTCAGTAAGTATCAAAGCAAAGACTAACATTGGTTTCTGGAAATGAGTATCTATTCAGCCATTAGACTACATTTTTCCAAAATCATGATGTTTTGTGTACTATTTTTTAAAGTATTAATCACACAAATCATTTCTTGAAATTACTTTCTTTCAACATTCAATATAGTAATTGTTTTAATTGGCTCTCTAGACAAAACAAACTAAAAGCAATTAATTGAATAAGATCATCGTGCCATATAGGTCTTCTAATACATTTGGAATGGATTTAGTAATTTTTAATTGTCTAAAATTATTAACATAAATACCAACTGAAGTTGTTATTAAAATTTTATGTAATTATCTATGTATTTGCCTTTCTGGTATCTTGACAACACTGATTATTGTGATGAAAAGCACAAAACACAAAATTATCAAGTTGTTTTGTATTTGAACTTATAAAACCAAGATATAAGAGAATAAAATAAAGATTCCTTATATCATTAGTTTAAAGTGGACATAGCATTATACTAATTATTGATTTTCTCTGTGGATTCTTGTATAAAGAGTAGAAACATTGCAATACTATAGTGACATGGATAGTGGATTATTAAAAAATGTTACGCAAAGAATAGTTATAGAACAAAATGATAATATGACTCTATACTCCTAATCAGATGTAACTTTCTGACTAATTGGAAGACATATTAAGAAAAATAATGTTCATCCTCCTATAGATTTTATTTAGGAGACATTTTCTCAAAAGAACAAATTCAGAAAAACATTGACTCATTTAATATTAAATTCCTATATTCTACTATATTACCTGGCCCACAATAGGCAGACTGTAAATACTAACTGAATAAATAAATGTGCTTACTGTTTATTGACACTGTACACAAGGAACAATAAATTCAGAAATAATGTTGTTATGTTTTAGCACCTGAAGGATCAGAATAAAGCTCATTGCTATGTGGATATAGTTGCAATATGTAGATTATGAAATGTGTGAATTTGAAGAGTAAACTAAACGTTTTGGTAAAGACATGAACTTCAAGACCAATTTGTGTACAGTTACTAAGCATTTACTTGTAAAACATTGTTGACAATTACAAGGATTCCCCCATGGCAGGATAGGCTCCTCTCTGACCACAGGAGGCCATGTAGCATCAGCTGTTCGCCCAGCAAGTGTGAATCAACAGCTTTTTCCCCATGAGGCATGCACAACCGTGATGTTTTCTTTCTTAAGTGAGAACTCTAAAGTTAATCTGCATGAGGTAAAGCACAATGCTTCTATTTAAAAAATCCTATATTCTGGAGTTGTATGCCATTCAGGCCATAGATATCACCCCTACCACCATTGATGTCAGTTTTGGAGGATAAACAAGTTCATTACCAAAATGATTTTCATTTCTTCTAAGGGGAAGTAGAAAGACCATTTAGTTCTTATTTTCTTTTATTGCATTTACTTTCCTTTTTCATGTATCATTTTATTTGTTTACATTACAAATGATATGCCCCTTCCAGGTTATACCTCCACAACCCCTGCATCCCATCCCCCCTACTTTCCATCCCCCCTTTGCCTTTATCACCGTGCTCCTCCACCCATTCACACACTCAGACCTCACTGCTCTAGCATCTCCCTACACTGAGGCATCAAGTTTCCACAGGATCAAGGACCTCCCCACCCATTGAGGTCAGATAAGGCCATCCTCTGCTACATATGTATCTGGAACCAAGGACCCCTCCATGTATACTCTTTGGTGAGTGGCTTAGTTCCTGGAAGTTCTGGGTGGTCGTTAGTTGATATTTTTCTTCCTATGGGGTTGCAATCCCCTTCAGCTATTTCAGCCCTTCCACTTCCTCTTTCATTGGGGTCCCCAGGTTAACTGTGAGTATCTGCATCTGTCTTGGTCTGGTGCTTGTAGAACCTTTCAGAGAACAACCGTATTCCAGCTTCCTATCAGCAAGCCCTTCTTGGCATCAACAATAATGTGGATGTTTGGTGTCTGCAGATGGGATGGATCCTTAGGTGGGGCAGTCTCTGGATGACCTTTCCTTCAGTCTCTGTTCCATTCTTTGTCCCTGTCTTTCCTTAGGACAGGAACATTTCTGAATTAAAAATTTGGAGATGCATGGGTGGCGCCATCCCTCAATTGGGTGCCATGCCTATCTGGTGGAGGTATTTTGGAAACATCACCATTTAATATAAATATTCAATGAGTGCTTAGAGATGGAGAGTTTTTTTTCAAGTTTCAAGTGTGTTGAAGAAAGGATGTAGGGAGCCATTCTGAGCTATACAGTCACAAAGGATGTGGGGACCGGGTGTGGTGGCAGTCCCAAGATGGCGCCCGGGACTGAAGCTAAGTCTCGTGACTAGCACCTGACTTCCTCACACACCTGAAACTAGCCACGTCCATTGTGAGAGCTGCGCAGGAGCACCATGACACAAGATCAGGCCATGTGACGTGGACCTATGAACTGAGACTACGCAGTCTGGGCTGAGGAGGCGGAGTTGAGGGAGGATATAAGGGAGTGTGCTCGGGGGCTGGGAGGATGAAGGGAAGAAAAGAGAGATTGCTGCTTGCATGCAGAAAGAGAGGTTCCTGAATAAACTGCTTTGAGAAGAAAGTCGTGGTGTCGCTCCTTTCTGCGGGATGGAGACAGAAGCAACAAAAGGACTTTAATTCTAGGTCAGCTTCTAACTGTAATATAACAGCTACTGATGACCATTTGGCTTGAGTGATTCCTGCTCCACAGGGCACAGAGATGCCATAGAGTTGGTCAATAGAAGGTATGGTTGAAGGCTGAAGAGTAAAAGAATTAGAAGGTGGGTTTAGGCCTGATCTTGGCCTGCATTATGTGTATAACGTCTCTTTCAGTCTCCCAGGATTCAGATTATACAGGGTCATGGACTTCTTCTTTAGGGTGGGGCATTCTACCGCCTTCTAAAAAAATTGCTGCCTGAGTGACTATCCTTTGATAGTTTCAGTAGCACCACATACTACCTGTCTTAGTAGTTCCTTTTGTAGGAACAGGCAAGTCTTTGGTTTCTTTTAATGATAAACTGGTACCACGCAATGAAATTATCTAGCAGAGTTTGGTACATATTCCATTTAATTACTTGTGACTGTAAGGGCCAAGATTGGTGTAATGATTAATTTTGATTTGTAACTGAAGTGCATCTGGATACACAATTAAATATAAAGCCACTGGACATCCCTATGAGGGATTTTTCATGTGTAGCAAAGACCTACACTAAGCACCATCTATTGTTAGCCATATAAAACCACGAAGGAGAGGAACCTGTGGCTTTGCTTTGCTTGGCTTCACTCTTGCTATCAAGAGCATCTACTTAGTTACTGCTACATTACCCAGAGAACAGCTGAGCTACAGTATTATTATTATTATTCTTGTTGCTGTTGTTATTATTTATTATTATTATTTACCATTGAACATTCTTCTATTTCTATAACTTGTGTTATAATTTACTTGATAGATATTTTTTATTTTATCTTTATACTTGCTTTTACACATTTCCATGCCTTTAAAGGCTTTAAAGAAGAAATAAATTAAAATGCTAAGTATACAGAACATTTTATAAGGAGGAGTAAAGTGGAAATTTCTAGTTTCTTTATAAAGTTATGTCAAAGGTTGTGCTCTGGGGCACACAGGTGAAAAGATGTCCTGCTAAAGCAGACATGGGAATGTTTTCCTGAAGCAGAAATAGGTGGAAGGATGTTTTGATATAACACACATGTGAAGGGACCTGTGACGAAGGAGTATAAATATGACTTTGGAGAAACTGAGCATTGGTTTGGTTTGCTCAGCCTTGCTCTTCTTCACTTAAAGACACGCATGTATTGGTTCACAACGTGGTTTAACTCTGCTTGTGGGAACAACGCTATTGAGAGAAACTAGACCAAGAACTGCTCTTGAGGTTCCTGAGGTAGCTTGCCTCTTCAGCGACCTCATCTCAGTCCAGTTGCTGAGCTTGGCAGTTCCTTGAACTACAGCTGCTGGTTCCGGCCTGGTATCTGTCTGCCAAAAGGACTGGACTGTAAGTGCCATTTTGTGCCTGGTGTCTGCCTGCCTAGAGGACTGGTTTGCAGCTGCTAAGTCATATTTGTTGTTTGCTACAAAACTGAACTGCTGTGAAAGAAGATCGAGTTCATCCCCAAAGAATTGGTGCTACTTCCCCATATTCTAATAACTTTTCTCTTCCACTATCTCTGATGGGTGGTGGGCTAGAGGAGAGGTCGAACCCTTATTAAAAGTAGGTTGCAAAATATTTATGCCTGCACTGGAGTTTTAATCAACTTAAAGTAAGTGAATTTTCAAAATCCAAAATCAAGTTGAACTGAAGGAGACAAATCTAATAGAAATCACGTCAAGTTCATTTCAGACAGCTTTGATTATTTTTACAGCTGTCAGAGTGAGTTTTACTTACTAAAAGTTGATGTATCATTTCCTATCTTTCTCTTTGCTTTTACTTATAATGTAATTCAACATACACACATACACATAATAGAGAAATGATTATATTTTTCGAAAATAACCCCAAACCTACAATTAATATTATTGGTCTGAAAACAATTACTCAACTCGAGCAAGAATTGATTCGTATATGTTTGTAATTTATTTCCTATGGAGATAAATCAGGAATAAGTAAACTTTCAACGTTTTGCAATGCAATTCATTCATGAAATTAAAAGGAAAACTGCTTTAAATCTTTTTCAGTACATTTACTCTGCTAGTACATTGGTTATGTGGGATCAAGTAATTTATTTCTCTAGGATGAGATTGCCTCTTTACTTTCTATAAAGTTTGAAAGATATTTTTTTGCTCTACATAATTTCAAAATTTGGCTGATGGAAATAAGATAAAAAATGTGTTCCAGAACATTGCTTCAAAGAGCCGCATGCATGGATGTTTCCACAGATACCTAAAATAAAATTAGCTCTCAAAAATTTTTGTCTGTGAGAGGTTGTATGAATGCGAAGCGTGCCCATGCCTTGCACAGGAAAGGGCAGAAAGAAGGCTTGAGATTCCCTGAAGCAAGGTACAGGTGATTTTGAGCTGCCTGATTTGGTGTTAAGACCAAACCCAGTTTTGGTGCAAAAGCAGCAAGAGGTTTTAAATGCTAATACTTCTCTCTCCAGCAAAATGTTTATATGAACCCTTCCGTTATTTGAATAACTTCCAAAATTAAGATAGAGACAGTTAAGATAGAAGACTCTTGTGGAAATGGCTCCATTAAAATAAACTTGCAAATATCAAGTGCTTTCCCTTCTTAACAAGGCTTTTGCTTCATGAACAAATATCAAACAAAACAAATATAAAGTATGAGACTTTGCACAATACAAGGACATATATTTCCCCAAACTTCAAAGATTATCAAAATATCTGTATACACATTGCTTGTTGGCAGTTGAAAGGTAACAATATGAAATTTTTATTTTCTAAGTTATGGTAGTGTTACTTTTTGAAGTGTATCATATAGATAGGACTGAGTAGTATATTATCCTTTATTATGCTTATGTGTCCTTCAGAATTTAATATTATGTAGAAGTATCATTGATATAAATGTCAGATAAAAAACATTGTCTGTTATCCCTTACACTTGTTTTTAATAGAAAGGTAATTATGAACTTTACCAGAGGTGGCTTTTAATGGAAACACCCTAGTTCTCTGACCATTGACACATGTAAATACGGAAATACATAAGCTCCTAGAAATAAGTATAATATTTGGTAATACCACTATATGCAGGTCACCTTTCTTTCTTTTCCAGATGAGAGTAACTGCTAATACAGATGACAAACATATAGACCCCACCAATGTTTTTGGAAGGAAATAAACTCTTAAGGGGAATTCCCATGGTATTGATGCCCTAGTCACTCCTTTCCTTAGTGCACATATATCCCTGCATTCAGTAAGCCCATTACCTGTTCTCTCTCTCTCTCTCTCTCTCTCTCTCTCTCTCTCTCTCTCTCTCTCTCTCTCTCCTGTGCTCTGGACTTTATATCATTACAGTTCAGAGCGCAGCCTTGTCTTCCCATTAGAAATCTTTCCTCTCACTGTACTTTTATCCTTGATTAATAAGTCAACAAATGCTATCAAGCATGCTGAAATTGAGTTGAAAAATCAGAAAATCAAAGAAAAAGAAGTGCTAAAATAAAGTTTCACCGAGGAACACCAAAAGTGTGCATATTTTGTTATCTAACTAATCTTCATAGCGTGGCTAAGCAGGAGTGAAAAAATCTCATATATTATAGACGGAAAGAAAAATTAAAAAATAAGAAGATATTAGCTAGGAATAATTTCCACACTGTCTACAACGTTTACATGTATAACGTAAATATTACATTTACATTGAACTGGTGAGACTATGAGGTAGATGGGGTCCTTGTCAAGAACTGTGAAGAATTCCCTAGTTATTGACAAGGCAGGGCATCTCATTTTCTTTCAGAGCACTTGCTCCTTTTATAGAGGACCCAAGCCTTTTTCCTAGCACTCACATCAGGCAGCTCACAAATTCCAAACGCGTAATATATCCAGGGGATATAACTTTTCTGTACTCTATGGGCACCTGAATGAAAACACAGACAGAAGGATGGGGGAGGGAGGCAAAGGGAGGGAGGGAGAGGGAGAGAGAGACACGTGTAGAAATAAAATAATAACAATTGAAATGTAAATAAGAAATACCCAAGTTAATAAGGATGGAAAAAAAAAAGGAGAGGATGGGCTGGAGAGATGGCTTAGTGGTTAAGAGCACTCACTGATCTTCCTAGAGGTCCTTAAAAAAGGAAAATAAATCCATAAAAATATCTTCTTTTACCTATACTTCTAATTTCTGTCTCTGACTTAGCCAAAGATTTTGGGGAATAAAAGTTACCCCTTTCCTTGTTAAAGGGTGGCATTTTTTTTCCTTCTAAAAGCTACTGTTGTCTAGATGTGGTCTGCAGACCCCTGAATTCTTAAGACCCATCTAAGAGTTCTAAAGGTTCAGAAATAATTGAATAACAACATTGCTAACACATTGTCTCTTTCATTGTGTGGGCTGGTAGAAAATTCTCATTGGCCGAGAATAGTACACCATGGCCCTTTTTATTTTGCATTGCTATACATTTGCAAAAAACAAAACAAAAACAACAACAACAACAAAACCCAAACCATCACACCTAAGAAAGTCCACGGTGCACTAGTAAATCTTCTTAAGTAAATATCAAATATACACTCTTGACTTAACAAAATATTAAAAAATTAGGAAAGCAAGCAAGTAATGTCTACATATAAGGTTATGATGGTTATCACTGTGAAGTCTTTGAAATTGAAGGTGATGAACTTGTTACTCTTTTCTTGCATCATTCTTTTTACTTGAGAGAATATTAAACAAATTCTTCACTTCTCAGATTTAGGCATTTTACTAAAGTATTTTCTAATGATGAGAAGGAGAGGGAGAGAGACACATGTAGAAGTAAAATAAATTCATAAAAATATCTTTTTCTTTTGTCTGCACAAAATTCAATCCTAATAAAGGTAATTTCAAGGAAAATATCTGAAAACATGTTACTAGTGATGATATTTATAACATGAAAGCAAATAAGAATTTTGAAACTTGTTTTAGCCACTCATAGGTAGTGGCTTCTCCAATTAACTGAGAATAGATAGCAATATTAATTAATAATCAAAATTTTCAATATTATATAATGGACAATTTGAATGTCCTTGTGAGCAATGTTTTCCAATCAGTGTTAAATATTTTCGAACATTGAAAGAATTCTTTCAAATCCCAAATAGATCTGTGAATTTCCTATATCAGCATAAAACCATTTAGTCATGCTCTCATTTTCTATAGCCTTGTTAAGTTTTAGTTTCGAAGAAGAGTATTAACAGTTCTCTGAGAAACTTATTACACAAGTACCTCTTCCAGTTATATAAATATGTGTGGCTGGCTTGATTCACACGATTAAGGAAGATGATTTCATCATAGCGTGCCCCCAATAAGGGCTTTGATACTCAGTGTCTTTTCTATTAATTTTCAATAAGGAAAGTGCTCATTATTTTCAAAAGATTATATATTAATATAGATCATTGCATAATATAAGCAATTAAATTTTACATAGTTCACAAAATAATTGTTTGGTTGCAATGTCTAATTGTGATCATCATCAATGTACCGATTTATCTATCATCTGTCTTTCTGTTTATCTTTCCATCTATCATCGTCTATTGCTCTATGCATATATGATAGATGCTGTACAAGAAAAACCCTATAGACTATTCGATTCTTTATTCTTTCCCTTTTTGGCAGTGGGCAGGGATCCTATCTAGTATGCTGTATGAGACAGCAAAGGCTCAGTGATTGTGCTACATTCTCAGTTGTCTTTGTTAATTTTGTTTTCTTTGTAACAGACTCTCATTACAGTACCAGGCTGGTCACTAACAAAGCCTCCTTTAGTCTCAGAATCCTAAGAGGACAAACTATGGACATGTACATGCTACCTGCATGTGAACATTCTCATACTATTTCCATCATCGTAAGGTGTCCTAACCAAAGGAACTTTAACAACCTTTTCTCTCCTTCAGAGTAGAGCATGACCTTTGTAGGAGCGGAATGCCATGGTCGCTGCCCCTGGGATAAGGCTAACAGTTGTAGGCCTCCACAAGTATTGATAGCTGCTGTGGACATAGGCTGGTTTATATAATAATGTGTATATTTTCACGTTCCTCTGAGCAGTGTCCCCCCTGTTAATGTTAATGACCATGATAACCAGAAACATCATGAGTCTGGCAGGCAAAGGTGTGGAAATGTCTCAACAAAATGATAAATGCTGGGATCTTCAGGACAGTCCTTAAGGCCATGGAAAAGAACTCTAAAAAACCATGAGTTTGAAAATATATACTTTCTTAACTGTGCAAACATACAAATATAAAATATGAATTGTAGAAGGAGGGTCACAGATCTAAAGGAACAGAGGTAACTATAAGCCAGCTAGTCAAAAAGATACAGAAACAGGTAGATACAAATGCAGGCAAGGTCAGCCTGAGACACAGTGCATTTAGATCCAGTTATGGTCACAATGGTAATCTTAGGACAAGGTCCCCCCCTCAGCTAAGTTTACAAAAACAGGACAGAGGACAGAGCTCTGAATTCTTTTGCAGTATCAAAAAAAAAAAAAAAAAAAAAAAAAAAAAAAGAAAAGTACTTGTCTTTTATAATGGGTTCAGGTAATGAGATGTTCATTTATAATACAATCAAAGGGGAATCTAGAATAAATAACTAAATTGATATGTAAATAAAATACTGTGCTTTTGGCCTACATGAGATGAGCTAGCAGAAAGTTGTAGCAGTTCTTTAGAATTTTTCTCTGGCAAGAGCTGAACACTCTGGAGATTTCTAGAGAGCAAAAAATAAATAAATAAATAAATAAATAAATAAATAAATAAATAAATAAATAAAGGTCTTCAAAAATTTTTCTAACCTGAGTTTTGATTTTATTTGGAAAATCCATGGAGTGCAAACACAGCTCTTTGAGAATTTTTTTCTAACAGAATTTCTGACATTGGTCAGGGTCTGAAATCCTCAAAATTACTTAGAAAGCTGACACAGCTCTTTGAGAAGGTTTTCTAGCAGCTATCCAGAGAAGACTGTCTGAATAGCAAACAGTACTGTTAGCATTTTTTTTCTAACTTTCTGGTTTTGATTAGAAAAACCTAAGAATTACTTTAAGAATTTCTCCAACAGGATTTTGACTTGTCTTTTATAATGGGTTCTGATAATGAAATGTTCATTCATAGTATAATCAAAGGGGAATCTAGAATAAATAGGTGAACTGATACGTAAATAAAATACTGGACTTTTGGCCTGCAGGAGATAAACTAGCAGAAAGATGTAGCAGTCCTTCAGAAAACCTATGAGCTATCCAGAGCTTTCAGAATTTTTGCAAGCAGAAAGCTAGCTGTCTCAGCAAGAGTTTTTAGAATAGCAAGAAGAAAGCTGTCTGGAGCAGAGCAGAAAACACACAGAGAGAAATCTTGAAAGCCATCCCAGCAAACATAGGCTGCCAGCCTGAACCCACAATTTGACTTTGAGTCCTTTGTTTTCACCTCTTGCAAATATCCCTTCCTTCAGGAACCTTTTCCTAGCCAAGACTGGTCCTTGGAACTCTCCAAACGCTTCTATTTAACATAGTGATGAAATGTATCATATCATTTATTTTCAAAATACATGTCAGATTATTCTAACAATCACTCTACATTGATTGATTAAGTGGAAAATACCAGAAAAATTCAGATGGTTTAAATGGAATGCTATATTATTAATTTATTTGAAATCTTAAATGAATATGTTGACTTTAATATTAACTCAAGTTAATGGCAAATGTCTACTTTTGCAGTCAGGTGATTCATTTAGCGCCCTTTGTGGTATTTTCACAGTATTACATTTCTGAGTGTGTTCTTATCTTACATATTAAGTCAAAATGAATTACCCAATTTCTTTGCTTATACTAATTTGCATATTATACCTGAAAACCTTAATTTTAAGTGTATAAGCAAATGGTAAAATAATTCACACAATTTAGGGTGCTTATTTTATGACCAAGTATCTAGTACAAAATACTTAAATGAATCAAAATAATTTGAAGCTGAACAAAGTCGATACTTGGGCTCAGAGTTCAATGTAAACTGTAGATGACCCTGAGTTGGAGGAAGGTGAGGAGAGAGGTAAATGAACAGGATATAGGAAAATTATCACTTCATTGTTTTAATGACATTATTATACTATATATAGCATAGTATACTGAGTACTAAACAACACTGGCCTCCCAGGGTAAATCATATTCATATACACATACCATTATAAAAATATAGACACAAACACATGATTGCAAATTAAATGCAACTTTAAAATTTCACAAGGTGGATTTAATACATTTGGACGGATTGCTATTCTCGTAATGAAGTTTATTATTTGGCAATTATTTTAAATAAAAATATTTATTTTTATTGCTACTCAATCTGTGCATTTTATATACACGAAAATGCACACAGTACAATGTACATGTCATGTAGAGGAATTTTAATCTAGCTACACAGCAGTTTTGTCAAAGGATCACATCCAAAGACCTAGATCTAAGTTATCTGGCTGGAATACGGACATGCCCTTAGTACATGACTTTAATCCCCAACAACATAGTTAAAGTTAGTTTGTGGAAGGAAGCAGCCATGTTTGAATGTGATGTCTAATTGAGGGGCAGATGAAGTGATGAAACGGAGAATAATTCGAAAGAATGAGTCAGGAAGAACTTGCCCAACATTCATAGAAACAGGTAGACAAGGAACTATTTAAGAAAAGCACAAGGGAAGAATCAGTTTAATTGAGTGGTGTTGAGTTTAGTGCAGTCAGTTGTGAATCAGTACAGTGAGTGTCCTGTAGGGGAGAGAGGTTTCTGCAGAGTCAGTTGAAGTCAGAAAGTAAGAAGGAGCCAGATGATTGGAACAGATGGCCAGAGCTGGTGTGAAGCCAAGCAACGGGAGTCAGTGAGAAGCTGAAAGAAGCCAGATTGAATCAGTCATCTTGGAGAGAAGTTTGAGTCAGAACAGTTGCATTGAAGCAAACAGCTAGAGTTCAGTAAGAACTAGAAAGAACAATCTTATTCAGCAGCAAAACAGAGACAACAACTACATCAGGTAAATAAAAGCTACATTTACAGTGTCCTAGTTAATTTTTATTTGCTGTAATATACACCATGACTTAAAGCAAGTTGGGGAAGAAAGGAGCTACTTATAAAATATGATCCAGTACTAACACGAAGCCAATGTAGGAATTTGAAACAGAAACCATGGATGAATGAGATGGCTTACTGTCTTGGATACCTACATTATATTTTGTATGACTAATAGATATCCACTTAGGAATGACATGCCCCATGGTGATCTGGTCCCTGCTATATTAATTAGCAGTTAGGATAATGTCCTACAAACATGCCCAAAGGGTAATATGACAAAGTGATTGATCAGTTGAGGGACACACTGCCCGTTTAAAAACAGTCTATGTCATTCTAACCAATTGAAATGATTTTATTTTTTTATTTTCATTTTTTCATCTTTATTAACTTGGATATTTTTTATTTACATTTCGATTGTTATTCCCTTTCCTGGTCTCCGAGCCAACATCCCCCTAACTTCTCCATCTCCCCTTCTCTATGGGTGTTCCCCTCCCCATCCTCCCTCCAATTACCACACCCCCCAAACAATCACATTCACTGGGGTTCAGTCTTGGCAGGACCAAGGACTTCCCTTTCCACTGGTGCTCTTACTAGGATATTCATTGCTACCTATGAGGTTGGAGCCCAAGGTCAGTCCATGTATAGTCTTTGGGTAGTGGCTTAGTCCCTGGAAGCTCTGGTTGCTTGGCATTGTTGTTCATATGGGGTCTCAAGTCCCTTCAAGCTCTTTCAGTCCTTTCTAAGATTCCTTCAACGGGGGTCCCATTCTCAGTTCAGTGGTTTGCTGCTGGCATTCGCCTATGTATTTTCTGTATTCTGGCTGTGTCTCTCAGGAGAGATCTACATCCGGTTCCTGTCGGCCTGCACTTCTTTGCTTCATCCATCTTATCTAGTTTGGTGGCTGTGTATGTATGGGCCACATGTGGGGCAGGCTGTGAATGGGTGTTCCTTCTTGGACACATAAACATATGATTATTTAGCTATATCTATTCATTTCTGTTATTATGTCAGATTTTATGTTAAGAACAATACAAAACACAATCTAACTTTTAGATTCACAAAACTATGACAAGCTTCTTGCTCCAACACTTGTTGGTTCTGTGGCTCCGTTTTGCTTGATGAGGCAAAATTATAGCCATTATATGAATCTTATGATTAGCTTAACCCTTGTTGGGAATTAGAAGGGCATTGTTTGTCCTATAACTCTATCATGGACAAATCACCTAAACATTTGTTTTCTTTATCTCCTGTATGCTAGGGAAAAAATGAACATAGGTAGCAAATGAAAGATCTTTCTTCTGTATTTCTACTGAAATGAATATGTTGTGAGATGAATTGATTAAAAAACTTGCAGTGGTAGAGGGGACGCCTCTTGAGAATGTAGCACATAATCAAACTTCTTTAATTAAGCTTACTTTTAAATTTGAAGACAAAAGTTCTTGTGGATCATTTGTAATTTTTGATCCCAAAGAATTAATATCACCAGAGACTATTAACTTCTGCCTTACTACTCACTTATTCACTGGGTGATATTTTCTGATGCTCCAAACCAGCCCAATTAAGAAAATTCTGGGTGTTCTATAATTAAAACAAAAATCTGTAAAAATATTGGTGTGATAAGAATCTTATTTCTCTATGAAAATCTGGCCCAGACCATATGTTTTCAAGCTGAAATAACAATTTCATTGGGATACTAACATCTGAATTTTCTCATACTTTTCTCATACAGTACTTCATAAACAGCAACTGATATTCATCAAAAAGGAAACTCTAATGGAGGAATGCGCTACAACTGATAAGCAAATAAAGAAAACTTGAATTTTTCTGTAGAAAATCCTATCTTGGTTTAAGACTCAGGAGGTCATATCTCGTGGGTACATAGATAAGTGAAATATGTCATGAGATACTAATGTAAATTACTATTTACCTTAGCCTGAACTTTTAAAAAAAATTAATCAATAGAGCTTAAACTAATTCATGATTTGGGGACATTCCAGTCATTTCCACAGACTTATCTGAACCACTGTCCCCATTGTTTTTAGTTTGTGGATTGTACACTTCTGTTACTTTTAAAGATGTTGCATTTCTCAGCAATATATGTTTCTTGAAATTGCAATTATGTTACTGAAGTAATGGCAGCCAGTTTCAGAAAAAGCACAATGCATTCATTAAATATCTTCATTGGGTTCACAAAAAAGTCTCATATGGATATAATTTCATTAGATGATCAATATCAAAATTGCATAAAATGACTGGAATATTCATAGAATAAAGGAAAACACTGCTTATCAAGCAGAAAAAGGGAATATTTCTTAATAATTTTAGGACAAGTTGGACAAAAATCTATATTCCATTAAAATCTTTATTCTTTGGTTCTTTTTATCTTTCATAGTCTTAATTTCCCATGATTAATACTGTACAGAAAATGTAGAACTTTAACATTTTAAGCTACAAATACACAGACAAGAAATAATCTTTAAATAAATTGCGACGCCCTTTAAATAATGCTGACGCCATTTTGAAATGGATTGTTGGGTTCATGCTATTTTTCATCATCTATTACTCTGTATAATTATATATTTATAATATTATTTATATGCGTACTTGTGTATATTTCTGTCTGAGTTTGCCAAGCATATTACTGGTGCCCAAGAAGTTCAGAAGAGAGTGTAGCATCTCCTGATGCTGGAGGTACAGGTGTTTGTGTGCTCCTTGATGTGAATTTTGGGTCTGAACATGGTCTTCTGAAAGCAGCAAGTGTTCCTAACTGGTGAACCAATTGCCCAATATTTGCAATATGATTATTTACTATTAATTTATTTACCCTCACCATTGATATCATCAATGCATGAGCATGCACACTTGTAGAATTTTCAGAATGTATAAATTCCTTTCTTGCCAGTTTCAACTTTGTTTCCTTACTTCTATGCCTTCCTAATTCAGAATTCGTATCTTCAGTTCCATCTAGAATTACTCATTTTAGCAAAACCCACAGTAGGGCAGAGGGACTGATCACCATGGATGACATCATTAGCACAGGCTCTGTCATGAGTATTCTCATAGAAGATATGTTGTCTATCCTGATGTGAAAAGGCATAAAAATTATATATATATGTATATATTTATATTTCTTTCACATGGAAAAATTCAAATTTTACTCTTCAAATGTTATTCTTCATTTTTACAAGGCTTTTTGAAATAATTAAATAATTAAAGTATATTTATTTTAGATTATTTCCTTTTTTTATCCTACCTAGTAATAGTCATAACATTACTTAAATCCAGACATTAAATATAGTTTTATTTCTAGCCATACGAACCATGATGATTTTTGTGATACTGAATCCTATATAGATCAAATAATGTGCCATTTATTGTTCTTGTAAAGTCCAGTGACCTATGAGTATTGGTGAGTGAGCTCTTTTGATGTATTTGTCAGATCCCCAAGTACTTCCCCTGCATTAAAATATTCAGTCCTCAGATCATCCCTATGCTTACACCATCCACACAATACAGGAAAGAAAAGGAAATGAGGGTGACATTATTTGGCCCTTACAAATCATTATTGCAATTATAGAATGGGACAGTCCTGATCAGAGGATGTAAATTTCCCTAAAAGTGGAAATATTAACAAAGGTTATTAGATACAAATGATTTTTAAAATACTTATGATTCTAAAATATCAATCAGAATTTGCTAAGAAATCACTGGAAAATTAGACTACCAACAATTTAGATTTTAATAAATTGGAAAGAATAAAAAATAAAGCACAAATAATACATGATCATGTCTGATTCTTTGTTCCACACAAATTTGTTCAAATAAAGGTGAGATTATCTTTTTGATTAATTTTATCTTGAATAATTTCAAAATGATATTTAAATATAATTCAAAAGAAAAAATTGAAAAACATGAGATGAAATATCACCTGAGTGTTCTTTTCAGAATTTTCACGGATGTCCTTGATTGTCTTTAAATTATACATACATACATACATACATACACACACACACACACACACACATATATATATTCCGTAATCATTTTGATAAAGTAATAATTCTAAAATGCAAGTAACACCCATTTTTGAAATTCAGAAAAAGAAGTGGAAAAGATGTTTAAATGCTTCAAACTTCCTTATTTTCTTCTCATTCCTACGTTTCTCTGTGGTTTTGTATCTAAGTTTTGAGACAAGCTCAGCTCAGCTTTATTGGCATAAAAGAGATGTTGTGCAGAGTCATGTGACTTCAGTGTCCTGGATCATCAGGGTTGATTTCAACTTTTTGCTGCTGTGATGCTCAAAATTTCCCCGTGAAACTGAGCCTGCCTTTGTCTCAGAGGCTGCTCACCTGTGTGTCTTCTGCTTTATGGTTAATTCTTAGCTGAAGATGAAATAATAATAAAAAAAAAGTACTCTTTCAGTAAGCCCAAAGAATTCCAAGAATGAATGGTCTGTGCTGAAGAGAAGGCTTACAGGTTACTAGCAAGGACAGCTCTTGCAGGGAAATGGAGTTTAGTTTCTAGCGTCCACTATTTTTAAAATATAATTTATTTTTTATTTTTACAAGCCCAATTGTTGCTCCTCCATCCCAGTTCCCTTTCACAGGCTCCGTCCCCCATCTTCTTTACCTTTCACCTCTGAGAGGGTGGAGCCCCCTGGGTATTTGACCACACCCTTGCATTAAGTCTGTGGAGATAGGCTCATCCCCTCTAACTGAGCCCAGACAAAGCAGCCCTGTTGGGAAAAGGATTCCACAGACTGGCAACAGCTTTAGGTACAGCTCCTGCTGCAGTTGTCGGGGATCCACATGGAAACTGGGCTGTAATTCTATTTCTCAGAACCTCACAAAAATCCAGTTACTGGGGATCTGATCACATCTTTCCCCCCATAGTTTACTTTACTGCACACACGCAAGCATGCACACACACACACACACACACACACACACACACACACACACACCTGTAAATATGTAATGGACGGTACTAGAAAATATCATTCTGAGTGAGGTAACCCAGACCCAAAAGGACGTACATGGTATGTACGCACTGCCAAATGAATGTTGGCCCCAAAGCCCAGAATACCCACTATACAACTCATGGACCATATGAAGCTTAACAATAAGGAAGGATATTTCAAACCCACTGAGAAGTGGGAACAAAATAATCACTGGAGGCAGAGGGTGGGAGGGAGTTGGGTGGGAAAGTGGAGAGTAGGGAAAGAAAGGGGCACAGGACCAGGTAAAGGAAGAGACAAGAGAAATCCGGAGGATGAGGAGAAAGAATTAGAAATAAGTAGTAGTGGAGGGGTGGGGAATACTTGGGGGAACCAGCAGAAAGTCCCAGAAGCCTGGGATACTAGAGGCTTCCAGGACCTAATGGGGATGACATTCGCCTAAATACCCAACAGCCAGCAGGGAGATAGACAAGACTACTAGTAGAGGGACACTCCTCCCTCCTACCTCCCCAGCATCTCCAATTCTTTAAGCCAGAATTGTCCCCATCTAAAGGAAATGGAAGAACAAAATGCATCAGAGACTAAAGGAAAGGCCATCCAGAGGCCGCCCTGCTGTGAGATCAATTCCATCCCACCCCAACACTATTGCTGTTACCAAGATGTGCTTGTAGACAGGAGCCTGGTATGGCTGTCTTCTGAGAGGCTCTATCAGCACCTAAGACAAATGCAGATACTTACAGCCAACTATTGGACTGAGCCCTGGTCCCCAAATGGAAGAGTTAGGGGAAAGGCTGAAGAAACTGAAGGAGATTGCAACCCCATAGGAAGAACAGAATCCCTCTGAGCTCCCAGGGATTGAACCACCAAGCAAAGAGTATACATGGGCCTGTCCATGACTCCTGCTACATATGTAGCACAGGATTGCTTATCTGGCATCAGTGGGAGAGGAGGTGCTTGGTCCTGTGAAGGCTTGATGCCCCAGAGAAGCCGGATGCTAGAGGGGTGAGGCTAAAGTGTGGGGGTTGTGGGAGTAGCCTCTTAGAGGCAAAGGTGAGGGGGATGGGGTGGGGGTCCTGGAGAGACTGGAAAGTGGGACATTTGAAATGTAAACAAATAAAATGATAAATTAAAAATAAATAAATAAATTACCTCAATCATTATTATGGCAAGATAAAAAGAAAGGAAGGAAGGAAGGAATAGAGAAGAAAGAAAATGTTGAAGCTCCTGCATTATTTTTTAAATTAATTCTATTAAAATATAATTTAATATTGTAAGTACATAAGTGGTTATACTGTGTTACAAACATAGCTATTGCTAAATTTTCAGTGTAATATAATTCATTGTATTTTTTCTCTATCTGCTACTATTTATTATTTTTATATTTATAATATTAATTTATGCAAACTTATGTGAATCTCTGTGTGTGCTGCTTATATTTCACAGTCTATTCTACTGTTATAAATGATATCAGACTTTTTCATTTGGTTATTCAAGGTTTATAAAGATGTGGGTACATAGAAAAGACTTCAATACCCAATCACAAAATAATTATGTTCATTAAATATATTTTACAAACAAAAACTTATTAATCCTAATAATTTACAATATTCTGTCTTAGGTACTGAAATGGGTGAGGAGTCCACAAAGGCAGATTATGTCTAATGTTCTTTTGTGCCAGCTTTTTATTTTAATCTATATATTCTTTTTAAATTCTGACTCAAATGAAACTTGAAGAATGGGCACAGCAGACAAAGAGCAGAGACATCCAACATTAGAGTTGAACTATGCATCATTCCTCACTCATATGCATGGAATTCTTTCACCAAGTTGTTCTAGTCATTCAGGATACTAAGTAGCTTCCAGAACTCCTGCTGAGGACAGACATAGCTATTAAACTTCTTTGAATTTGTCATTTCAGGGTATTTATCTGGCAGGTGGATGGTTTAGACTGTCCAATATTTGGTTGTGAATACTTACTGAGAAAAACAACAACTTTGTATACCTTCTAATGGAGTGTCTTCTCCACCTGTATATCTCTACAAATTACTATACATTCAACATAAGTGTGCTATTTAGTTAAAAAATTAATGTTGAAGATATTTTATTTTATTTCCTCAATCTTAAGATACTTAACATTTTTGTCATCTGTAAAATTACTGTAATGTATGCACTTTGTTAAAAATAATTCTATGATTGTTAACAAAAATAGATTTCATCATAAATTATTAATTTTCAAAAATTATTACTTGTGTCATATTCTGTACTGTGAAAATAGGTTGAAAGATTATTCCTCTGCAGTGGGCACTTTTCTAGTTAATGGATGTTTTCAACAGTTATAGCAGACAGAAAGCAAAATACTGTCTTAGCTTTTAGTTACTATTACTAAGACTTCTGTCCTTAGTAAATCATTCAATATTCAAAAGATTTTGACTATTTTGCATATTCCATTTGCAGGTTTGCTCTCCAAAATAGATTCAGAAAAATCCCATCAGTTTCTATCAATTCGTGTTTTGGATTGAACCACCTAGCTTTACACCAGCACTTTCCACCGAACTCAAAAGCCCTTTGTGGAGAACAGATTTGAGCAGTTCAGAGAAAGAGCTCCACTGTTCAATTAAATGTGTGATTCAAAAGAAATCATTTAATGGGAGGAGTGGCAGGAACAGACAAGCTCAACAGGTAAATGTGGGCTGTCACAATCATTCTACATTTGTTTCATAAAGGATGGAAATCTAATAAACTGTGTCCCAATGAAACTATTCAGGTCTCATATCTGCTACCGCTATTATAGTCCCATCCCCCACCTACTTGGAAGATGGCAGACGTCCAAACATTTGATTATATTGACAATTCTTCTGGGGCTTTGCGTAGTTTATAAGAATGATTTCTGATCTTTAAATTGAATCTTTTGACTTGCTTACTTAGGTTATTGGTAACTGTCATAAACCTTCTTTGACTGCTCATATTTTTGTGTGCTATCACGTGTGACAAAACTATGATTACACTGAATGGAATGAAATTGACTAATGCAATGCATTGTCTTTCCTAGAGGAAAATTTCAATAAAGACCAACAAAGTAATGTCACCAAGCACTAACATATAAGCAGAAGTTGATAGACAAGAAACAAATGAAAATGCCTATCTTTATACCTATTTTCTGAATTTGATCTTAGAAAAGCATGTAAACATTATCAATAACATATTTAGTATACTTCCTTTTGTCTTAGAAAAGGGTAAAACTGGTAAGAGTCTTAAAAAGTAATGTTGGCCTATCATGTGCTACATTAAAAAAAGAATACTAGTTTTGTGAATCCCATTAGTTTTTCTTTTTCTTCTCATAGATGAAATTATTCTCTTCAGATCTAAATAACAAATGTTCAATTTTAATTTTTAATAACACTTACAGCAGAAAATACACTTCTGAAGCACTTCTATTTTTCTCATCTTTCTAAGATGGAGTGGCTACTGTGATCTCTTTGTAGATACAATAAGGAGGAAAAAAAAACAATTTGTATTATATTTTCCCCTTTAACTACTACCTACAGTTATTTTCCATATCACTATCTACCCAGCTTTTGTTTTATCACATTTACTCTTTCAAAAGAGAAAAATAATAAAAACAGATTAAAGATAAAAACCCATAAATCAAAAGTACCAAACCAACCAAACTAACAACCAATCAAACAAACAACCCAAGGTGGAGAAAAAGAAATGTCCATTTTGGATTGGCCATCCACTCCTGTGCATGGTGTGCCCTGGAGTGTGGTTGATATTTGAAAGAACTGATTTTCAATTTCCTAGCAGATATAAATTCCAAATACCTCTTCGCTAGGAGTATGAGTCTGTGTATACTTCATCTTCTTAATGCTTAGAGTCTTTTCTTTCTTTTCTGGTTTGAACTTGTCCAGGTATGTAGGGCAGAACATTTTATAAGGAAGGAAACTATATTAATATTGTATAGTTCTCCTTGTTCAACTTTGTGTGTGTGTGTGTGTGTGTGTGTGTGTGTGTGTGCGTGTGCGTGCGTGTGTGTGTGTAGCTCTGGTTATTCTGATATTCATTCTAGAGATCAGGCTAGCCTTGAATTCATAGAGATAAGAGTGGTTCTGCTCACCGATTTCTGAGATTAAAGACATGCACCACCACTCCATATCCATACCCCCCCTCTCTATATATATATACATATATCACAAACACACACACACACACAGCTCATCAGAATGTCGGAGAACAACTTGTAGGATTTTGTCCTCTCTTTCTACCTTGTTGGTTGAGGTGTCTAGTTGTCTAGCTCAGATCATCAAGTCATCAAGTTTGATAAGGACATTGGACATTGATCTTCTGAGTCATCATGTTGGCCCCACAATTCATAATTTTTTTGTTGCTGTTTGATTTTTTTTTAAGGAACGAATAAAACATCCAACAGTATGTATATTCAAATAATCTTTGTGATACTAGCTTTGGTGTATCTGGAGAGAATTCAAAATCTGCATGCTTGCCTTGTTTCCTAGCTATTACAGTATAAACCAGAATCCATCAGAGCCTCCCACTGCCCAGTTCCTTACGTACTGTTAGCACATTACTTAATTGAATATAGCTAATTCCTTTAAAGTTAGGATATTTGATTAGGTTTTGACTGATGCTGAAATTAAATGTAAGTTTTGCTGTTGTTTAATTGATCTAATATTTCACCCTGCTTACATTTGTTGCAATGGAAAAAAAAAAGATTTTGGGAAAGACTGACAAGATTGATCATTTTGATGGTGCACTGGTAGTACCTGCCTTTGAGCTTTGGATTCTAAGTATAGCTGAATAACAGAAAGCTAAATTGAGATATTTACGTTTCATGCAGTTCTCAGCTCATTTACTGCAATGAAGTCTTCACTGACTTCAACTGTATACGTGGTCATATCTGTGTTCTTCATAAATGAATCTAGAAGATGAAAATGTAAGGGGATTACTTTCTCAGAAATATAATTGACAGTATGAATTTATTGATGTAATTCAAATGAAAATTAAATATTCATTTTTCCCTTTTTCCTTTGTAAACAACTACCTGAGTCTCTGTTGAATTGGAATGTATAGAAAAATAGTTGCATGTTTTCTCTAAGAAAAATGAACAAGATAGCTTGTTCTTTTCTTCCTTCCATGTTTTATCACAATTAGAACTTTAGCAGCAATCAAGAATATTAGAAAGATTTCAGTGACTTATTAAATTGGTATAACAAGATGAGTTTACTGTTTGAAAATATCAAAGGCCACAATATCAGATCTTTTCTGTTTTGTGCAATTTCACTACAATTTTTCTGTTGTTTTCTGATTTTCACTATCAAAGTACAGTGCTTCTTCAGATTTACTTCTTAATAAACTTCTAAATAAAATGATTCCTAACATATCTCACTTTTCTTTCATGGAGAAATTTTATACACACTCGTGATTGGGAATTGAATGAAGTTGTGACCTTCCAAGGTCAGCTGTAAACATCATTACCCACATCAAAATGATTAACTATTTCATAAAAGCACTGAGCCTTAAAATTACGTTAACAACAAAGTTAGGATTTAGTCTCTTTTTTTAAACATAGCTTTAAACTTAACCAATTGCTATAAAAATCACTGCTGAAATATGAAGATTTGAAACAGGTTTTACAACTAGGCAACTAAGAGGCAAATGCTCCCTCATTTAGCAGGCCAGAGTGCTTTAGTAATCTCAGAATTCTTCACTTTTATTTTCATAAAAATAAAGACTGAGGGAGGGAGAAAGGGGTTCCTGAGTGATGTTATGTTTGGCATCTGCCTTTTCCATTCAAGAAAGTGTAATTTCCTCCTGAAAGGAAAAAGATTTCATGCCTGAGGCTGGGCATAAATCAGGTTGAAATGCTAGAGCAGAGACTATAATTTTATAAACTATCACGTTGTGGAAAATGGAGTTAAGTTGTAATCTATGGTGTAGTTACCATTCCTCTAAGGAATAATTGAGTAATGGCCAGCAGCCTTAAAGAGCTCTGGGTGTTGTGATCTTTTGTCACCTCCAGACAATGACTAGGCTTCTTCAAGTAAATGATTTGGGGTTTCATAAATCTTTTACCCTGAAAAAGTCAATAGGCGGGATCAGCAAATATACGTGATTCTCTTTTGCAACATGTTCAGAATTTTAACGTAAAAATGATATCTTTGGACAGAAGATCCTGACCCCTGTGGTTGAATTAGGGAAAAACTGGAAGTAGCTGAGGCGACCCTGTAGGAGGACCTGTAGCAGTCTTAACTAACCTGAACACCCCCTCTCCCCCGGCATCTCTCAGACACTGGGCTGTCAACCAGGCAGCCTACACCAGCTGATATGAAGCCCCCAACACATTTACAGCAGAGAACTGCTGGGTCTGGACTCAGTCAGAGAAGATGAACTTAACCCTCGAGAGACTGGAGGCCCCAGGGAGTGGGGACCTCAGGTTGTTTTGGGGGGTGGGGTCACCTCGTGGAGACTGGGTGGGACTTAGGGGAAGGAGGAGGTACAGGATATGGAACAGTCAGAAGGTGGACTGGGAAGGGGAGAAAATCTGGACTGTAAAAAGATCAAATAAAATTTTTAAAAATGCTGTCTTTTCTCAGATGTAACAATTATTTTAAGTTTTAGAAACTGTAGGATGCTTCATAAAATAACTTGAATATTTTAAAATGTAACATTTTCATTGTGAGTTTCTGGTAAGAAGTAATATTAATGAATTGGGCATGTTCGTAAAATTTTGTAGCATTTCGGTTTTGTCCAAGTGCCTGCTGCCTCTCCTTTGAAGCGATTTCATAAGGTGAATTAGCAGCCCCATCATGAAGTGGCCAGTGGAAGAGAATAAGGATACATGGGTCTTTCAGGCCTATCTGTCTCATGGTGCATTCAGGGCATTGTAATTTCTTTTTAACCAGAACAGCAGAGGATTGATTGTACTACCTATCTCAAATATAAAATTATTCATTCATCTTTTATCCATTTGTCCATTGAAATTACTTATATTATTATATGCACTTAATATATGACTATATTGAAATTTCGATATTATAAAAATTTGACAACTAAGCACTGATTATCGAATTTTAAAGATATGTTTTAGTGTTTGGAACAAACTATTTCATACTTTAGGGAATTATAATATTTATAAAGTTTTGGCATGTTTATAATACTACAATTTCGATAAGATATTTTAATTGTATACTATGAGTACATTTATATTAGGAGACCAAACTAGTTAGATATGTTAATATTATAATTAATTATTAATCACTAAGGATTAATAAACAATATAATATAATTAAGTATCACTGATTAAACGCATATCATGTACAAAGGAAATTGGTTAAAGAGTAAAAAGGACTGTTGAAAATGCTATATAATATTCTGCTAAAATAATGGTTTTACCTACTTCATACATAAAAATGTCTATATTCAGTTCCATGTTATCCTATCTATCATCAATCATTTATCTATCATCTATTGTCTATCTTCTATTTACTTGGCTTCCTACCTTTTTACCTATTTACCTATTCAATTAATCTATGACTATATCTGTTGAATAAATTTGTAGAAGTCAAAATGCTTGATTAAAACCATTGTTTAAGTATTTATAGATATCACCATAATTTTTAAATATTTGATGTCTCATGTGCTGAAGAATATTTGCTTTAGTTGCTTATAAATAAAAAGAGCAAAAAAGTAAAAGCTAGATGGTATAAACCAGGTAACAACCGTAAGCACATACGAATCCTTCCTAAAATGTATTATTTTTCAATTTAACTCTTCAGAATAAGAGAAACTTAAGGTATTATGATTTTCTTATTTGTATACTCAATGTTTCTGTATGCACATTGGGAATGTTTATGCTTGTGAATGTAAATTCTCAGATATTTGAATATATAAAATATGTATTTATTTGTATGATAAAGATGGTGTCTCAAAATTCCATGGCTTATTTCTCAACTAAAATGTTTAATAAAACCTATAATTTGATAATATTACATCTTATGAAATGTTCACATATCTTTTAATATTTGTGATAGTAACTGTCTTAGTTAGGGTTTTAGTGCTATGAACAGACACTATGTCCAAGGCAACTGTTTTAATGACAGCATTTAATTGGGGTTGGCTTACTTGTTCAGAGCTCAGTCCATTATCATCAAAGCAGGAGCATAGCCATAGATAGGCAGGCATGGGTCTGGAGGAGCTAAGAGTTCCACTTCTTGTTCTGAGGTACTGGGAGTAGAATGGCTTCTAGGCATCTAGTATGAGATTCTTAAAACCTACACCCACAGTGACACACTTCCTCCAACAAGGCCATGCCTACTCCAACAAGGCAATTCCTCCAAACAGTGCCACTCCCAGAGCCAAGCATATTCAAACCAACACAGTAACCTTAGTCATCAGGCAAATAAATGCAGATCAAAACAACCCAAGATTCCACCTCACACCAGTGAGAATGATTATGATCAAAAACGCAGGTGACAGCAGATGTTGGCGAGGATATGGAAAAAGAGGAACACCCCTCCATTGCTGGTGGGACCACAAGCTGGTAAACCTACTTTGGAAATCAGTGTGGCAGTTCCTGAGAAAATTGGAAATTGTTCTACCTGAAGACCCAGCTATATCACACTTGGGCATATACCCCCCAAAAATGCTTCAATGTATAACACGGACACATGTTTCACTATGTTCATAACATATTTATTTATTTTCCAGCTAGAAGCTGGAAAGAACTCAGATGTCCCTCAACAGAAAAATGGATAAAGAAAATGAGGTACATTTACACAATGGGATACTTCTGAGCAATTAAAATGACTTAATGAAATTTGCAAGAAAATGGATGGTACTAGAAAATACTTCTGAGCATTAAAATGACACAATGGGATACTTCTGAGCATTAAAATGACTTAATGAAATTTGCAAGAAAATGGATGGTACTAGAAAATACCATCCTGAGTGAGTAACCCAGAAACAAAAGAACATACATGGTACTCACTGATAAATGAATATTGGCCCAAAATCTCATAATGTCCATAGTACAACCCACAGACCATATGGAGCTTAGAAGGAAGGAAGACCAGGGTGTGGATGAGTCAGTTCTGCATTGAGGGGGGAACAGGATAATCATGGGAGGTGGAGGGAGAGGGGGAGATGTAACCTGTAGAGACCATCTCCAGTAGATAGGCATGACCCCCAGGAACCTCGTTGGCAGTTCCCTGTGAGGGCCAGCCAGCAACTGAGAAAGGCAGATGTGGATACTTATAGCTAACCATAAGACTGAGCTCAGGGAACCTCATGGGGGAGCTGGCAGAAGGACTAGAGGAGCTGAGGGAGATCACCACCTCATTGGAAGAATAACCTAGTCTGGCCTGACTACATAGTTCTCCCAGAGTCTAGAGCACAAACCAAGGAGTGTACCTGGAGGGATCAATGATACATATATAGCAGAGGATGGCCTTGCCTGACAGTAATAGGAAGGGAGGCCCTTTCCAGGAGTTTGATGCCCCAGCCTAGGAGGATGCTGGAACAGTGGGGCAGAAAAGAGTAGGTGGGTGGGTGAGCACCCTCATACAGGTAAAGGGGAGGGGAGATGGCAGATATGGGTTGGGGGTTGTTGGATGGGTAACCTGGAAACGGTATACCATTTGAGATGTAAATGAATGGAATGATTAATTAAAATAACAAAAAGCAAAAAAATTCTATAAATTTGATTTATTTATTGTGGTGTTCATGTAGGTCTGATAAGAATTGGTATGATGACTGTCTCCAACTCTATTGCCTGCCTTTGGCTTCTTTTTCCCTTCCTGGGCTGCCTTCTCTGGCGTCAGTGGGAGAGGATGTTCTAAGTCCTGATGGAACTTAATGCGCCAAGACAGATTGGTACTTGGGGGACGTGGGGAGGTTTCCTTGAGGTGAAGGGGAATAGAAAATGGAAAAAGAAGGGTGGTATGGTGGGCCTGGGGGAATAGGAAGGAGGGAGGGCTGCTATGAGGATGTAAAGTGAGTAAATAAATAAGTTAATAATAAAAAAGAAAGTTTCATCTTTTGACAGTCAGAATGGCTAAATCAACATGACAACTGATAACAAATGCTGGAGAGGATGTGAGGAAAAAGGAACCTTCGTTGACTGCTGATATATTTGAAAGCTGCTTAAGCTCTTCTGAAAATCGCTGGATGGAATCTTCAAAATGCCCACAATAAATCTACACTACAACCCTATTTCTGCCTTCATCAGCATGTGCCAAAGGACTTGACTTGGAAACATAATTACTCGCTCAAACATGTTCATTTCTGCTTTATTCACAATATCTGAGAAATTGAAACATTATAGAGGCCCTTCAACTGACAAATGGTTACTAAAAATGTGCCTGTAGACTATGGGATACTATTAAATGAAATCATGAAGTTTGTAGGTAAATGGATAAAACTAGAATATAACATATTGTGTAATGAAACCCAGGTCCATAAAGACAAATGTCACATATTCTCTCATCTGAAGTTCCTAGCTTCAAACCTTCAAATATGTCTATATAACCAGGCGTACTTCAGAAACAAGGAAAGTAAAACTGGACCACTGAGGGAGAGGCAACATAGACAATAATCTGAGTGGTCTGAAGATGTAAATGGGAAATTGGGGAGGTTAATTAGAGCAAGGGATATTAAGTAACACTAAAAATTGTCACAGGGAATCATATTATCTTCTATTAATACATGTAAATATATACTTAAATGAAAATTTCCCAGTAACTACATTTTAAGCTTCTTAGCATAGGTTACCATATTAGGGAACATGTGCAGACATGTGGGGAAGTGAGAAATGTCCTCAGTTAAAGCAAAAGGGGAGAAGAAACTATTCCATAATCATATAGAATTCACTTCCTTTGCTTTATTGATTTGGTGTGCATGGGTGCCTTTGTGTGCACATGCATGTGTATACAGGGCATATGTGTGTGCATAGGCCACAAGCCAGCATTAATATTTATCACTCTCCATATTACATATTTAAACATGGTCTCCCACTGAATGCGGAGCTAACCAGTATAGTTAGACTGGCTGCTCAGGGAGGTTATCCATCTGTTGTATTTTCCTCTGTCTTTTGTGCCATAGGGTTTCACATACTCATTCTCACTCCTGGCTTGTACTTAGCTGCAAGGAATCCAAATTAATGTCTTAATGCTTAAACAATAAACACTGAGCCATCTCCCTAACTCCCTATTTTAACTACTTTCATTTATTTACTATCCTGTGCCTTTTTAACATCCAGCTTCCTTTCTCTAATGTGTTTCTCTGTACAGAACAGACATAATAATTACTCAGTCCGTGAGGATGCTTTGCGAAACTCTCAGCATTTTACTGTCTAAAGAAAAAAAACTTGAGGAAATGCCTTGTTCTACCTAGTTATTCTTCACATACGGCATATAACGTGCATTTAGATAAAACATATCAAGGATTGAAGATTAGCTATGGACTAAAATATTCACAAAGTGAAAATGGGATTAAAGCACTTGGGTTTTTCATCTTCTTTACACTCAAACAAGTTACTTTCTGCTGACATTTAATGAGAAATAAGACATAGACCGAAAGACCATGTGCTCTCAATTGTTCATGAAATAGCTAATCTCACAGAAGTTGAAAGTAGAAAGGTGGCAGTCTCTGGATGACCTTTCCTTCAGTCTCTGTTCCACACTTTGTCCCCTTATTTCCTCCCCTGAGTATTCTTTAAGAAGGACTGAAGCATCCACACTTTGGTCTTTCTTCTTCTTGAGCTTCATGTGGTCTATGAACTGTATCTTGGGTATTCTGGACTTTTGGGCTAATATCCACTTATCAATGAGTGCATACCACGTGTGTCCTTCTGTGACTGGGTTACCTCACTCAGGATGATATTTTCTAGTTCCATCCATTAGCCTAAGATTTCATGAAGTCATTGTTTTTAATAGCTGACTTGTACTACATTGTGTAAAGGTATCATATTTTTTGTACCCATTCCTCTGTTGAAGGACATCTTTGCTGTTTCCAGCTTCTGGTTATTATAAATAAGGCTTTTGTGAGCATAGTGGAACATGTGTCCTTGTTATATGTTGGAGCATCTTTGGGGTATATGCCCCGGTGTGGTATGGTTGGGTTGTCAGGTAGTACTATGTCCAATTTTCTGAGGAACCACTGGATTGATTTCCAGCGTGTTTGACTGCCCCTCTTGGGGATTCGTCCCACATACAGACACCAAACCCAGACACTGTTGCAGTTGCCAAAAAGTACTTGTTGGCAGGAGCCTGATATAGCTGTCTCCTGAGAGACTCTGCATGGGATATGGGATCCGCAATGAAAGAGTTAGAGAAAGGACTAGAGAATCTGAAGGTGTTTGCAACCCCATAGGAAGAACAACAATATCAGTCAACCAGACACCCCAGAGTTCCCAGGGACTAAACCTCCAACCAAAATCTCTGAACCTGTAAGGAGCCCCAATTAAATGTTGATCTTGTAAGAAAATAAACAGGAACACATGGAGCCGCCCATGGCTCCAGCCACATATGTAGCAGAGGATGGACTTGTTGGCCATCAGTCGGAGGTGAGCCCTTGGTCCTATGAAAGCTAGATACCTCAGAATAGGGGAAGGTCATGACAGGAAGGCAGGAGTTGGTGGGTGGGAGAGGGAGAACTCTCATAGAAGCAGGGGGAGATGGAATGAGATGGGGGCTTCTGGTGGGGAAACAGTGAGAGGGGATAACATTCAAAAATGTAAATAAATAAAATACCCAATAAAAAAGAAAGTAGAAGTGTGATAGTGGTAGCTGGGGAGTGTTGGAGAAGAACAAAGAGGGAAGAAGTATGGGGAAAGGTACCAATGTGTCATGATTATCAGAGAGGAGAGTATTCCAAATGATTTTGTACAGCAAAATAACTACAGATAACAGCCACCATCTGGATTTATAATTTAAATGTTTTCACAGTTAATATATTGTAGGGGTTTTGCAGAGATATACATTTATGGTGGTGTAAGCACTATATAGCAAATATGCTCTTATACCAAAATATCAAAGAACACCAAACAAATACTTATTAATTTTTATATTGTATCTTGTGTGTTTGTTTGTTTTTAATGGAATGAAACACTGTGTGAATTTCCAAGGAGATGTGCATATGCTTTTAATTTAAGGAATAACAGTACCATTCAACTAAGGGCAAAACATAAAAAGGGATTAATATACAAAAATAGCATGGGTAAAACTGAAAACAAGAATTCTTACTGAAAAAGATCCAATGTTCTTTTAATAAATAATCAAACTCATCCTGTTCAGCTTTGTTATATGAAAAACAATACATTGTAGATGCAAATTTCTCATGCAGGGGATAGGAAATAGTGGAGAAGCTCAGGTAGATTTCAAAGAGCACGGGTAAAAATTTTGGGTGGGAGTAGGTGCTCGACATTCACCATCTTCAGTGATGAGATGATTTCATCACCAGGTACCCATAACAATACTAAAGCATCTGAAAATTTTAAATATGACATTAAATATAAAAACTACAACAGATAAAGTAAAAAGAAAGGAGCCAGTGTTTTGTATATTAAAATTGCCAAATCTATGTTTAAAAATATGGCAAATGTTTAAAGTTCCACCCATTTTAGTTTGAGAAATCAGTTGATGCAAACATGCAGTAATAAGAACAAAACAAGAACCTTGGCTTCTGCTGTTTGCGTTTTCTTTCCTTTCAATGAAGAAGCATGTTTTGACTTAAAAAATACATTATCATTTGTTTTATGCTGGTGTTACCATTATGCTGACATAGATTTATAAATTGTGTTAATATTGAATTAATTATACTTACTCCATGTGTCAACTTTTACCTTAATATAATATAGGTAGTTAGAAATGTATTTTTTCATTTATTTAAAAGTTACACTTAAAGAAAATTGCTCATTATCTACATTGTTAGTAATCTAGCTACTTTGTTAAGTAATAAAATAGGAAATTACCATTTCCTATAACTTTTATGCCCAACTGTAATAAATGGACTAACATAGAGAAATAATGCATTCAAATTTCAGAATTAACACAACAGAAATAATGCATTTAAATTAAAATACAGCATGTCATTTACTGTTTTTACATCTACTAATTTTCAATATTTTAGCTGCAATAAACATCTAAGTGTTTGAAATGCTTCAAAATTCAGTGAATATAAATTGGCTTTCCATAATATAGTACACTATTTTAGTGGCCTGAGTTTGTCAGAAAAATATAGCCTCTGATTACCTAATGACACGTGATTTAGCTATACATAAAATGGCCAAAAGCACTTTCTTAGAAAAGCAAGTGTGTCAGTTAAGTATGTATGTAGACTTGACATACTTGGGAAGAAAATACCTCAATCAACTAACTGCTTTTAGAAGGCCAGCTATAGGACATTTTCTTGATTTACATTTGATAGAGGAGAACACAGCCCTTTTTGGGTAGTAACATTCCTGGGCAAGTTGGCCTAGGCTACATACAAAAGGTACTTGAATATTACATAGAATTAAACCTCTGTGGACATTGCTTCATTTCCTACCTTTGCATTCCTTAGTTAATCCAATGCCTTAATAAACGAGAAACTATAGTTTTTAAGCCAAATAAACCTTCTCTCTTAGTTGCTTTGAGTTATTGTTTTATAACAGCAATAAAAAAAGAAGAAAGAAAAGCAGGAACTGAACTGCTCCCACAGCAATCTGTGTCCAAATCCTGTGGGGAAGAGAGCTGGACTCACAGAAGTAAAGACAATCCTGAGAGCTCTGAGGAGACAACTACTTCTGACCACATTCCTGACCAAAGAGAAACCTGCTTCGTGCCCTCTGTGCCCTCTGGGCACAGGAACCTAAGAGCACTAAGGGGCAAGACCCTTCCAGTTTCTGCCTGGGCCAAGAGCTGAAAGCCAGTCCCCAGGAATGCTGACACACCTGAGAGCAGCGGTAAGACCAACTGTTCTTCTCAAGCGACCTGCCTATTGGTCTGAGGACACACAAAGGCAGGAGCAATCTGGGACAGGACACTTCCAGTTTCTGTGTGCATCCAGAGCTGAACCACTCCCACAGTTCTCTGTACCCAAATCACATGAGGGAGAGAGCTGTACTCTCAGAAGTACAGAAAATCCTGAGAGCTCAGGGGAGACCACCACTTTTACACACATTCCTGGCCCAAGAGGAACCTGCCTAGTGCCCTCTGGATACAGGAACCTAGGAGAAGTCAGGAGCAGGACACTTCCAGATTCTGCTTGAGCTGAGATCTGAAAGCCAGTCCCCAGGAGCACTGACACACTTGAGAGCAGAGGTAAGACAAACCCTTGTGATCCAAACAACTGGCCTGGAAACCAAAGGACATGCAAACACAGGAGCAGCTCTGTGTTCCCAGATCCAGCTGAAAGAAAAAAGGTCTACAGGAGTGTTGACACACATGCGTACAGAAGGGTCAAACCACTGCCAGAGACAGCAAGACAAGCTAATACCAGAAGCAACATGATGGCAAGAAGCAAGCGTGGGAACCTAAGCAATAAAAACCAAGACTACTTGGCATCATCAGAGGCCAGTTCTCCCACCAAAGAAAATAGTGGATATTCCAACACACTAGAAAAGCAAGGTTTGGATTTAAAATCTCATCTCATGATGATGATAGAGGACTTTAAGAAGGACATAAATAACTCCCTTGAGAAATACAAGAGTACACAGGTAAACAAGTAAAAGCACTAAAATAGGAAACACAAAAATCCCTTAAAGAACTACAGGAAAACACAACCAAACAGGTGAAGGAATTGAACAAAACCATTCAGGATTTAAAAATGCAAAGAGAAACAATAAAGAAATCACAAAGGGAGACAACCCTGGAGATAGAAAAACCTAGGAAAGAGATCACGAGTCTGTTGCTGTAAAATTATAAAAAATGGTGCTGCCTTTTATCCCACACTAGATTGAACACCATCGCGCCCCAAGATATCTGACAGATATCTTCATCTCAGTCAGCAAAGCTTCTCATCTACTTTGCTCTATCTCATATCACACTAGTGATGACTTCTATGAACCTGGCAACAATCTCTCTAACCATCTAGTTCCCAAGGCAGGTTGGCACCATGCCAGACATACACGTCTCCAGCCACCATATACACTCTTGAACTTAAATCACCACATGAAAAAACACACAACACAATAATCTCTGATCCAATTGATAATATAAAATTTGGTCATCTAGTCATACAAAGCCCTGCACACCCATCGATTAAGAATATTCATAACAACCAGTAAATGTGCAGAAAGGAATCTTAACATCCACCTCCATGTTCTCTCAGCTGCTTCTCCCTCTTCTTGTTCCAGTCCCTAATCTTTCAAACTTTCCTCACAACCATCCTTCTTTCCCATCCAATCACAGGCCTCATTCTATCTTGTACATGCCTTCAGCCATGTAACATCATCCTACAGGAGTCATAGACACAAGCATCCTTAACAGAACACAAGAGATAGAAGAGAAAATCTCAGGAACAGTAGATATCATAGAAAATATTGACACAATTGTCAAAGAAGATGTAAAACCCAAAAAACGCCTAACAAAACATCCAGGAAATGCAGCACGCAATGACAAGATCAAACTTAAGGATAATAGGTGTAGAAAAGAGGGAAGAATCCCAACTTAAAGGACCAGTAAATATCTACTACAAAGTTATAGAAGAAAGCTTCTGTAACCTGAAGAAAGAGATGCCCAAAAACATACAAGACAACTACATAACTCCAAATAGATTGTACCAGAAAAGAAAATCCTCCTGTTACATAATAGACAAAACATCTTAGGGATGCAGGAATGGTTCAATATATGGAAATCCATCAATGCAATCCACCATATAAACAAACTCAAAGAAAAAAACACACAGTATCATCTCATTAGATGCTGAGAAAGCATTTGACAAAATTCAACACCCCTTCATGGTAAAAGTCTTGGAAAAATCAGGAATTCAAGGCCATACCTAAACATAGAAAAGGCAATATACAGCAAATCAGTAGCCAACATCAAACTAAATGGAGAGAAATTGAAGCAATCCCTGTAAAATCAGGGACTAGAAAAGGTTCCCCACTCTCTGCGTGCTTATTCAATATAGTACTTAAAGTCCTAAGGAGAGCAATCAGACAACAAAAAGAAGTCAAGGAGATACAAATTGGAAAAGAAGTCAAAATATCACTATTTGCAGATGACATGATAGTATACTTAAGTGACCTCAAAAGTTCCACTACAGAACTACTAAGCCTGATGAACAATTTCAGTAAAGTGACTGAGTATAAAATTAACTCAAACAAATCAGTAGCCTTCATTCACTCAAAGAATAAACAGGCTGAGAAAGAAATTAGGGAAATGATATCTTTCACAATATTCACAAATAACATAAAACACCTCAGGGTGACTCTAACCAAGCAGTGATAGAAGTGTATGACAAGAACTTCAAGCCTCTGAAGAAAGAAATTGAAGAAGATCTCAGAAGATGGAAAGACCTCTCATGCTCATGGATTGGCAGGATTAATACAGTAAAAATGGCCAGTTGGCCAAAAGCAATCAACAGATTCAATGCAATCCTCCTCAAAATTCCAACTCAATTCTTCATACAGTTAGAGCAATTTGCAAATTCATTTCCTATCCTCAACAATAAAAGAACTTCTGAGAGAATCACCATCCCTGACCTCAAGCAGTATTACAGAGCAACAGTGATACAAACTGTATGGTATTGGTATAGAGACAGGAGGGTAGATCAATGGAATAGAATTGAAGACCCAGAAATGAACCCACACACCTATGGTCACTTGATCTTTAACAAAGGAGCTAAAACCATCTAGTGGAAAAAAGATAGCATTTTCCTCAAATGGTGCTTTTTCAACGGTACTTTTTCAACTGGAGGTCATCATGTACAAGAATGCAAATTAATCCATTCTTATCAACCTGTACAAGGTTTAAGTCCAAGTGGAGACAATGCATTGCATTAGTCAATTTCATTCCATTCAGTGTAATCGTAGTTTTGACACACGTGATAACACACAAAAATATGAGCAGTCAAAGAAGGTTTATGACAGTTACCAATAACCTAAGTAAGCAAGTCAAAAGATTCAATTTAAAGATCAGAAATCATTCTTATAAACTACACAAAGCACCAGAAGAATTGTCAATATAATCAAATGCTTGGACGTCTGCCATCTTCCAAGTAGGTGGGGGATGGGACTATAATAGAGGTAGCAGATATGAGACCTGAATAGTTTCATTGGGAAACAGTTTATTAGATTTCCATCCTTTATGAAACAAATACCTAATGATTGTGACAGCCCACATTTACCTGTTGAGGTTGTCTGTTCCTGCCACTCCTCCCATTAAATGATTTCATTTGAATCACACATTTAATTGAACAGTGGAGCTCTTTCTCTGAACTGCTCAAATCTGTTCTCCACAAAGGGATTTTGAGTTCTGTGGAAAGTGCTGCTGTAAACTTAGGTGGTTCAATCCAAAACAAAAAATGATAGAAACTGATGGGATTTTTCTGATGCTATTTTGGAGAGCAAACCAGATACACTCAAACTAATAAAAGAAAATGTGTGAAAGAACCTCAGAAACATGGGCACTGGGGGAAATTTCCTGAACAAAACATCAATGGCTTATGTTCTAAGATCAATTAATTAAAAATGGGACCTCATAAGACTGTAAAGTTTCTGTAAGACCAAAGACATTGTCATTAAGAATGTCAATCAACAGATTGGGAAAAGATCGTTACCAATCCTACATCTGAGAGAGGCCTAATATCCAATATATACAAACTCAAGAAGCTGAACTCGAAAGAACCAGATGGGGTACAGAGATAAACAAAAAATTCTCAGCTGAGGAATATCAAATGGTTGAGAAGTACCTAAAGAAACGTTCAACATCCTTTGTCATCATGGAAATGCAAATCAAAACAACTCTGAGATTCTACCTCACTCCAGTCAGAATGGCTAAGATCAAAAAACTAAGTGACAACAGATGTTGGCCAGGATGTAGAGAAAGAGGAACACTCCTCCCTTGATGGTGGGATTGCAAGCTGGTACAACCACTCTGGAAATCAGTCTGGAGGTTCCTCAGAAAATTGGACATTGTACTACCTGGGGACACAGCTATCCCACTCCTGGGCATATACCCAAAAGATGCTCCAACATACAACAAAGACACAGGCTCTACTATGTTCATAGCAGCCTTATTTATAATAGCCAGAAGGTGGAGTGAACCAGATGCCCTTCAACAGAGGAATGGTTATAGAAAATGTGGTACATCTACACAATTTAGTACTACTCAGCTATCAAAAACAATGACTTAATGAAATTCTTAGGCAAATAGTTGGAACTAGAAAATATCATCCTGAGTGAGGTAACCCAGTCACCAAACAATGCACACGGTATGTACTCACTCATAAGTGTATATTAGCCCCAAAACCCAGAATACCCAAGATACAATTCACAGAGCACAAGAAGCTCAAGAAAAAGAACAAGAAAAGTGTGGATGTTTCAGTTCTTCTTAAAAGGGGGAACAAAAGTATTCATAGGAGAGGATATGGAGACAAAGTTTGGAGCAGAGAATGAAGGAATGGCCTTTCAGCGTCTTACCCCAAAACTAGACAATAGCAATGAAGCATGCTGACAGGGCCTGATGTAGCTGTCTTCTGAGAGGCTCAGACACAGGCAGATGCTAGCAGCACACCATTGAACTGGAAATGGGGTCCTTGTTGGAGGAATTAGGGAAAGGATTGAAGGAGTTGAAGGGGTTTGCAACCTCATAAGAACAACAATACCAACCAACCAGAGTCTTCCATCCCTGGGGCTAAACCACTACTCAAAGTACACATGGACAAACCCATTTCTCCAGCAGTATATGTAGCAGAGGACGGCCTTGTGTGGCACCAATGGGAGGAGAAGCCCTTGGTCCTGACATGGTTGGACCCCCCAATGATAGCAAAAATCAGGGTGGGGAGGCAGGTAGGGGGTGGTTGGGGAACAGGAACACTCTTATTGAGGAAGGGGAGAGGGATGGGATAAAGGGCTTATGGCCTGGAAACCAGGAAAGGGTACAACATTTTAAATGTAAAATAAAAAATAGCCAATAAAAAAATAGAAACCCATCTAGAATAACAATTGATTCTCTCATGGACCTCACAATATTTCTTGCACTTTTGTGGGATTAAGATAGAGGAACTTGATGCTTTAAACTAGTAAAACCATTGAGTGGTCAGAGTTTAAGAGCTGTTAAGGGACCCTTGAAGATAATGCCTAGAGAAATGCGAACAATGGAGGCCTTGCATATGAAATTTTAGAATGAAGTTTGATTCCATTAACAACTGTATCAAGGGTGTTATGTGATATTTTGACTTAAAGAAATTATAGGTGGTTGTTAGATGACCAAAAATCAGTGCTATCTAATAATAGCCCACAGTAATTGAAATGAAATCTGGAATTTATTCAGTATGTGATGACACTGAGGCCTGAGGCTAACTAAACACGGTAACGGTTTATTCAGTGGTACCATCAGTACTCATGCAAAGCAACTCAAGCTTGGACTCTGTGGATTCTCTATAAGAGATCAGGAGAGAGTACTGGTGAAGTTACATGGTAAAGAGACCATGAAACTGAAGGGTTAGAAAGAATAGACCTTGAACCATGGTCAATATACATGGTTATTACAGAGAAGAAGCCTCAGTGTCAGTGGAGTCCCAAAGATATTGGAGCATCTATTAGCATGGGATAACTGTCGAGGACAGCAGCAGATACAGAGTAGAGGTGGCTTAAACCTAGGAGAGAAGGTTATGTAATGCCAATAGGAAAACTAGGGTAGTCAAATTGCCAGAGCCCTTTGGAGCCAGGAGATTATGAATGAATTTCAGATGCCAGAAAAATCAGGAACAGCGTTCTCTTTACACTGATGTGTGTTGCTTTTGTTTCTGTCTGACTGTGCCCGCGTTCTTCCCTCTTGGAATCAGAAACAGTTGTGGTGGGAGGAGGGTGTTTGGTTGCTTGGCTTTGTTCCGTTTTGCAGGCACTCACAGTTAAGATATAGTGAATAACTTTTAAAAGACATCGGATTTTAAGAGGTGGTATTTTAAAATCTATAACGTTTAAAGTTATAATTGTTTTTTTATTCTAATGGACTATGTGATTTTTATAGGCGGTGAAACTGTATGTCACACAGTGATGTGTATGTGGTCAAGTTGACAAGAGGTAGACTTGTCAAGGCTAATCTTGGTTATCAAGTGGACATAGGGAAAAAGAAACCTCAGCAGAAAATTGTCTCAGTCATCTTGATTTGTGGGCAGGATACTGTGACATTTTGTTGTTTTTCTTCTCTGTCTTTCTCTTTCTGTTGTTTTTGCTGCTGCTTTCTCTATTTTATTCTATTAATGTTTTCTTTGAAACTTTTTTTGTTCAAAAGGTAGTTTCGATGCACTATATTCTTATCAAAGTTTTCTTCCCTCAAATCCTCCCCACCCATCTCCCTACATAACTCCGCACCATTTCTCTATTTCTTCCTCTCTCTTTGAAAACAATTGCAAAAAGAATTAACACACACATACACACCATAAAAACCACAAAATAAGAAACCATGATACAGAAGCAAAAATCTACTAGACCAAAACAAATACTCAAGAGATGAGAACAAAATGTTTACAAAAATAGCATTGAATTTGTTTTGAGTTGCGTTATTCTGACAACTAAGAAAATTGAACATTTTTAAGTGTGTCTCAACCATAAGAGATTCGTATATGTTTAGCTCTGTATCCCATTTTTTAATCAGGTTATTTGGTTAGTTGGTATTTGATATTTTAATTAATTTATACATTTTGGATTTCGCCCTCTATCAGATATAAGGGTGAAAAGGAACTTTTCTCAATATGTAGGCTGCCGTTTTGTTCAATTGGCAGTGTCCTTTGCATTACAGAAGCTTTTTATTTTCATGAGGCCCCATTTACTAATTTTTCATCCTAGTGCCTGAGCTGTTGGTGTTCTGCTCAGGGACTTGTCTCTTGTAACAATGCGTTCAAGAGTATTTCCCACTTTCTCTTCTACTAGATTTAGTGTATGCAGATTTCTGTTGATGTCCTTGATCAACTTGGATTTGAGTTTTGTGCAGGGTGATAGATATGGTTGTAATTGCATTCTTCTATGTTCAGACACCTATTTAGCCCAGTATCATTTGTCGAATATGCTTTCCTCATTTCATTGTATGGTTTTGGCTTCTTTGTCAAAAATTAGGTGTTCTTAGGTGTGCAGGTTTACTTCTGGGTCTTTGATTTGATTGCAGATAAACCTGTTTGTTTTTATGTCATTATACTGATTTTCTTTTTACAATACCATTGTTTTGTAAGACAGATTGAAATCAGGAATGGTGATACCTCCAGTTCTTCCATTGTTTAGAATTGTTTTAGCTGTCATGTTTTTGTTTTTTATTTTGTTTTTCAATATGAAGTTGAGAATTGCTCTTTCAAGGAATAAAGAGTTATGTTAGAATTTTGGTGGTAACTGCATTGACTGCAGATTGCTGTTGGTATGACCGCCATTTTTAATTTGTTAATCCTATGGATCTTTGGGCATGGAAGCTCATTCTAACTTCTGGCACATTTTTTTTTTTGCTTTATTTCATTAAAGACTAGAAGTTCTTTGCATACATGTTTTACACTTGCTTGGTTTGAGTTATACCAATATACTTTGTATTATTTGTGGCTATTGTGAAGGGTCTTGTTTCCTTAATTTCTTTCTTGGCCAATTTATCACATGTATAACGGAGGAACAGTGATTTTTTGAGGTAATTTTGTAACCAGCTTCTTTGAAGATGTTCATCAACAGAATTTTCAGGGACACACACACACACACACACACACACACACACACACACAATCGCAATCACAACATCTGCAAATAGAGATACTTTGACTTTTCCCTTTCCAATTCTATTCCCTTGGTCTCTTTTAGCTATTTTAATGCTGTAGCTAGGACTTCACTTACTACACTGAATAGCTGTGAAGAGAATGGACAGCCTTGTCTTGTCCCTGATATTAATGGAATTGCTCTACATTTCTCTCCATTTAATTTGATGTAGGATGAAATTTAAAGGCATTTTTGATGTGTTGTTTTTTGACTTTAGGGACAATAAGAGGCTTTTAATTATTTGTTAGTCATTTTATTATTTTTTTGTTGTTGTTTTGAGACCTCTCTGATCAGACCCTAAGCTTGTATTTTTAAATATATCATTTGTGTGGCTACACATGTGTATGTGTTTTTCTTTATTTTGAAGGCTTTTTTATACTAATTCTTGTCCATATATATAGCTGAAAAAGACTTTATTCAATTCCATGCTCTTCTTTCTCATTTGACTGTTTCTTTAGCTGTGCAGACAAGTTTTTGTTTCATTTTTTTCCCAAGGTACCGCCTGTCAATTGTTGGCCTTAATTCTTGGGATAATTGATCCTATTCAGGCAGTCTTTTGATGTAAAATATTTATGTTCAATATTGCCCATGGTTTCTTCTTTATAGTGTACAATATTGACCATGTTTTCCTTTGGGTGTTTCTCTGCTGTTAGCATTCTCCCAAAAAGCTATATATTATCTATTAAACATCTATCACAAGAAACACGATTTTCTGTTGTTGGTTTGTGCTCATCAGTAAAATAACAAAACATAAGGGCTATTACTTTTGCCCTTCTTCATGTCCTAGAGGTGGAAGATAACTCCCTATTTCTAGAGATATTCTTCACCTCTGGCATAGACCACAGAGGACTTGAGGTAGTTCATTTTTTAATAAATTCATGGTACCAGCAAGGATCACAAAAGAGGGAAGCAACCAATACAACCATAACTGGCCTAGTAGCATAATTCTAACAGTACAACAGTGGCACAAATAACTTATTGGTAGCAAACAGCTCTCTACTTGAACTTGAGACCTATTTGGGCAGAGGAAAAGCATGTACAAGAAACCTAGGAGCATATGTACCAGAGGCTGACATCTGCATCAATGGGAAGGGAGGCTATTGGTCCTGTGAAGGGGTTGGGGGGCAGCACCCTCCTAGAAGCAGGGGGAGGGGAAGGGGATAGTGGAATATGGGGGTTTGCAGAGGGAAAACTGGCAAAAGGAATAACATTTGAACTGTAAAGAAATAAAATAACAAATAAAAAAAGAAACCTATCCAATTACCTGTGATTTGTAAAGTGATGTATATTGGAGGATATGCTACAATCACTACTTCACTAAACAATTATAGCCCCCAATAAAGGAATGCCCAAAGTTGGAGAAATAGTCTTTCCCAGCAAAAAGGTCACCAATTATTTAAGTCATTGGTGAATTCCTATCTTGAAAAACCTTAGCAATGAGTGTGTTAACGTAAATATGGGACAATCCATGTAGAGAAAATGATGAGTGTCAATGGAGAAACTGATTAATTTACCCTCAATCTGAAAGTTATCCTTTTCTTCACCACTGCTATTATTTACTAAAGAGTGATATGATTTAATTATCAAAAGGACAAAGTCATCATAAATTATTTTACCTTCATGTTTGCATAGTAATGCTTTATTTTCTCTTGAAAATATGATTATAAACTTTACAAAAATTGAAGAGTAAATTACATTGAGTGTTTTCATGATGTATTTATCAAATAGATAGGAATAATTATTTTTATGTATCTGCAACATAATAGAAAGCATTAAATGTTCATCTAACTTTTATTTAATAGAATCATATTTTTAATATGTGCAACAGTTAAATTTTACTTTTATCAGGAGAGAAATTTCATTTGTTCCATCTGTTTGCTAATTTTACCTAACCAAATTAGAATTACATCTTGCTTACACAATTATCATGTGATATTCCTCTATGGAACAGAAATCCATTCTTAGACTCTTCAGGGGAAAGTGGTAATTTTACTCTGTGGCAAAACAGCCACACGAATGGTCTGTGATTTTCATTTTCAAGTAAAATTGTTCTTGAAACAAAAAAAACTAAGAAGGAGAATCAAGTTTTGTTTCAAATTGCATTACGGCCTGTATTAGGGTATGGTTGGCTGCTCAGCGATGTGAGCCTCCTGTGCTCTGCCAGAGGAAACAATCCTAGATATGGGATTTTCAAGCTTATAAAGGTAACTCAATTGCTTGGGAGGCATTTTCCTGTGTGGTTTTTCAAAGTATTCTGAGAAGAAGAAATGCAATATTGGAGATTAGCCTTTAAAATAAACCAAGATGCTGTGTTGAGTATTTTGAAATTCTTTACTTCTGAATAAAGGAGGAAACAACAGAGATTTGGAAACAGAGATGAGGTAGAAATGAAAAGACAGAAACAATTTGAGTGAGTATAAATCTGTTTCTGTGGGCTCTCACCTTCGACGATTTTCTTCTCTGTGAATGATTATAACATTTTGGATACAAGATTCTTAATAAGTTGCTAATGAAAGTGTATCCATAATTTTAACACTGTGCTTAGAAAAATACTCCCACTTTCAGTTGTCACTTGGGGAAATGGAGTCAAGAATCACATACCGATGTTTTAAATCCCAGGGTTTCTAATGATGATTAAAAAAAAATAAATAAAAGAGCTTTGGAAACAAAGTCACATTTGCTCTTAAAAACAAACCCTGAACTATTTGCAAGTACACTTTTTATGGAATACATATGCTAAATTTTTCGTGCATTTTATAGTATAAAATATGATCTTTAATTCAGACCAATTATACAGGATTTATCGGCTGGTACTGACATTTCCTAGCTTATTTTCTTATTTTATTATAAGACTCCCTATAACAATTCTGGTAGGCTATTCTCTAGATTAAACACATTTTAAGAGGGGCTATGGAGATAGCTTAGCAGATAAGAGCAGATGCTGGTACTCCAGAAGACCCAGGTTAGATACCTGTAACTGAAGTTCTAGTGAATCGGATGCCCTTTTGGTCTCTAAGGGTACCATGCACACAAGTGCATGAATGGGTGTAGAAAACCACAAGAAAAATATGCTGTTTTCCTTTTTTTCTTAAACACCTTCTTTTATTTGTGTGTGTGTGTGTGTGTGTGTGTGTGTGTGTGTGTGTGTGTGTGTGTGTGTGTGTGTGTGTGTGTTCACGTTCGTGGTGGGACCGGTATTGTGTACAATGTGTCTAAGCCTGTAGAGGTCATAAGAAGTTGCCAGATCTCCATGGAGCTCTAGTAACAGGTGGTTGTTAACACCCCAATGTGGATGCTGGAAATTATATTCAGATACCCTGAAGGAACAATATACTCTGAGTCAACATTTCAGACAGAGATTTGTGTCTTAAAGGCACTACATTGGGGATCTTTCCCCAGGTCTATTATCTGTTACTGGTACTCACTAAGAAATTTCCTCTCTTACTATCATTTTTGTTGACTTGTTTGAGCACAACATTGTCATGTCTGTTCAGTATTATACCACAGAGATGGCTCTGAGTAAACACACAGTCGAGTTCTTAAGTCCTTTAGAAACCACCACATGTCATATGGCTGTGTAGCTTAGATATGGTTCTAGTGTGAATCCTAACAGTGGGAACGGTGCTGTCTCAGACTCTTTGGTCTGTTCTTAGGACTCCTTTTCTCCTATTAAGTTGCCTTGTACAGCTTTGCTATAACAATTTGTGCCTCGTCTTATTGGAACTTGTTACTCTCCATTTTGTTGGTATTCCTGGAGGCCTTCTGCTTTCTGAAGGGAAACAAAAGAGGAGAGGATCTTGGAAAAGGGGAAGTGGAGAACTGGGAGCAGTATGAGAGAAGACAATGTGTGTGTGTGTGTGTGTGTGTATGTGTGTGTGTGCGTGCATGTGTGCGTGTGCATGTATGTGTTTGTGTGTGTATGTGTATATATACACAAATGTGCATACATTTATATTTATATACACATATGTAGATGTGCAAAAAAGGCAAATCATATTCTCAAAATATTCTCATATATTGAAATAAATATGAGAATTGTTTTCTGAAGAAAGACACCAGTAATTTCCTCACATCATTTTAGGACCCTGGTTATACCTCCACAGCTGTAAAATAGATGATGTAACTGCTCCATGTTCAGTGTCGTGAAGAAATTCTATTTTAGTTCCATGACTAAGGGGTTTCCATGTGTCATCAGGATGGGGAACTAAAGCCACCTCACAGCAGGCATCTGACAAGAGCTGAATATCAATCAAGCGTGACATGATTCCCGAGATGGAAAGTGACACTTGTGACAGTTCCACAGCACCTACACTCCAGCTCAAAAGACAGAACCTTGGTTCAGCAAGTAAGGAACAATGGAGTACATTCTGTAGAATACTGACAAATGCATGGTATAATGACTGTGATACAACAGTGTTTAAAACATTATGGAAACTTAACATTGTACATATAAAATAAGGGGAATATCCTAACTAAGCTCAGAAGATGGTGGTGGTGGGTATTTGAAAGCTATGGGAATGGTTCACTGACAACAAATGGAAAGCGTGGTGAGGACTTCTGGGGTGTATATGAAAATATTAAATGTGGATTAAATTCATATTCACATAATAACCCCTCAGGCTGGAAAAATGAATGTTGTTTTCACTGATTCTGTTAATGTTGTCATCTAGCAGCAGGCAGTTGCTTGCTTCTACATATTACATGGGCTGACATTGAATGTTCATTATGTTTATGTCCTAGAGTATGCATGCTAGGATACGATGATACTTAACACCAGTTTTGCACAGAGGACTGCAAAGATGCTAGAGCTCTTGTGAAATACAAATCACCCAGTGGTGGATAAAAAATTCAAATAATATAATTCCATCATGTATATTTGAACAGGGAAATCTAGGGGGTAACATATTTACAGAAATAAAAAACAAAGTCATTAGTACAGTGATCTCTCCTCCCAGAGAGTCTATGTCTCCTATAATTTTTCTTCAGTCATTCATTATTGAATGTTTTGATCTTTACCACATATTCAAGTATTATCACTGAAACGGCCTAGGAAGGGAACTTAGATCCTTCTAATTTTGAATCTGGTAGCCATAGACCTCAGTTGAGTTCCAGTCCCTCAGTAGGTTTCACAAATGAGTGTTGGACACAAAACAACACATTTGCTGTCATCCATATAAGGTGATGCTCAATACTGTTAGTTTTACACGAGCATCTGGAAAGTCTGTGGACAGGATTCTAGCAACAGAGAACCAGGTAAAGGACGCCAGTTTGTATGGACTTAGTCATGGAGAATGGGTACCTTCTCTACTCAGTCTCAGTTTCTTAGATCGTCAACTACTTGTCTTACTAGTTTTGAAATGAGATAGCAAGGAAGTTAGTAAGTTTCTTCCTATGAATCAACTCTATTCTTTAATAGATAGACTACGTAGATCTAGAGGATATCAAAATAAGTGATATCACTTTTGAAAAGGAAGTTCTAAAAAGTGAATATGGCAATGACACTGATTATCTGAATCCAAATTACTATATTCTCATGTGCCCTTCTGCACGGAAAGCAAGTTTTCAAGCTCCTGAGCATGCATACTTCCAGAACATCCAAAAAGTCAAAACACCTTGAAGACTGTTGGTGCCAATATATGTGCTTCTTTGTGAACACATATGTATATGTATTATGTAGCAATAAATATGATATCCTCTGCTCAGTGTTATGATCCTCTGGCCCCCATGAGACTTTGGTGTTTCTGCTGTTATTTCATAACACTAACAATTAAAAGCCATGTTAATGTTTGAATCTTTTATTCTCAGATAATAAAAATATTATGTTCTTATCTTCTAAACATTAAAAAACATTAAACCTCCAATGTAGTAATATTTTGCTATCAACTTAAGGAAGGTAAATTTGTCCAATATATAGGTCTAATTTAATTTTTATTCTATAATTTTTAATTGAAATTGTAATAATTTAAATTCATTTAGACATTTTATGATCAGGTCTTTTATTCATAGAGCCCGTGTCTATTTTTTCTTTGAAATAAAACATATATTAATATTTAACAAAAATTTTATCCTTGGTGCATGGAGTAGTTAGGATTTCTTACCAGGCTAGGCCCTAGAAACACGGTTTCTCACCAGGCTACATCGTAGAGGAGAACACACAAAGCATGGGTGTGAGCAGGTGGTGTAGGCAACACGTCTGATGCTTTCTCTTCTGTTGTTAAGTTTCCTGGTTGCTCTGGCCTCTTTGCACTGACTTCATCTTCTTTTCAAATAGCTTTTTCCCTTTTCTCATCTCTGCATGCTTCTTGTCGCCAGTTCCCTTCTCCTGTTTCTTAGCCACAACCCTCTCACCAATGAGTAAGAGTGAGACTACCAGTCCACTGTGGAGGAGTTGCTTTGGTCTAGGGATGGAAACAGGGATGTTCAAGGTCCTGAGCATAAATGAGAACCATCCAACTCCTCCTAGAAGATGCACAGGCTTTTTCTTTACAACAACTTTATTACGATATCATTCACGAATAAAGTTGGATGTGTCTATATGCAAAATCTTAACAAAATATTGACATGTGTTTATAACCTGTAAAGTGCTTACCATAGTAAAGTCATCACCGACTAATTTTAATTTACTCTCCAGAGCATACAGAACAGAATTGTGTGTGTGTATGTATATATATGTAATACAACTCTAAATTACATAGACCTCCAGCATGCATCCTTCCTATCTGAAAATGTATATGCCTTGATTGATATCCTCTCCTTTACCATGCTCAGCAATTGTAGCCATATACTATTTATCATTCTTCTCTCTGCTACATCTAACCTGGATCATATAGTGTCTGTTTGTGTCCAGTTCATTTCACTCAGCAGAATGTTCCTCAGCTAATCCATAGTGTCACAGCAGCAGGGTTTTCTATTTATGACTAAAAAAATGTTCCATGCCAGGTACATACCACATTTTCTTCATCCATCATCTACCAAGAGCGATTTAGGTTGCTTTCATGTCCTGAGAGTGATTAATGATATTTTAATGGACATGGAACTCACATATCTCTTTTAGACACTGAATTTATTTCATTTGTATATATTTTAAAATGAAACTGGGTCTAAATTCTAGCATTGTTTTAATTTAGGGAAAGGTGAAGATTCACACTGTGTATTCCCATTAACAGGTGTACTCTTTCTCCACATCTTTGCCAAAATGCATCTTTCTTTTTGACGATGTTCATCCTAACACATAGAGTGAAAACTTTAAGTAAAAAAATGAACAGCGAGTGAAAGGCCAACAGTATGAAATCCTAGAAGAAAGAGAAAATAATTGTCTTACGTTCCACATGCTAATTGAGATCATGTGGTACCTCTCTCTACGCCTGATATATTTTAATTAATGGTAGGATATTAAATTCTACCTATGTTGCTGTAAATTGGCATTCTATGAATTCATATGACTTATGTCAGTCACATTATATGTGATGAACACATAGAACATTTCCAGCCCTTTCTTGCTTACTTCTTTGGGAGGTTCCTCCACCATATTGAAATTTTTTGTTTGTTTAATTTTGAGAAGCACCTCCAAACTGGGTTCAATTATAGAAATACTAATTTCCACTTCCACCCACAATGTCACAAAGTGTCCATTTCCCCATTGTGTGGCTTTTCTGTCCTTGACTTGTTTTCTTTGGTGACAGCAATTCTAACACAGAAGATTAGAAAACTTTATTAATTCTATTAATATCACTTAACAAATAGAACTTTAAATCACAAATGACTTTTGGAGATTATAATGTGCACATAGTGAAATTAAATGGTTTTCTATAGCCATAAACTTAAGTTGGCATGGAATCAGTTTTTTCCCTTATGTTTTCACTGTATTATCTAAATTTAAAATGTATGTATGTATGTATGTATGTATGAATGTGTATATATATATATATATATATATATATATATATATATATATATGAATGTATGTATTATGTGTATTGCCCAGGCTTTTAAGGTGGCTTAAGAGGAAAATGTTCTTACTGCTAAGCCTGATGACTCAAAATTTATTGCTAATATCAAATGGTAGTAGAAAACTAAATCTCCTGAATATTTCCTCTGAGTTCTATACAAATATAGCAGGCGTATATGTATATATGCACATGCTATGAACATGCATGCTCACAATCAAGCAAATTAAATTATACTGTTAAATGTGTCTATGGTTACCATATTTGCAGCAAATTGATTCTTGGGTTCATTTGGTGGCAGAGAGAGTATAATAGGATCTCTGATGTAACATAATTTTATTAAAGTAGTCCACACATTGGACCTTGATATTTTCAATTTTAAATGAACATCTTCTGGATTGGAGATCTTTAAGAGGTTAATAAACTCCAGCATACAGTATTTTTTTAATGAGCAACATTGTCTTTTAGTAGTATATTTATGAAATTGACATAAAAGACACAAAGTTCAGCATATTCTAATTAAAAGAATCATAAAAAGAATATGATTTGAGAGGCAATAGAAATATTTATTACCAAATAAAGGAAGAACTAGGTAATCCTTTCTAATGTAAGTTCAATGAATAGAGTTAGAGACACATTAACACAAAATATAGAATTAATGGCCTTGATAACTCAATAATGTAATTTAACAGAGTATTTTGAAATTACCAATTCATACTATATGGCAGAAAGAAGTTTTGCTTCTTTAAAATTTGGTATAATAGTCTACATTATTAACTTTAACCAGAGGTTTATACATTTAATATTGAAAAAGGTTAATATTCTAATTTATCATAGTATTCTCTTTCTTCGATATCAACTTGATTATTAGAAATTGTGCCAAAACAGTGTTTTTCTACCCTTTCATAGTGTAAAACATAATCTAATTAGATGCCGTTTTTATCTGTAAATATTTGTTGACTAGAGTAAATTTCCATCAAGAAAACAGTTTTAAAATAGAATAACCTATGAGAAAAATGCTAATGAATATTTTGTCATTAATATAAATCAATATTTATTAATTATTTACATTTGAGAATAAAATATTATTCACCTTATAAAATATGAATAAATCAGCAGGTATCATGTATATGTGGACATATCACAATATCATAGGTTAGTAAACATTGACTGACCAATCCTTCCTCGTGGCTGTATAATTTTGTTTGTTATTGCTGAAGTTTAATGTTCAATACAAAGTCATTCAAAACTCGTGGCTGAATGTGAATATAAAGTAGTTAAGGGAAGCCTTTTAGGGTTGTTCTTGAAATGATATGTACATAGAATGTAAGCCTCTAGAAAGCAATGGGGACATTTGAAGTTGGACTAAATGCATTGTGAACTGTTGTAAGCCAGGATTTTGTGGAGACCAGAGAGTAGAATGTGCTGATTTGAATGATATGTCTCCAATAGGCTCAGACATTTGAATACTTGGTCCGTAATTGTAGGCACGAAGGGAACAAATTTAGGAGGTGTGGCCTCAATGGCAAACTATGTCATCGAGGGAAGGATTGGATAGCTTAAGGCCTCAGCTTTCTTGCAGTCTTTTCTCTCTGCCTTGTGTGTGTAGTTTAAATATGTGAGCTCTCCAGTTCTCCAGACACCATGCTTGTACTATTTCATCACGAACCCTTGGAACCATAAATCAAATAAAAACATCTTTTCCTTTAAGAGAAAAAAAAAGGATGCAAGCTACATGAGACATTCCCCACATAAAAATGGAAGGTAACAAAAATTATGTATATTTTAAGTTGATCAACTCTGATTTTGAAACATGGGTATATTAAATAATTCATCCCTGAGTGGCTCACAAATAAAGGGGAGTGTTTGTGAACTACTTTACCCCCCCCCAGCAGACATTACTTTTGGTTATCACTAGTGGAGAGGGGAAATCTACTGACAATTAGAGAATAGAGAACTGGCTAACCCTCTTTGAACGTACAGCTCAACACACTACGGCACATCTCTATCTGGCCCAGAATGTCAATAATACAACTATTAAGAAAGTGGTTTAAATAAAATAGATCAATAACTGTTTAAAACATAGCCCAAACTCAGAATTCTGTCTCGGTCTCTGTCTCTCTGTCTCTATGTCTCTCTCTTCCCCTTCTCATTATCTCTCATTCTTTCTCTGATCTTTCACTAATGGAGTATTTGTTGAGGATCAATGGTACTTTATAATTAGACTTGAAATCTGTAAAACAGACATAAACTACAAAATTATATATTAATATATATATATATATATATATATATATATCCCTAACAAGATAAAATCCATGTTCTCCAGAAATATGACTTAAAGAATCTTCAAACAATCTTAAGGATGAATTCAGGATGCAAAGATGAAATAACTCAAAACTATCAGAAATCAGAGGTCACAAATAAGGAAAACAATAGACAGAATAAAAAGACCTTGCATTTGTGTAGATCTTTCACATTTAAGTCATATCCATTTTTACATTCAAATATTCTTTATGAGAAAGTTTCTGGAATTCACTTGTATCATTTTGTCTGCATCTCTCATTGACAGCTCAAAGTAAGAAAGTTATACTTTACTTCTACTTAGGATTCTCTGTGAACTTTTTCTTCAGTTTATTTAAATGATACTATCATTATAAAATGTGTTAAGCAAGTGACGTCCATATAGCATTTTGAAAGAAATTACAAAAATAAATCATGATGATTTTGGTCATTTTAAAGAACTTATTATACTCATTTAAATTCTACCCATAATCTTTTCCTTTGTACTTAATTGTTCCCTATATAAATTTTCTCTTAACACTGACTTCCATTCATTTACTGAATTAATTAATTGAAGACAAGGGAATACAAAAATGAGACAGAATCTCATTACTGGATTAATTGAACTAGGAAGTAAAGTTGTGAAATAATGAAACAGTGAAATGTGTTTCCACAATCAATTGATCATTTTGTACAATTCTCTCCTCATATGATCTCATTCATTTTGTTAACCATTTTATTTACTTTTTCTAGGTATTATTTTGACCACTTCATTGTTTCTGGTTTGATTCAAACACAAAAAGCTATGTTTTCTGTCTTCTACTGTAGGCACAGTTACACTTATTCTCTCTTTCTTTTTTTCTGGGCTCTATAGGTTTTCATATAATTTTGAGTAGATTTACATATGAGTAAAAGATGGAAATTTGAGAGAAAATGTAATATTTAAAACCCACATTTTGAGCATGCATTAAAATCCAATGTCTGATCCCAGGAGACTTCTTGAAAAGGGTTCAAGTGTGAGAGCATAGGTAAAATGTATCAAGAAATATCAGGGAAAATTTTCACACTAAAAGTAATTGGCTAGCATTCAAGTCATTGTCACAGAGCCTTCCTACTGTTTCACACAAGAAGATTTAAAATGCATTTGTATGTAATATTCTCTAACTTTAACATGTTTACAAATTTGAAATGTCTGTAGGCCTTGCAATTAACATCTAGACCAGGTAAGATTTGTAGACTTCCACCATCCAAGCAATGATCCAAGCAGATGTATAAAGCTTATACACTAATTAGTTTGTGTAAACCAGAGTTGTAGAGGTGTCCTCAGGTTCTAATGCAAGCCTTTAAGAAATAGCTAAATACCATCTATCTTTACATATATTAACTTAATTCAATTCAAACTACAATATTCTGGCAAAATTCCTAGAGTTTAACTGGAAACACTTTTATACACTTAGCTATCACTTTTTTACATGATTATTCTTTCTGCACATCAAACTTATTTTAGAAACACTAAATGCTATCCTTCATTATTTCATAAAATATGTTTTAAAAATATTTCATGTCTCAGCATTTACTTGAACTATGATAGTATTATTAGTAGTATTATCTTCTTTAGAATTCTCCATAAAAACAGAAATAACAGAAAAAATAAATGAGGGATGATAGACAGACAGACAGACAGATGTTCTATTCCTAAAACGCATCACACATATAACCAAAAAAAATGTTTCATTGAAAAAACTGTAATAATTCAGATTTATTTCAGTAAAAAAACTGATAAACAGAATACAAATCTGTTTTAATTGAGCATCTACTATTGCACAGCAATGTTTCAACAGTAATAATTTATAGTTCCACATCATGTACTATTTCTAACATCTTTACATGGGATGTATATCTATTATAAGTCCTTAGAAAATTACACAAACACACACACACACACACAAACACAAATACACACACACCTGGGATGCACACACAGACAACACACATGTAATGTTTACACACATATACACACACACATATATACAAAACTCACACACATAGGCACAAACACATATACAGTCTACACAAAACATACTAGGATATCTTTAGCATATCCTAGAGCAAAGATCATTTTATTTTCACAAATCAAATAATTATTGTTTTAAACTATTTCAAGGGGAACTGTCTGCATCAGCAGTGGACAGTTGGTATTGATATTTCTTGGTGAATCTACTCTGTATCCGTGTCAATGTGTTATCACAGAATAGGGACTTAATATAAGATTGGCCTTACCTCCAACTCTGAAACCATCCACTTTGTTTCAGCAGATTACAGTAAAGAAATTAATCAAAAGTTTAGGGAAATAAATCAGCTATTGAACTTTCTTCACCCAATTACCTCTAGAAATAAACATGAGAAGCATCATGAGACTGTAGATAAATATTCAATATACCTGTTTTCCTTGGCTAACTTATTCTCTCCAGGACCAGTGTCTTTAACTTTTCCAGGAACACTTATATTAACTGTGAGTCATAGGGGAAATCATAGGAGCAAAAGTGAAATAGACACATGGATTAATTAATAGTTGTGACTTTTCCCTTGGTAATCAATTTTGAAATCAACTCTCCATGTAACCTAGCATTTTTTACATGATTCACTCAAAATTGTACATATATTGATTTATTAATGTAGAAATCTTAATTGTCCACATTTTTGTTATTTTACTCATTTCTACAACCCCAATCACTTGCCTGTCTTCCAACTCAGTATCCTATTTGGCCAAAAAATTAAATTTTACTAGTCTTTCATTCACCAGTTAGATACTCGTGGCTTCCCTCTCATTGCTCATAATTTTAGCCACCTAAGTATATCCAAGTTTGCTCTTCTTGGCTTTCTAGACAATGTCACAAAGCACTGATGATGAGTCCAACCGGAATGCTTAAATTCAATTTTATTTAAGCTATTAACTGGGATGCAGTCATATTTCCTCATGCTGTTAAAAATCAGTTGCCAAGGATCATTGCAATATTCTTTAGGAAGAAATGGTCTACTTCACCTAAATGTAGGCAACTTCTCTATTAGCAACCAGTTCACCACTGCTTCACTCTCTTAGACAAGGTGAAAAGTACACTGACTCATTAAAATTAACTCCGCACCATTTTGCTATAACCTTTTCACTGGAAAAATTCTCCAAGTCTTTGGTATGGTAAATAATTCAGAAATGCTATTATTGGAACTTATCTGTTCCAATTTTATTTATTATAAAGAAAATAATTCTCAAAATTGGGAGAAAACACTTAAAATGAATTTTTAAAAATCAACTTCATTCTCACATGCATGGAGGAGCAATAGGACCTGAGATCCAAGGTTTTCCCCAGCCTCACAATAATTGTCAGGGAAGATGACTCTTATTTTTGCATGTACCAACTTGTAGTCGAGCTAAAGACTTCTGAAAACATTGTACTCTAGACTTTTGGCACTGGGGACTACTGAAACTGAAGCGTTAAAATACTGCCAGTCATCCTGTCCTGGAAAAACAGAATCAGAGCGCAAATTGTTTGCCTCTGCACTACCACTTCTCAAGATGTTGCCTTTCTAACACTTTCTGTGCCAATTCGATAAGTACTATGGACAATGAGAGGTAAAACTATATAAGTAAGCCATCTGGGGATTCTCTTTACACCAAAGAGGATGATTGTAGTTTGTTTTCTTTGTTTAAAAACCAATATCCTTTCCTTCAATCTTCCCAGTGGATAAGTTTACATAATATTTTACCACATTAACTTTTCTAAGAAATCAAACGTAAATCTGGACTAGTACATTCTTTCTTTAACTTTGTAATGACAGTAACATCTTTTCTTCACTGACAAACAGCATTTTGTCTCTTCTATGGAGCTCAATATTTTGACTCTTCACGAAAATGTGTTTCGACAATTCTCCTTATTGCTTCTCCTTCTGTTGTAATTATAACACTATAATTGTATCTTTGTGTATCTGCACCCATTAGGTTGTGCAGAACTCAAAATAAAAAAAAATCACCTTCCAAAACAATGGCACCATTTCACTATTTGGCTGTTTAATTTTTGTCCCAGAATCAGATTTCTGATATAATACGTAGTAGCTTCTTCTACTAGTGCTGTGATAAAATGCAACTTAAGGAACAAGGGTACTTATTTCCACTCAGAGTTTAAGGCTTTATCTGTCTTGACAGGGAAATCAAGTCACATTAGCCTGAAGTATCAGGTTACGTTATGTCTACAGGAAAAAGGCAGCAATTCCTACATGCATGCTAATGCTCAGTCAGCTTTCTGCATTTACACAATATGAAGTGTTATTTCTTAGGGAATAGTGCCTCCAACCATGGGCAGGTCTTCTTCAACTAATGTAATGAATGAAATCAATAAAAAAAAAACTTAGTCTGCAAAATCTCTCATTGATAACCCCTTCCCTGGGAATTTCAGAGCCTGTCAAATTAACGATATAGACAACACACAGTGACACATCAATTCAGTCCAATCCTTTTTCTAATCATTCCATTAAAAATGTTTGTGTTCATACTTATCATCAGTGTTGCTGATGGGGTTTCTATATGTTGGGGGTTGGACTTGTGCACTGTATATTCAGATGTTGTTTTCTATGCCCAGATATCTGAATATAGTATGGATACATTATTGAACCATATATTGTATCAGTGTTGTATAAAGAATGCACCACAATTGTGTTTGATTTGGTAATAAAGAGCCTATGGTTGGGTAGAGTAGATAGGAAAGCTGGACGTCCAGTTTCATACAGGATTGCTAGGAAGAGAAAGAAAAACCATGAGGGAAGGAGGAGTGAACAGACCAGGTGGTGGGGCCAGGAGTATTTAACATTAGATCACAGTGAAGGAGTTACCATGTGGACATGCATGGACCAGAGAGAAACAGGGCAAGACCAGATTAGAAAGTCATAGGACATTACCCCATTACTCTGGGTATAATCAGCATCAGAAAGTTAGTATAGCTCACAATATACCCAATTTAGTCTTGCATCATATTACCAAAATATAGGTCTCTGTGTCTTTTACTCGGGAACTAAAACCACCTAGAAAGGGTGTAGTAATGGGAGCAAAATGGGCACAAATAATCACCCAAAGAAAAACATTTGCATAGCTTTTCAATATTTACTTATTTCATGCATAGTTTTAAAACTCTTACCTCTTATCATCTGAGATGTTAGAACGTTCTTTTTCTCCATAACTTGCCATAACTTCCTCATGATATTCTCTACTGTTTTCTTTTCTGCTTTGATTCAATATATATGATTCATTTGTAATATTATTATCCTAGATTTCTCTCTCTACTATTACTGTTTTTTCATCATGGGTAATATCTTATTCACAAGGAGAAGTCCAATTATATTTGGATACATGAATTTCTTAATTGCATAAATTAATATGATTCAAAAAATAGACACATGGTTGGGGTTAAAATTTAGATGGTTAAGGAAAATTTTGTAAAGTTTTATCAGTTCAGTGTACAAGTTTTATGTCCTCATTTTGCTTAAGAAGTCATGCCAGTACTAAGTTTGAAAATGTCAGGAAACAAATATTATACACAGTTTTATGCTGAAAAACAACTTCATTTAATCAGCATTTAAACTTCATTTGTATTCTTTACATTTTTTGTGATTACAAGAATATAATTTCTGATCTACTTAACAAATGGAGTGGGAACATTTCATAGAAGTTCCTGGTTTTTTTTTATTCTCTGTCCTTTACCATAGGTTAATTCTCATTCACTGTTCCTTTGGACAAATTATATCACTAACATATAATTTTGTACATATTACTTATATATCATTAAAACTAGTTTACTGTATATTATATATTTTGCATTTAGAAGTGTATAAATTTACTCTAGTAATCAGCTTTACAATGAAAATAGTTCTCAAGCATATTGTTTACACACGTTTTTGGTAAGAAATTAGAAATTTTTAACTACTGGTGTGAATTACACTTTTTTAATCTTTAAATCTCTTCTAAACTCTGCTGTCCACTTTATAATACAATTCTCTTTAATTACATCACTAAAATATTCAAAAATGTGCTTTAATAGATTTGTAATAAAAGCTTCACCTTTTCAAAATATTGCAATTTAACAATTTAAGGCATGTCTTTTTCAATCTGATTGTTTTAGTTAACTTTCTGATATGATAGCTGGTTTACTTGTACAGGACAGAATTTTAAACTGTCACTTACTTGACATTTTATCTTTGGAATTTAAGTGAGACATAATATTTTTATTTACTAAATCATAATATGTTCTATAGTGTCTTATGCAAAACATACGTTTTGAATCTTAAACTCTTTTTTGAAACCTCAACCCCTCTGTCTATCTCTCTGTCTCACTGTCTCGCTGACTCTCTGTCTCTCTCTGTCTCTCTGTCTCTCTGTTTCTCTGTCTCTCTCTCTCTCTCTCTGACACACACACACATACACACACACACACACAGAGGCATATATATTACATGATATATTAGATTGTAATAAAATTCCAGAATTTCTCTTATTCTTTTCCTAACTCTTAACTCATACCTTTACTTGCTCTTTTTCAAATTTTGGTCTCAGTTTATATTGTTAGTGCACACATATACTTAAATATAATTTAATCAGTCTATATAATGTTAATTGTATGTATGCTTTCAGAAATGACCATTTGGCATCAGATAACCCATTGTTGTGTGCTTCACTAAGGCTGACTATTTCTCCTATTCTTAGCATTCCTGAATTGCCTATAGTAATTTGTGCAGGTGTTTTCATTCTTCCATGGCTACTGTTGTTGTCCTCCTTGAAATTTTATGGTAAAGTTTCTGATATACCCGAGAGAGACAATCTCATAGCTATATGTGATCTTCTACCTCATAAAATCTTTTGCCGCTCTTCTCAAACATTCCTTGAGCCTAATAAATTTAAGTTGTTTGAAGATGGATTCTAAAACTCTACATTTAGATTGGTGGTCTTACTTTTTGTAATGATCTCCTACTGTTGCAAAGGGAAGTTTTCTTGAGGTGACATGAAAATTATATTATCTGTGTATATAAGAACAAAATTTTGGATTTTTATTAGGGAGTATGATGATTTAGTAAGGCAGGGTAATAGGTTCTCCTGTAGTGCCTGACTTTACTAGCACTGAGTAGTTAGCTGGAATTTCAGCACAAGCTTGATTTCTTTTCTGTTAAGTGAGTTTTATGTTCTCTTAGACAAAGATATGCATTACTTCAAAGGAGACTTGCTACGATGGCATTCTTAGAGTTATAATGACGTGTTGCTCAGTGATATGTTTCATGGGCTTCATAACTGGGCAGGACTACTGGATGACTCCCTCTAGAATCATGGATAACACTTATTGTGCTGATTTTCCTGTAAGCTTTACAGCAGGCAGGGAAACAAATGATCAGGGTAAGGTAAGAATGAAATCAGATCACCTTGATTTTATTTTGATTTTATTGCAACCAGTACTGGAGGAAGACTTCTAGAGCATGAACTAGATCATGTTCCTTCAGCCATGCTTAAGCCCAGAACAATTTGGACAAAAAGATTCATATAACAATTAACTCAATCCCAAGCACACAACAATTTACAACATGTTTACATTGAAATACTTTACAAAGTTCATCTGACTCCTCTCACAAGAATAAGTACAGTTGACTCAAAGTTAGGGTCTAGGGAGATTGATTGGAGTAAATATAGTATCTGTGAAGGTAAAGATTGTTCTAGATCTAAGTTCCATTGCCAGTAACAAACTAGTCATGGTATCAATATCTATATCTATATACATATCTTTATCTATCACCCATCTATCCAAAATTTGGGAGTGACATTAGGTGCATCAGAAGTTTAAAGGGACCTTTGGCTACATGGTGAATTCAAGGTAATTCTGGGCTAGAGATTTTTGCCTTAAAAAACACACTAACAGAAGTGGGTTGTGCTACTTAGATGTGATTCTTTGTTATTTAGGAATCTTATCCATGGTCATGGGAAAAAAATGTTCAACAGTACCCAAGTCCCATGGGACAGACAGTTGGACTCTCAGAAATGAGGACAATCCTGAGAACTCAGGGAAGACAACTACTTCTCACATTCCTGGCCCAAGAGGAACCTGATTAGAGACCTCTGGACACAGGAAGGTAGGAGTAGACAGGAAAAGGATACATCCCTTCTCTGCCTGTGCCCAGAGCAGAAAGCCTGTGGCCAGGAGCACTGTCGCACTTGAGAGCAGAGGTAAGACCAACTCTTCTGCTCTGAGCAGCCTGTCAGGTGCTCAAAGGACACACAGACACAAGAGCAGTCTGGGACAGGAGTTTTCAGGTTTTTGCCTGTGCCCAGATCAGACCCAGTCCCGCAGCTCTCTGTGCCCCCATCACACTGGGAGAAAAGGCTGGACACCCGAATATAGGAGAATGTCAGGGCAAGGAGGCTTGAAGAGGTTTTTGGGGAGGGGGAACACCCTTATAGAAGAAGGTGAGGGACATGCAATAGGGGACTTATGGACAGGAATCCAAGAAAGGGAATAACATTTGAAATGTAAATTTAATATTCATATAAAAAGAATAAAATTTAAAAAATTGTCATACACAATACAATTCTACAACTTCCTGTAGGTATTATACAAAGACAACGATGGGGGGGAAATGCAACAACCAGGAACTAAAACATCAACATTTGAAAAAAAAAAAGGGAAAGAAAAACTCCACACTTTATTTTTTTTACTGTGTTACAAAAATACATATTAGTCAAGTCCTAATGCATGCAAAAGAAAGGGTTTCAGTGTAAACCCAGATACTCTGAATCTAAGAAGAGAAATTAGAAAAAAGCCTTGAACTCATTGTTACTTGTGGAAATTCCCTAAACAGAACTCCAACGGCTCAGGCTCTGAGGCCAAAAATTGATAAATGTGACCTCATGAAACTGGAAAGTTGTTCTATTGACTGGCACCCTACAGATTGGGAATAATCTTCACTAACCCCACATCAGATTATAGGGCTAATATCCAAAATATATAAAAAACTCAAGAGGCTAACTACCAAAAAAACCCAAACAACCCAATTAAAAAATGGAGTATGGAACTAGAAGAGAATTCACAACAGAGGAATCTCAAAGGTCTAAGAAGCACTTAAAAAAAAAGTTCAACATTCTTAGTGATCAGGAAAATGCAAATTAAATGACCCTGAGATTCCACCTCACACCCATCGGAATAACTAAGATCAAAACCGCAGATGACAGCACATGCTGTAAAGGATGTGGAGAAAGAGCAACAGTTCTTCATTGCTGATGGAATTGCACTCTGGAAATCAATTTGGAGGTTCCTTAGAATATTGGAAATCGATTTACCTGGAGATTGAACTATATTACTTTTGGCCATATACTCAAAAGATGCCCCATCGTACACCAGTGTGTTCATAGTGGCCAGAAGCTGGAAACAACCCATAAATCCCACAATAGAAGAATGGATACAGAAAATATGGTTCATTTACACAACTGAATACTACTTATCTATTAAGAATAAGGATATCATGCGTTTTGCAGGTAAATTGATGAAACTAGAAAATATCATCCTGAGTGAGGAAATTTGCAAACAAACAAACAAACAACAAAAAACAAAACAAACAAACAAACAAACAAAACAGGTACAGAATACCCAGGTTAAAATCTAGAGGACTCAATAAGTTTAACAAGCAGAAGGACCCAAGGAATCCTTCCACTTGGAGGGAGGAGAAAGCAATCATGTGGAGCAGAGGGTGAGAGGGACCTGGGTGGGAAAGGGGACAGTAAGGGTAAGGGAGGAGCATGATCATGTATTATGCATAGAAACAGGACTGAAACTTTGAGGGACAGCAGAAAGAATGGAAACAGGCAATCTCAGAAGTTAGGAGGTACAGGGTCCCTCCCTCTAGAATATACCAGAGACCTGGGAGGTAAGAGACTCTCAGGACTCAAATGAAAGGGACCTAGGATGGAGTGCTCTATAGTGAGGAGTTCTATATTGCAGAGTCCACCTCCAGGGGAGAAATAGGACATCAAGTGGAAGGATGGAATTGCCGTTCCAGAGCCAAAAGCTCTGACCCTGAATTGTTCCTGTCTGAAGGAACTGCAGGGACAAAAATGGAGAAAATCCTGAGGGAAAGGAGGTCCAGTGGCTGGCCCAGTTGGCATCCAACTCGAGGGGATACCCTGACACTTTTACTGATGCTGTGGTGTGCTAGTGACAGGAACCTAACATCGCTGCCCTCTGTGAGGACCAACAAGCAGCTGTAAGTGTCAGATGCAGATATTAGCACCCAAACAATGGACAGAAGCCTGGGATCACTGTGGTTGAATTGAAAAAAAAAAGCTGGAAGAAGCTGAGGAGGAGGGCAGCCCCATGGGACAACCGGCAATCTCAGCTGACCTGGGCCTCAGAGATCTCTCGCAAGCTGAGCCACCAACTAGGGAGCATACACCAGCTTATATGAGGCTCCAGACACATATGCAGCAGAGTATTACCTGGTCTGGCCTCAGTGAGGGAAGATGCACCTAAGTCTTGAGAGACTTGAGGCCCCAGGGAGAGAGAGGTCTGATGGGGTGGGGGTAGGGTACCCTGTGGTTGAATTAGGAAAAAGCTGAAGGAAGCTGAGAAGGAGGGCAACCCTGTAAGAGGACCAGCAGTCTCAATTAACATGGACCCTGAGATCTCTCAGACACCGGATCATCAACCAGGCAACATATACCAGCTGACATGAGGTCTCCAACACATATACAGCAGAGGACTTCCTGGTCTAGGTTCAGTTAGAGAAGTTGCACCTAAACCTCAAGAGACTGGGGGCCCCAGGAAGTTTAGAGATGTGGTGGGGTGGGTGGGGTGAGGACGTCCTAGTGAAGGCTGTGGGTGGGGTTCAGGGAGGATGTTTGGGATGTGGAACAGTGTGTGGGTGGACCGGAAGGGGAATGAAATCTGGTGTGTAAAACTGAATAAATAAATTACTTAATTATAAAAAGGAAAAAGAAATAGGGACTCACCATCCTGTCCCTAGGGCAACCAAGTACAGTAGCAATAGGCTGCACGTTTAAGAAATCTCTTGGATAGTGGTGTGAACAACTAAAAAGAGGACATCTCATGTTAAGTAATCTTTGGTATTGGAGAGAATATCATCAGCTCTGATGAAAAATGTTTAAACTATATTATGTATGTTTATAAATATAATTACATGACCTATAGTTATTTTTTAAAGTTAGACAAATGACAATATAGATACTTACAGAATTTGTAGGTATTTTTACTTTTATTTTATCCTTCTTTCCTTTCTGTCCTTTATTTGTCACCTTTCCTTCTAATGAGCCTCCCATTTCTCATTTCCCCTATCTGAGCAATGAATTTTTTTCTGCAATTCCCCCTTATCTTCCTCTTTGTTTCTGTATCTATTCTCCTGTTCTCTTCATAAAGCCCTACTTCCTCTTTTCCAGATCACATGTACCCCATTATTTCCCCCTTCTATCCGTCCTCAATCCCCCTATCAATGAATCCATTTAATTATCTGATTTCTGCAGTTATCTTTGCTATGTACCCACATCTGAAGATTTGAAGGGAAGAGACTCCAATGAGAAAGAAAATAAATGTTTGTTTTCTGTCTCTGAATAACCACTCCCAATATGGTCTTTTTGAGTTCCATCAGTTTACTGGCATAAGTTCATACTTTTCTTATTTATAGCTAAACATTCCGTACTACACATGCACTATGTGATGAACTATCTGTTCATCAGTTGTAGGTCATTTGAATTCTTCCCATTTCCTATAGAGCAGTGAACATGGTTGACCAAGTGTCTGTGACCAAGTGTCTGTGGGGTGAGGTGTTAAATTCTTTGGCCATATACCAAGAAATGCAAAACTTTATATATCATATCGCATACTTTTCTATTTAGCTTTTTGAGAGTTCTTTGTGGAATTTTTATACTGGTGGTAGCAGTTTTCTTTCCATAAAATGTGAGGGCTCCCTTTCTCTTGCATCCCCTCTAGCATTTGTTGTTTGTTTTCCTGACATTTGCTCTTCTAATTGGAGTAGGATGAAATCTCAAAGTTGTTTTGATTCGTGTTTTGGCAATTGCTAGCAACAACTAAAAATATTAAAATCAATTATAAAACTTATCTAAAACTCATATTCATAAATATATGAGAAAAGATATTTTGCTAATCTCCATTTAACTTTAAAATCAAAAGAGAAAATATCTTTTGATAAATTTATTTCTTAATCACCCCAAAACTGAAAATGAAAAATATTGGAGTAAATTTTCCTACAGGATAATTTAAAATGTTTGCTAATTAATGTTTTATAGTTTTGACTTGGTTAATAGATAAGGATATTGGAATGTTAACGTACAAGCTTGAATGTGTGTGTGTGTGTGTGTGTGTGAGAGAGAGAGAGAGAGAGAGAGAGAGAGAGAGAGAGAGAGAGAGAGAGAGAGAAGAATTTGATAGGTGAGAAAACTGTAATTTCCCTTAAATCTGAAATTATTTTCTTCTGGATGATTAGTATTGAAAATAGGATATGTTATTCTAGATTCTTTATTCTCTATAGAATTCAAGTTTTAAATTAAGATACAAATATTTACACAAATGTTTACTTCTTAAAAATAAAATATACTTGCAATAGCTTTAGGACTTCTGTAAGGGGAAGGAATATTTAACATAAAAGAATAAACCAAAATTAAAAAGTGACAAATTTATCCCCTTGTCAGATAATCAAGGTAAACTAACTCGAAACATTCCATCAAAATCACAGATACATCTTAAGTAAAAATCATGATTGGCACATAAGCCACTCAACAATTAAACATAGTGAAATATCAAATAACAAGAAGAATTGGTAATCTATAAGAGATACATGTGTGTGCATATAGAAAGACAAATTTATGACCCAGGAGGATGGGATATTGAACACATAACTAATCCATAGAAAAAGATACCCTGATGGCCAGTGCAAGTTATACTGCTGGCAATAAGGGAAGCATAAATTAAAGTTACAATGGGAAATCATTATATAAATTACTTTAACAAATGTTCAAATCTCTGTGAGTAATAAATTTGTGAAAGATTTAGAGTCTTGTGGACATCCTAATAAAACTTGGTATAAAAGTTCAAATAGATTGTGTCATGTCTGGGTTAATTTTCTCTTTATTTTTATTCGATAATTTTTATTTACATTTCAAATGTTATTCCCTTTCTCAGTTTCCCATCCATAAGCCCCCTTTCCCATCCTCATCCCCATCTCGCATAAGGGTGTTCTCTCTCCCTAACCACTGCCCTTCGTGCCTCCCTGCCCTGACATTCTCCTATAGTGGGGGCTCCAGCCTTGGCAGGAACAAGGGCTTCTCCTTCCATTGGTGCCCAACAAGGCTATTCTCTGCTACATATGCAGTGGAGCCATGGGTCTGTCCATGTGTAGTCTTTGGGTAGTTGTTTAGTATCTGGGAGCTCTGGTTTGTTGGTATTGTTCTTCTTTTGGGGTTCCAAACCCCTTCAGCTCCTTCAATCCTTTCTCTATGTCTTCCAATGGGGAACCCAATCCTCAGTTCAGTGGTTTTCTGCTCTGTTTCAGGTTTCTTATTGGTCCATATAGTGACCCACTGCACAATCTCTACTGGCAAGACAAGAATGCATTTCCTCAGTTCTGAGTACCCAGTAGATCATTGGTGACTTATAAAATTAGCATACTTTGCAAAGACAAATAAAAATGAATGTTTAAAAGTTTCTATGCATTTTATGTTTTTCAAATATTCCACTCACCTCCTCCTTCAGAAAGTTTCCTCAGGTATGTTAAGGTAATAATTTCTTTCCTGTGAGGTAACACCCTTCAGTGTGAGGAGAGCAGTGGAGACTGACTTAATGCCTAACGACAGTGTCAAGAAATCCCTCAATGTCATGACACTGTTGTCTCTGAACCATTGTTTAAGACTGTTTCTTCAGATTAAAGGGTTTAACATCTTTTTAAGTTTTAGCAGATTTTAAGGAGAAAAATGCTTGTAATGGTAATTTTAGTCCATGTGCTTGATCTAAGAACTCATCACCCCAGATTCTAGGCTTTTACTTTTTGTCTTGTTAAAAGTCATGATTTTAGTAAGTGTTTGGGCTTTTTCCAATCACATATTATCTTCAGATATCTGCTTTATGCCTGGTTCTGTTTCTTCAAAGGAGAGAAATAGTTTCTCCCAACAGCTACTACAGTTTGAGGAATATTAAGATCAGCATCCACATGAGCTGACCTTGTGTGCACAAGAGATCAAGAATTCCCCTCAATATCTTACTTTAGGAAACTTCAGGGGCGTACCTCCAAATGGTTGTACTGACCTGTTCTCGTATAGTATGTGATTGTACTTAACTGAGTAATGATTTGAGCTTTTATTTTAATCTGTACATCTTTATCCACATGTCCCTTTATATTCCATGCTTATAGTTTTGTCTTAGTTGGGATTTCATTGTTATAAAGAAACACCACAACCAAGGCAACTCATATAAAAGAAAGCAATTAATTTAGGTTGGCTTACATTTTCAGAGATTCGGTCTGTTATCATCATGGCAGAAAGCATGATGGTGTGCAGGAAAGATGGTGCTAGAAGAGTTGAGGTATCGAAAGGCAGCCAGGAAGACTGTTTTATGCAGCCAGAAGGAGGATCTCTTAGGCAGTGAATGAAGCTTGAGCACTAGGAACCTTCAAAGCCTGCCTACACAGTGATACATTTCCTCCAACAAGGCCACACCTTCTAATAGTGCCACTTCCTGTGGGCTAAGCATATTCAAACCACCACAAGCTTCTACTAAACATTAGCCTTGCATGCCTACCTAAGTAGCATACTAAAATAACTAGTGGGGATTATTTGAACATTTTTTCTAGGTAAAACTAGTTTAATGAAAGATACCCATGTTAGAAAATAATGAAATGGTATAAAAAAGATAAAAAGTCAATATGATAAATTATATATTTAACTTCATGCTTCATGGCTCTATATATTATTATAGACATGAAAAATTGAAACATACAGTTTGCCAGGATTAGTTTATGTGTAGAGAGCATGTTCATAAAAGATATCAAAGTAATATTAGCCTCATTCAAACTTTTCCCTTCATTTTTAACTCTTTCTACATTCACAAACAACTTAGCTATGCAAAAGCAAACAACAATGATAGTCTTCTTGTATTAACAGATATACATATATATATATGCATATATATGATACATATATATGACACATATATATGTATATATCATATATATGAGATATGATTTTACAGAAAAATTAAACTAAATAAAAAGCATCTATTTATTTAGTGATTTTTAAATAAAAATGTATTGGGTGAAAATGGTATTACTACAGAAAGGTATTACCTGTAGGACTTTGTGGAAATGTAGATGCCATGCTTAAAAATGAATATATGGCATTATATGCCTCATTTGGATTTTTTCCTTCTTTTCTGATAATTCCTTCCTACAGTCATAAGCAAAAAAACCAGAGCTAGAAGAGGCACACAGCATGTATGTCTGTCTGGCCATCTTTTGTTTCTTCATTGTGCTAGTGGTCTTTGTTCTCCTGCTGCTTTTTATGCACATGCTCAGTGTCGCCAGGAGCCTAATCCTCATCATACTTGATTCTCATCTCAAGACATCCATGTATTCTTCTTACTACATCTCTCAGTGTTAAAATTTTCATTCAAAACTGTATCACCAAAGTTCTTATTGCATTGATTTTCCATAGTCCTTTTGAGGCAACTGATTTTTGTCTTATGGCTGCCATGTTCCAGGATGCTATTACCAATTAGCATGGCTCTACACAGTACTACATGGCCATCAGGAGCCATGAACTTTAAAGTTGCTAGCCTTCAACTTGAATCTTCCCTTCTCTCTCTAACAGTGCACTTCTTGATGTTGATAAGACATCTACTCAATAGGGATATTCTTATCACCCTCAAAAATAATTAAATTCATCAATAGCATTTCACTAAATTATGAATTACTTGTTTATATTATTTTTATGCCATATTAAAATACTGTGTAGTAACCATCTGGCAAACATATTATAAACAACAAATTTGATAGAAATATATAAAGAATACATTTTCAATTCTATTTTTTAATTATAAATTCTCACAAAACTGTTCATAATCTCAAGGATTAAGGGACTCATTCAGTAGCTTTGCTCAGTAATAAAATTAAATATTTTACTACTTCATCACATTGAAATGACATTTTGTGTGAGTGAAAATCAAAATTATAAAACTTATTTAAATATTGCCATTACAACTAAAATTACCAAATTGCAATTTAATCATAAAAATAATAAAAAATGAAAACTTTGAGCTTTAGTATTTCATGCCTTGTTTCTGATAACCTACCATGAAGAGAACAGTTGTCGTGATAAAACTTTATTTAAAACAATGTATGGCCAACTTTGCTTGGCCTGGAACAAAGACTAGTAACCTCTTTCCTTAAACACATTCAGCCAATTCCCTATATACGAAGCTAAGGACATTTTAAAATAGGCTGAGGAATACTAAATCTTCCACAGATATCTAAAATGAATATTATTTCTCATTTGTAGTTTCTTATGATAAACTGTGTATTCACTTTTAATTACATATTGATGTGATTTCCTAACTTTGGATAACAAAATTGGGGAGACAATTTTCTAGTACAATTTATTAAAATAGCTCCTTAGAGAAGCAATTTTAAAACTGGAAAACAGGCAACCTTCCAGTTTCTTCCATATTAGTGATCTCTCATGGAATCATCCTGTGGAGTGAAACATATTAAAACAGTAGTTCTCTGGGTCATACTCAGAACATATTAACACGTTTGAAAATATTGTCATATGATGTTTTCTCAACTTGAAGGAAGACAGATTCATCTTGGAAAAAGAACCAAAGTTGAAAAAATTTCCTCCGTAATATTGCCTATAGCAAAGTTTGTGGGTGCATTTTCTTGGTATCTGATATGGTATGATCAAGTACAATGGGAGATCATCAACTCTGAGGAAAATATTCCTTTGTTGTATAATAAAGTAGGATAAGCAAGACATGATGTGCATGTCAGTAAGAATGGGCTCTTCTTCGGTTCCTCCCTCTAAGCTTCTGCATTGAGTTCCTGTCTTGGCTTTCCATGGTAATGGTGTGTAACCTACAAGCTAGATACGACATTTGCTCCCTAAGTTGGTTTTGATCATGGTGCTTTATCATAGTAATAGAAATCAAAGTCATACAATTTCATACTTTTGGTTTCTGCTGCTGTGTTGTACCCTTCTAGTTCTGCATCTCTGCACTATTCAAGAATACATTCTTCAATACCATCAGACTAATCATATAGTATCATGTATCTACATGAATACAGTCTAATCCTAATACTCTGAAGAGCCTCCTAGTTCTTCAGACCACATAGATATCTCTATGTTCTATGAAGAACTTTTATATGATAGAAAAATTGGAACATCGCTGCAATTCTCTTTCTTCTTGGCATCAAAATAAATATAATTTCAAGTTGTTTCATTGCATGTAAGTGAAAATGAATTTTATCTGTTTTCTGTGGATATAGGAAGAAGCTAGATTTTCTTCAACAATGCCTCACTGAGATAAGTAGAATGCACATGAAATAACAATAATAGAAATATGTACAATATAAATGGGCACAGTCTGTTCCTTGCTTCAGTTCTTTTACCTTTTCTTTGATGCTATGTATATTCCCTCGAGCCAAATTGTATAATGCTGTACTTTATAAATTAAAATCAGCATTACCTCCCAAGGAGGACTTCCCATCATATCCTGACACCTAACAATAGTTCCTGAATCATTCTCATCCTATACTTACCTTAGTAGTGTATGTAGAAGCCCATGCTTTGAATGAGGCTTTCTGTAAACTTGGTTGGGAAAAGTCTGAGCTAAAACAATTTAGTTCTATTCTAGATATTATTTTTCCACACTCCTATCACCAGCAACAAATCAAACAAAACAAATGCATAGGGTCATTTTTATATAAGTTCACTCACTGTTCTAACAGTCTCATGTTTACTAAGTATGTGTAATATGAACATATCACATGTACAAGTAAGAATTACAGTTGAAACTGTGTCTCATATGATGTCAAACATGTCAAAGAATTATGACCTTTTTTTTTCACAATTCCTTACCTAATTGTGATGGCAGTGAAGTAGGACTTGTGGCTTTTGCATTTATCTATTGCATAGCAGCTGAAATGCTATTAGTGGGAATAAATGATTCATATACAAATGGCTAGGATAAGCTCTATACATTGAATCAGAAACCTCATGAGATATTTGTTTGACTGATAATCTGGGTATGTCCATATTTACCATGCAACGATTACACTAGGTACTTAACATGGATTTTCTATAAGCCACCAACACCCTGTACAGTGTTATCATGATCAATAATTTGTCACTGACTGAATCTCAGGGAAAAAGTTGCTAAAGGCCACATTTTAAGAGAAAGATTTACATCAAAGTTTGATTTTCTTGAATCTTATAGTTTATATCACTTCTACTGTAGTGTTTACTCTTTAATGAAATATTCAGATAAAGTTTATATTCAGTAAAGTGTTTGCGGGCACATGTTATGTGTATATTAATATATACATTATCCCCAGACATAATATGTTATTCTTTTGATCTGTATACATAGTATAATTTTTATAAATTTAATAAACATAAGGCTTTTGGAATCATAGGTGAAATTATATAAAAATGAACCTATGCCTGTACTGTCTACTTAGGAACCTCTTCTCTCTCTCTTTTTAAAATTTATTTACTTTATATGGCACTCACTTCTTCCCCTCCTAGTCCTCCTCCCACAATCCTCCCTCTACCCCTTCCCTATGTCATCTGAGAGGGTTTGGCCTTCCCTGAATGTCCCCTCACCCTGGCATATCAAGTCTCCAACTGAGGTCAGACAAGGCAAATTAACTAGAAGAACGTGTTCCAGCTTTTGAAATAGACCTCTGCTCCAGTTGTTCGAGTCCCACAGGGAAGTTAAGCTACATATCTGCTATGTATATGCAGGGAGGCCATGTATGCTCTTTGGCTTGCAGTTTAGTTTAGGAGCCCCTTTTTAATCTCAATTGGCAACATCGACCCAAAACATCTCTCTACATTCAGCTTTTCAAGCAGGTAGAATTTTGTATCTGTAATAGAGATCACCTCAATTGTCATAGATGTATTTTTATTAACCAAATAACAAGCATCATCCTGTCCTCATAGCTCATGATATGTGACACCATTGGATGGTGAGACACTGAAAAGAATGCACTGTCACTCTGTTTAGTACATGATTGATATTCTTTCTGAAATAGCATCTATAGCTACATTAATATAAACAGAGAATGAATTTTAAGTAAAATACAGATAAGGTAAGTCTACAAATTCACTGAGATCTTAAAATGCTCAAAATTCATAAAAGCACTTTTTATACTTTCCATTTTCTTTTCATACTTTTATATTTCAAAGACTAAAATCTTGTTTTATTTCCTCCTTGTTTTTCATTGTCTGTGAAATGTGAAATCTTAAAGACAGAGGGGACAGATGAGAGGGCAAACCAAAGTGGAAGGAGAGAGATTATTTAAGGAACCATTGGAGTTGTCTAATAAACATGACCCATTGCTGTTGTCAGTGAGAATTCAATGATCATTAGCATCACCATTTCAAAAGAAAAATTACTGCAACTCTATCCATCAAATCAATATCTGCACAGAAGAGAGAAACTATCATAGATTGCAATCAGCAAGTTGTTCAATATAGTGTCTGAAGTTTTCAAGCCACATTAATCAGATCCTTGTTTTACTGATATTAATGAAACATATTCACAAATTATATTGAATATTCACCTTTGTTATTTCAGAGATATTTTTAGAAACCCCCAGTCATAAAATATTATTTATAATAATAAAAGCTGAGGAGAAAGAGTGGGAGATAATATTTACATAGCTCCTGTGCAATATTTATTATATAAAAGTTGATGATATATATTCATAACGTATAAAGCTATGGGAAATTTTATATTATTGTGATTAAAATGATACAGTAAGTATTATTATGTCATCATGGATAATTTTCTCCCTCTCAATGCGTATACTTGTATTCTAGCATTATTTCTTTCATTTCAATGACTGAGTGCATTTAATATACACAAAGAAGAATTTTCAGTTTTCTTACATGTTCTGTTTCCATCAAGTTTCAAAAATGTATTCAGAATGTGCTGACAGAACTTGTCTGGTCAAGAGAGCTAATCTGACCTTAACTCCCTGCCTAGTCTGGACTATGATATGAATATTGAAGCCCCAGCACCTTCCTTTATATGTTCAGTACAAATTCTGCCTTTTGTTTCAGCTGAATTAACATTTGCAAAGGGCTAGTTACATTCTTGTTGAGCATAAGCATAGATATAGAAAAACCATCTAAGAAAGAAGTTGCAGCCTTCAAATGATTTATAAATATCCAATAAGATTATATACCAGCACTAAAATACTAAAAGGGATGACACAAGATACTGTGTATTAGCAAACATTTGTACACAAGGGTAGACAATGATTATGTGTTGAGTATAGCTATGTAGAAATAATTGAACCATTATATTAAACAGTATCCTTGGTGTTCAGCACTTAAAAAAAAAGATTCAAGCATAGATTATTTTGTTTCTCCTTCCAAGTTTCTACACAACTTCTCAAAATAGTGACTCTAACTGGGTATGATATATTCAAACACTTAAGTCTGGATATCTGGAGAGGAGGGCAATTGTATTTTGAAACTACAGTACATGGCCTCTGACCCTTAACAGTCATATATTGGAATTGAATGACTCTTGGGATTTGCAAAGTTGGATTAATTCATTTTTCATTATGAGATGGACATGACCCCATGAGGAGGTCATGGTACCTTAAGGCAGTGGAGCCCAGTTGGAAGATGAGGGTTGCTGGAGGCTGGGTTTGTTAGTTCTAACATGGCCTTGGTTCCACACCAATTGTTTCTTGGTCTGTGGGATGTAAGAAAGCATTCCCATGCCATGTGATGACATTCACAGTGACCGTGAACCATATCATACCTTCTGTCTCATTGTGGAATGTTTCCTCTCAAATTATGAGTCAGAGTATTGTTGTTTCCCCTGATAGTCCTTTTTTCAGATGCTGCATCAGAGAGACCAAAATAGTCATGAAAGTATGATGATTTAGAATCCCCAAATCAAGATGGTCACCATGCCCACAACTCTGATGGAATTACAAAGAACTTGTCAACACAATTGTTTTAAGTAGGAGCTTAGATTCAACATGTGTGGGATAGCAGAGCTAGGGAGAGTAGCACTGACAAATAAAGCCATTATGTGACAAAAAGCCCACCCTACCTATTTTACTCTCATCTTTCATCTGAGCCTCTACTAGATCATATAATAGAAGTATGACAGCACAGAAATAATGGTGCAGAATGCTGCCTCTATTGGGATCCATGATTTATCAACTGTACCCACATGATGCCCTTTTGCTAACCCATGTGCTTCCCTTTGATGGATTTGAATTTTTACAAAACAGCTGTTTTCCCAGAGTCATTGTACCCTTTTCTGGGGTACTCAGTGTCTGTAACTAGTGGTCTGAATATTCTCTAATATCTCTGTTTTATGTAAATGTAGTTAAAAGAATGGCACTGGATATAGTGCCCTGGCAAGAAATTCTTATAAAAATTGTTCTGTGTTAGGGAAAGGATCATAAATCCAAGGAAATGCGGTTCAAAGTGACTGCAAAGATGTTTAGGGTTTGTTTAAACAGAGTTAACTGAAGGTATAAAATGATTTTTAAGTTTGGCTGGAGAGTATGTTAAAGCATTAACTAACAGAGAAGATGCTACACAGTCAGCTGTTGTGCAGGGAAAATTAACTTGGGCTCAATGTATTTTAAGTGCATTTTTAATTAGCATGTAAAATTTGTTCTCCTTTCTCAGTTGTAGGAAATATGACAACTGCATAAAACTGCTTGTAGTAATAACCACATTAGAGACATTAAACACTTGCATAGCTTCAAAGTTTTCCACATGCTACCCTTTAGAGTGAAGTAAATACTCCCTACTCCAATCCTCTGAAAAGAACAATTGGCATGATTACGGAGTGATTCTAAGAAAGAGTCTTGCACATAGTCCATGATGCCCTCAAACTTATGATCATCTTGCCTCAGTTTCCCAAATCCTCGGTTTCAGGTATAAGCAACCATGCCTGATTTCAGACCTATGCTCTTACTACAATGTCACATAAATTTAATCATTCATTACATATCCATTTCAAGATCTTCCAGGGTTTTGTCTGTATTATATTGTGTGTTTGTTCTATTATATATACTCTGTTTAAATTTATACATTTATTTGTATATTGTTTATTTGAGGCAGTGACTCATGTAACTCACGCCGACACTTTGCTCAGCATGTAACTAAGAATGACCTTGAATTCCTGCCTCTACGGCCTGAGTTCTGTGATCACAGATATATGTCATCATACTCAGCTTTTAAACTATATTCTAAGATAATTTAATGTAGTACATTTTATGCACCACCAAAATCTCCCACTGTAAGTACTCTGGAAGCAGCTGATCTCAAGAGAAAGGGTTAGTAGTAAATCAGTCCTGGCAGAAACAGCAGCCAGTGATTTGTAATAGATTTACATAGTTATTCAACTATTGTTACAATTCAAATTGTGGAGTTTTTTGTCACCTCCAAAAGTTCCTTGAGTGCTATTTGCAGACAAACTTTTCTATCAAGTACTTATACTGGACAAACATTTTTCTCATTTATTTCTGTAAATCAACCATTATGGACATTTTATATAAATAATGACATGCTATACAGTATTTTGTGTCTGTTCTCTCTCTCTCTCTCTTTCTCTCTCTCTCTTTCTCTCTCTCTCTCTCTCTCTCTCTCTTATCCTATCTTTGCAGAACAATTATAATTTAGGTACCATCTATTATAAAGTATAGTATATTACTATATATCATAAATAAGATTTATTCCATATATTTGTCTGTTGTTGACATAGCATTTGTCTATGTCTCTTTTTTTTTTCTTTTTTTTCGGAGCTGAGGACAGAACCCAGGGCACCACTGAGCTAAATCCCCAACCCCTTGTCTATGTCTTTATCTGTAAATAATTAACTATGAACAATTGCAAACACAAGTTTGTGCTTATTTCTTTTGGGTAATTTTTATGAAATAATTTTGACTTATATAGTAAGGTGATGTCTAACACTCTAAGAGACTAAAGTTAGATAATTTAAATGTTACATAGTATGTATGTGAACTAAAGTATCCCGTGCTGTGATATTATTATGTACAATTTTAACATGTTTTTGCCAATTAAGTTATATTTTATTTTAAGTAAAATTAAGAAAAAAAGTAACTTGTATTGTGCACATTCCTTTAAATTTAAATTTAAATTTTTAGGTGTTTAGTAAAAGGTAGTCTGTCTTTACTCACACAGGGAAATAGCATTCTGGTACATGTCTGCTTTTCAGCCTTTTTTTTAAATCACCCTCATTAATTAGCAGAAATTTTTAAGCACTTCTTTATGTCAGATAGATTGGCCATAGTTTCTCTTGATTTCTTTTTCATTTATAAATGTTTATTTTTATTTTATTTTATTTTTCCTGAAGGACACAGCCAATGGTTGTAGAATTCTGCATTTCTTTAATTTCTGTTCTTTGAAATGGTAGTCCTTTGTTTCCTGACCACCCCCCCCACCAGTTTATTTGGTTGTTTTTCTTTTTTATTGAATATTTTATATATTTACATTTCAAATATTATCCCTTTTCCTTGTTCCCCCAACTCCCTTCCCCTCTCTCCTTCCTTCTACAAGGATGCTCCTCCTCTTACCTACTCATTCCCACCTCAACACCCTGGCATTCCCCTACACTGGGGAAATAAGCCTTCACAGGACTAAGGGCTGTTCCTCCTATTGGTGTCAGACAATGTGAATAGTATATGGCATTGTTTGGTTGCTTCAATTTGTATCTTTATCTTTGGTGTTTGGTCCTTTTATTCAATGATCATGATTTTTCTTGAGTTGACCCATTGGCAGTGTAGTTAAGTTTGCATGTTATCTTTTATTAAAACAAAGAAGTCTGACTTATTTTTTTCAAATAATTTTCTGTACCAGTCTTTATCAAATCTCATGGGTCATATTAGAACTTCTAACTAGAACTTTCTTTTCTTCAGGAGCACATAAATTTAATATTAATAATATCATGAACAAGAACTGAAGGGGATCCAAAGGAAAACACAAGAATATAAAATATCCAAAATGGCCTCTAAAATAAATTACTCTAAGGAATAACAAGTGCAATAAAGTAAGTGATTAAAAAGTGTCAAAGATGAGTACACTTTGGCTATAGCTTGTACTTGTCTTCTCTTATACCAGGCAACACTGACCTACAATCAAGTGTCTCATTCAGCTAGATATTTTATTTCTTACCTATAGGACTATTAGTAAGAAAATGAATCACTGGTTCAAGAAAAAAACAAAAACAAAACAAAACAACAAAAAAACGCAACAAACTACACAAAATGACTGGAATATTTCCACTGAGTATTTATACATTTTGAAATCACAATGTACTTTATTCATCCAGGATATATGTTTTGATGACATTTTACCTTTCAGAAGTGTATTAGCAGTTGGTGGTTGAGAATTACACTCACCGATGGAAGACTCCCCAATCTAGCATGAGGAATGTTAATTTTCACTCAATTGGCTGCCAACCTTTATATGTGATGGATTTAATTGCTAAGATTTGCTTCTTTCACAATAAGGGTTCGAGTGCTTAAACATCAAGAAAAAGTCCTTCTAAGTCCAAATGTTGAGAATTTAGGAATTGCTACTTCCTCCTGACTTTTCTGTTACTGTGTCCTCTTCAGGGCATTTTGAGTTGCCCATAGCTACACAGGACCACAAGAGTTACAACTCTGAAACAGATTAAGGCTTTGGGATAGATGACAAACAAAAGAGACCTTTGTGATATGTAGAGAATATGGTCATATAAATGGAAAAAATAAATAAATATATCTATTGTTTCTGTGTGTTGATTAAGCTGAGTTGTAGATCAGTCCATAGATTTACCATGTCAAAAGCTATATCTGTGCTGTTGGTAAGATGGGAATAAAATAGACATTTGTTTTGAAACCTAACCATTTTAAGCAAAGCCTTGATCCAGTCTTAAGTAAACCTCGGGATTCTTCATGCATATCCAAACGGCCATTTTGGCAAAGAGCATTCAAACTGGAATCACTGTATACAGAAAGTGAGACTACATTTGTCGTCTAACTATCGTGCACTTTACAGAAAACATAAATACGTATTTATACATACATCAGATTCATAATCATTTCATTTCACAGAATTTTATCAGAACCTAGACTCTCACAACATGAGACTACATATCCAGAACACAATTTGGAAAGAGAAAAATTACACCAACTTTAAGGGAAAAAATTGAAACAAATTGTAAAATAAATTCTCAAAGGAAAGGAAAGCAGCATCATATGGACAGTAAATGGAAATATTTGTTTCAACAAAAGAGAGAAAGAAAGACACAAAATACAGCAAGTAGCAAGTGCAGAACTGCGTAAATAAAAATGTCAAGATTGTATAAGGCTGATATTAAGTGTGCAGAAAGAGGGAGAAAGAATGAGAGAACAGAGAAGATCAGGAAGGCAAGAGGGAGTGGAGGGGAGCAAACAGTCCCTTTTATAAGTTGTTTTATAGCTGTTACCAGGTAAATGTGGGGCAGAGCCTAGACAAAACGCTAACAATAATTTCATGTACTTCTCTACTTACTGTGCTACACAAAGTTGGAATCTATCAGTAGTGGGGGCCTTGACTTATCACCTGTGTATCCTCATAACAAAGGTTGATTCCTGGCATGAAAATGACATTATGCATTATCTGATTCAATAGTTGAATATTTGAATTAAAAAGTAAAATATTAACTGGACAAATGAATCTCACTCATGAAAAATATTATGCATTAATTTTATTACTTGTTTATCTATGAGTGGAAAACCTATATATCCAAATTATTATTGGGATGCTGGCAGGCACAGAACAGCTGATAGGAATTATCAAGATATCTCCCTACATTTCTTGTCATAGCATACTATAGGGTTCACATAGCCTATAGCCTTGAGGAATACAATTATAAAATGAGGAAAGAGTATAGAAAGAATAGTTACTGGTTAAGAGCACTTTGTATTTTTTTTAAGAGAACCTGATTTGATATTCAGAACATGCATGGTGGTTCACGAGTTCCTTTGTAACTTCAGTTCCAGAAAATCCAATAGCCTTCTCTGGCTTGCATAGACAGTGTGTGTATGCAACACACAGACTTACATGCAGCCAAAACACCTAGACATATAAAATAACAATACATAAATCTTAAAAGCAAGTTTTAAACTCAAAATGGTTAGACAATTCATTGTTTAGCATTTATTCTCTAATGTCACTTAAACTCTTTGTCATAATATCCTGTAATGTGCTGATAATAAAAGGTCTAATTTAGAAGCTTATTGTCAAGACTGAATGGATGTACTATGAACACATTAGTGTTTGCCAGTGAGAAGTGTGGAAATTATCCTGGGCCAGAATAGTTCTCTTACATCCATACCTTGGTGGAACACAGGGTATTCACACATTCTCATTCTGTATCTCTTTGGTTTATGTGCTGTAGTAAATTCAACCCTCTACTCATATCTCTTTCATAATTAACTACAGTAAGAACAGTTTGAAAGCTAAAATATGCAATTGAGCTGAGAAATATTGATTAAATATTTACAGAAGGCAAATAGAAGAGAGTTAGATAAACACTCTGGGTAATAAACAGCCAAGTATTTATAAGCATAGGTTTCCACCTTCAGATTGAAGGAAGGAGGCCAAGGCATGGTTCAGTGCCTAAAAGTTTTGGTGTGAATTCATGACAATCTGAGAACACAGGATCTCAAGGACCTCTTTAAAAATCTGATGATTTGATACATCTCTAGTCTTGCTGTTTCTCTCACAAGATGGGAGGCAGGAGGAAGATACTTTCTCCCTTAAAGATCAGTGAACACTTAGCCTGGTGTACGGAATGACAAACAACAAGAGATGTGTTTCAAAAGGGCTGAAAAGTGGGGACATGTGATGGTGCTCTGTGATTTCCATATATGTATACTATAGTGCAAAAGGAGCCTAACACATATGCTAACACACATGTACACATAAACCATACAAATACACATGCATTATTTTAAAACAGACAATGAATTACTCAACAAAATAACAGTGAAAAGGAGAACCTATTCCTTTTCTAGATATTTTTTGTATCACAATGACATTCTTGGTGAAAATTAACACATGACAACTCCATCTGCAATTTTTATTCTTTTATCCTGAATATTTGATATCATGTATCTACCATGTCAAGGAAAGCCATTCATTTCAGACATTCTTTTCTAGCTACTCAGAAAGGTTCACCATTGGTAATCCAGGAAGTATGTGGGAGGAATGACTTCTGGTGGCCAGAACCTCCATGTGCCTGAGTGTTATTATAATTATTTTTCAAGAGGAACTCCCTCTACAGCGTTCTAACTATCTTTCTCCTTCTCATAGGCCTTTACTCACCAGCCTTTAAACTTTAGTGCAAGCTCACATGATTTCCTTACTGCATGGCTGAATGACAAGGACCTCTTAAGTGACTTTTGCTTGCTACTTGTTCTTATTAGTGCTCAATAGAGTGAATATATCCCCCATAATACAATTTAATGTTTGGGGGCTCATTTTATTTGACATAACAGACATTACAGCCTTTCTCTGACTGAGAAAAAGTTGTGATTCTAGATGACTTTTATTTTCTTTTACTATTTTTACTTTAAGTTCCTCATGTTCTCTTCCCCTAACACTTGAAATTGTTAAGGAAAGAGCTCATTTTGTGTTCCTACAATGTATCATTCCTGTTTATGTCAATACAAAGCTTAAAAAAAATAAAAGCATCCCACAATATTTTATTCATTTACCTGGTCTTTAATTTAATTAGTAAGGAACTTATCATAATTGTGTTACAAATACAATTATTGTTTTTTTGCTAAATAAGACACAGGCGATGGGTAGTAATTTAAATACGCCTCACCCCACCTGCACTAGTTAGATAATCTTGCATGACATCCTGCAAAAACAAGTCTGATGAAAATATTCTTTTATGTATTGACTGTTCTCTTAGTACCTTGAGTCAATTTCAACCAGTATCTCACACTATTTAAATACACCATCCTTCAAGGTACAGGCAGGCATTCCTAAGCTACTGGGATGAGAAACTGGTGATTTAAAATATACTGCCCTTGGAAACTTTCAGGAGAAAGAAAGGCTAACTGAAAAGGGCCGCGGTATGGCACACTGCTTGTACGTTTTGCAGATGTCTTTGATTGCTAAAGTGAAAAAGTTTAGAGTTGTATTAAGCTGACTGCTATTTTCTTATGAAGTATCTTCCAAGGTTAATCACACAGCATCTTGAAAATAACATAGTTCCTATGAGCAATTGATATCTGGATACCGCGGCAGTACAATTTTGAAAATACTACATTTTATGTTAAAAAAAAACCAAACTTCTCTTAAAATGCGTAAGATTCTGCCCAATACATGATACTAGCGTCTTTCTATTTCAAAAGCAATGCTTTTATCCTGACAGATTTCTTTCCAAGAAGAAATAGGTGGTGGTGCAGGGGTTCACATGCACGAAATTATCTTTTTTTTTCTTTCTTTGACTTAATTCACTTTACATCCTGCTCGCTGTTCACTTCTCAGTCATCCCCCTCCAGAATCCTTTCCTCCTTTCACCTCTCTTCTCTGAGCCAGTGTGGAGCACATCCCCCCGCCCCCAGTTAGCCTTAACCCTGGCATATCAAATCTGCAAGGCTAATCACATCTTCTTCCACTGAGGTCAGACAAGGCAGCCCAGCTAAAAGAACATATACTAGGGACAGGCAACAGGTTTGGGATGGCCACTATTTTATTTGTCTATGATCCACATGACAAGCAAGCTGCACATGTGCTACATAAGTTCAAGAAGGCCCAGGTGCAGTCACTGAGAGACCCAAGGTCAAGGTTAGTTGACTCTGTTGGTCTTTCTGTGGAGCTCATTTCCCCTTATGGGCAGAAATCCTTCCGTTTATTCTTTTATAAGAGTCTCCAAGCTCCATTAACTGGCTGTGGGTCTCAGTTTCTGATTAGAACCTCTCAGAGAAGAGCCATATTAGACTTTTCTCTGCAAGCATAAAAGAGTATCATTAATACTGTAAATGATTGGTGCTTGCCCATGGGAAAAATCTCAAGTTGGGCCAGTTATTTGTTGGCCATTTCCTCAGTCTCTGCTCCATCCCATCTTTCCTGCATTTCTTGTAGACAGCATAGATTTTGGGTTGAAAGTTTTGTTGGTTGAAAATGAAGTTAAAAGTTCAGTGGGGTTCCTGCATGGTATTGGTACAGAAACAGACACGATGATTAACATAATAGAATTGAAGCCCCCAGAAATAAGCCCATATACCTATAGACATTTGATTGTGAAAAAGAAGCTAAAAACCATAAAATAGAATAAAGAAAGCATCTTCAATGAATGGTGCTGGTCTAATTGGATGTGTTCATGTAGAAAGAATGAAAATAGATCCATACTCATTACCCTACACAAACCTCAACAAAAAAATGGGTACACTAAATCTCATAGAACAGAAAGTGGGAAATACCCTTGAACTCATTAATAGGACAATTTCCTGAACAGAACACCAGTGCTTCAGGCTTTAAAATCAGCCATTGATAAATGGGACCTTATGAAACTGCCAAGCTTCTATAAGGCAGACACTGTCAATTGGCCAAAATGGTAGCTTACAGATTGGGAAAGGATCTTCACTAACCCTACATCTGACAGAGGGCTAATATCCAGAACTCATATAGCACTCAAGAAATTAAACAGCAGCAACCCAAATAACGCAATTTAAAAATGTGGTACAGTGCCAAACTGAGAATTCTCAACAGTGGAATCTCAAAGGGCAAATCAATTAATGAAACTGGGTTGATGGGGAGGACCCTCTCAGAGGCAAAGGTGAGTGGGGGTGTGGGGGGCGGTTTCAGAGGGGAGACCTGGAAAAGAGATATTTGAAATATAAATAAATAAAATAATCAATAAAAATAAAAATGAGAGAAAGAGAGAGAGAGAGAGAGAGAGAGAGAGAGAGAGAGAGAGAGAGAGAGAGAGGAAATTTTCAAAATCAGTAGTCATCAGGGAAATGTAAATCAAAACAACTCTCAGGTTCCAACCCAGCAGGATGACTTCTAACGAAGAGAATTTAGAGTTTTTCTCTAAAGCCTACAGAGCTCCAAAGAAGTTCTTTTTAGAGAAACACTAAGGACACGTGAAATGAATGAGACTCGGGTTAAAAATGTTTCTCTTACAGTGACAACTGTACAAAAATTATGGAAACCAAAGTGAGTTCTAAGACATCAGGCACCTGGCATGTGGAGAAGGCTCAGTGGATAAAATATTTGTCATGTAAGCACAAAGACCTCAATTCAGATTCCTAGAACTCAAGTAAAAGCCATTCAGGCATGACAGCCATCTACATACAAATAACCTAGAAGGTGAAGCTGAAGAGTTGATCAGCAAACCCATGAGTAACCTGGTTCATCCAGACATCTAATCTCTGTAAACAGGGGAGTCTCACTAGGGAAAGAAACCACTCTAAAGGCCCTATGCCCAACAGTACATAGCGAATACAAAACAGACACAAAAATGTCTTTGAAAGTTCTCCGACTTCAAGAGTTAAGTCAGGGTATTTTTGCCAGTGTTAAGGGTGTTGACCGTGATTTTTACTTCTCTACTTACATATTTACTTAATTAATTAATATGTTTCTGTATAGCAGATCCTTATGTATGTATTATGGTTCTCAGTATTTTTTAAATGGGATTTCTGAGTGTGCAAATAGGTTCGCTACATCTCTATGTGATTCCTGAACTTATTCTGTGGGTCTTTTTCTTGTTTGATTGGTTTTGTCACATTATCATTTTCCTGATTCTTCTTTATTTTATTTTACGATTATTCCTTAAATATGTGTTTTTCTCTCATTTTTGTTTTCTTGTTTTGTTTTTGTTTTTCTAAATTGATGCAGAGTGTGGATCCAGAAGGAAGGAGAGCTGGGAGGAGTAGAGAGAGGGAAGCCTATATCAGATTATATTTAAAAATTTACTATCAATAAAGAAATATAAATAAATGAACTCACTGCAGACTGTACTCAGTGGGTTTCTATTCCAGTGAAAAAACACTGACCACAAAGACCTTGGGGAGAAAAAAAGAGTCTTTTTTTATATTGAAAATTACAGTCCATTATTGAGAGCAGTTATGTCAGGAATTCGATCAGGAACTCCTGGAGGTAGGACAGAAGTAAAACCATGAGGCATACCACCTACTGGCTTGCTATCCATGGATCACTCAGTCTTCTTTCTTATACGACCTGGAACTACCTACCAAGGGGTAGCACCACACATAGCGAGATGGGCCCTTCTTCCCATATCAATCCCCTGATGTCAACTTCTTTCTTCCACATGCATTTGAGCAACTCTGCATGCATATATAACCATACATGGGAGGGAAACATATAAGTACATATAGGTACCAAAGCTCTGTAATGATTTACCAAATGATTCAGAAACATATTTTAAAGTGCCTTGAGTGGCTTCTTATGTGTTGTAATTGTTCTTTTCTTAGTGGAACTACATAAATAATTAGTATGCTGTAGATTCAGCTATTTACACATCTGGTAGCTATTTTAACCATATGATCTTTCTGTTAACTGAGCATAACTCACTGTGACATCCTACTGCACCGTCTATAGAGTCCATTTAGGAGCTGATAGATTAACGTGAGATTTAAATGGAATGATTTGAATTTGAACAATTTCTTCAGTCTCCAGAAATTAGCTTAGAAATTACATATTTGTCCCTGAAATTTAGAGGTACATATAGATCAGGACTTGAAGTATGATTCAAGATAAATACAAATTATGTTGGGTTTCATGAACAGAAGGTAGTTTTTGCAATAGTAAGTAGTTGTTCTGTGTATGCCATGTATCAATTCTATATAGAAAATTTTAACCTTTAAGTTATGTGATATTGCTTCTACCTTTAAAAATCTTTCTTTAGAAAAGTATTAAATATTTACTATTTAGTAATTAATGAGTATTAATGAGTCTGCCCACAAACTGTATTTTATTTCCTCTTCCTAAGGAGATCCATATGTGCCTCTTCAAGACTTCTCTGTTACTTATTCATTCTGCATCTGCGGTTTGTAACATGATTATCATTTACTTAACGCCAAATCTTCGAAAGGATCACTGTTGTAATTTGAGCTAATAAACTTATAGAATAAATTATTGTAAAATATTTCCTTTCATTTTTCCCATGAAATTCATGAAAACTTAGCAAAAGCACTAGGAACAGAAGAACTTATTGGCCACTATTTCATATGCTACTTTTTCTGTCTCTACTGTGGATGTTGTAGATTACAAAACACTTTTGTAACTACTACTATATCATTTTGATCTATGTTTTAAGTAAATCAGGACATACTCTTTAATGAAATATGGCAAAGACAGTTCAGGGCTTCGGTGATTATTCAGTAAGCATTAGGATCTAAGTTTTCTTCCAACGTTGCAAACAAAACAAATCAGACAAATAAATGATTAAAAAGAAAGCACAAAGACATCTTGGCACACATCAGACTCATCAAAAAAAAAGTCACGTTTTGCCTCTTATTAGTTGAAGAAATTTTTGAGGTGGGAATAAATGCAAAAATAAATCCTCCAAAACTCCTGCCAATTAAATTTACATTTCACAATATATTATAACTGAAGAACAAAATAATTACTAAACTCACAAAGACTCCAAGCAATTTAGTAAGAAGAGCAATTGAAAAACAAGACCAGATACATAGCGGTGCCTAGAAAGGACTGATATATTTGAAGTCTTCCACTCAATGTACTGATCCAATTTGACTCTAAATATTGGCAGAAACTATAAGAGCTTATCTGGCCCAAAGAGCAATTTTTTCCCTGCAGATCTACTTGGAAATATGTACTGATTTTAAACTTAGTAAACTGAACTTCATTTTCATGTTGGAAAGTATGACAGAATTGCCAAAGGAAACAAATGTTGAAGTAGTATTCTATTTCATTTCTCTAGTCTATAAGGAAATGTAGGCTTAAAAATATGGTTTTTTAATTCTAGGCTTAAAACTAAATCATAAGAACAATTGCATAGTTACCTACAGATTTATTAAATCCTAAAAAGAAATCATTGGATGGTAGATACAATAGGTTTTTTAATTGATTTTGTATATAAGCAGATTCCATTTGATTCTTAGTCTTTTATAAAATAGCACAGCTCTTAACAATAAATGCTTAATAAGCTATAGCATTATCAAAAATAAGGGACGTGCTTATGAAAGGGAACACTTGTTTCATAAAGCTTTCATTTTGCTACTATTGATGGGTAGGTATGAAGTGGATAGAAACATGGAACGCAGAACAAACAATCATTTGTGAATGAAATGAAATTAGAAACTGATCCATGCTAGGAATCCAGGACGACACAAGCTCATTCTATGAGTAGAGAATAAAGGTAGTTAATCTCATACAAAGTATATTTAAAAGAAATTGATTATTGTTGAAAGGAAGTTATGGATCCTTCATTAAATGAATGATTCCTAAATCTGAAACTAGACTAAGTTCAAATTAAAATAGGAGTCTTACACTGTAGATTGATGTCATTATGCAGGTGAAGGCAGGTATAGGATAGAACAAGGCCTGGCATTGGACCATTGGATGAGAAGAAAGAATGGGCAGGAGAAAAGTTTTAGAGAGGAGAGGAGACTGGAGCAAGAGAAGGAGCAGCAAGGAGAACATGAAGGTGGATGTTAAGATTTCTCTCTTCACAGTGACAGGTTGTTATGATTATTCTTATGGCATTATGTGTACAGGATTTTGTCCTGTTTAGATGGGCAATAATATTTTATCAAGTGAATCAGAGGTTATTGTGTGATGTGTTCTTTCATGTGGTGATTTAATTGAGATTTCAAGAGAGTGTGTGGTGGTGGGACACACTGGGCATGCCATGGAATTGAGATGTGTATGCCTAGTATAGTGGAAACTTGCCTTCGGAACTAGATGGGTGGAGAGATTGCTGCTGGGCTCAGAGAGTAGCCATCCGCAGTGTGATATGGGATGGAGCTTAGCAGGTGAGATGCTTTATTGACTGAGATGAAAATATCTCACAGATGCCATGTGGCCCTACGGTGCCAACCACTAATGTGTGATAAAAGAAACCACTTTATAATTGTACTGCCACAGGTGGTGATGCAACGTGTTGGGCAAGAATCCACTAATAAGATTATCATCCTAAGAGTTAGAAACAGAGTTTTATTTTCTAAGTGGAAGAGGGGCCCAGCACATCATGTCTAACCGCAAGATGACCCAAGTGTGGGAACCTTAACCAAAGGAACAGATGGGGATACTGCTCACAGACTCTAGGTCCCCTGCTGTGAAAAGTACAGGCTTCCTGTTTCCTGAGAAGATGTTGATTAGGCTATGATTTATTAAAACAGCTGGTTCATTTGCTTTTAGAATACCTATGTGCAGAGTTTGTCTAAATCATGTGAGGGAATTTCGCCAATGATTCGGAACTAAGATAGAAGAAAATAAAAGTCTGTAACACCAAGCAGAGTGAATACAGACATATCTTATAGAGTTATTAACAAAGTCTGTTGCTCTTAGAGAGCTTAACAGATAAATGGTATAAAGATATAATACACTAATAATTCTTACAAGATACTCATATTCTTTCTAATATGGGCTCCACGGGAATTTTGATTTAAAATCCTAGTTAGGCAAGCTGCTTACTTCTTAATGACAAGAATTACTAGAAGATTATTAAGTTTATTTTTAGAAGAAGAGAGTACAGAGTTTGCCCGAATCATGTGGGGATTTTCACTCACAGTTTGCAACTTAGGGAAAATTAGTCACTGACTCCAAGTAGAGAGTTGTGATATTTGCAAGTTAATAAGGTTATTAAAAATAGAAGTCTGTATACCAGGCAGAGTGAATGAATACAGGCAAATATTATGGAAGTTATTAATAAATAAAAATATGAGGCTCTGTGTAAAGAGCTTGACAGACCAATGTATTTGAGGCTGAAGACCCAGTTTGATAAGTTGCTTACTACTTATTGGTATTGGAATTGATAGAAGATGTTTAATTTGTTTTATGAATTACACCGCTAAAGGTCATATGACTTGGTGATGCCTGCTAGTGAGGGCTTGTTGTTATTTTTGAAATTGGCCACAACAAGCAGCTCAGGTTCTCTTAATGTGGGATCTATGGGTATTTTGGGCAAATTTCATGTTATGACAAATTACAAAAGCCTAAATAGACTCCTACGCTATTGTTTATCTTCTTTTTTAAAAAAAATTTTTTTAAATTCCATAATGCATGTGATTTTGAATCTTAGGTTATTCCTCTAGGAAAGAGTGAAAGATACAAGCTTTTCTGGTTACATACTAATGAACATGGTATTTGGGGAGAAAGGTTTTGTCTTTCTATTTTTAAAAAGGGTGATTAGGCTTTGGACACCTTTCAGAGTTATATTGATTAGATTTGATAAAGGGAGACCAACTGAAGTACTAAATTCAAGAGAATTGAACAAAGAGATAGCTCAATTCTAAACTTTGTCTTGAAAATTATATTTTGCAGAATGTACCTACTTGGATTCCTGATCTCAAGAACTTTCAACTGGATCCAGTCAAGACAGACACATCAGTCTACAACATTCTTTCCTACCCTACCACCAAATACCCCCCCCCCAAAGCATACCTCAATGCCTATACATAGCTTGAAGAAGTTATTGAAGAGTCATCATTTCAATTCCCTGGACTTTTGAGGGTCTGAAAGTGGTTATTGTAAGGTTGTTTTTATAAGGAGTTTAGAAATTGTCATAATTTAACAGGGAGAAATTAACTAGATTGATTTGTACAACCATAATCTCATTTGTTAACTAAGCTAAAATCATATCTTTACTTTGATATAGAATTTATTTGTTACAAAATTTTAGAAGTACAAGGTTTGAACCCAGTCCTTCTATTGATGTCACTACAAATTTATGAGTTGATTAAACACAGGAAATAGGGTCTAAATATCAAATTAATGGCTCATAGTTCACCATTAGAGTGCTTTTTTTAAATATTCTCATCAGAAATATTTAAATACTGAGAATAGTTAATGGATAACAGTCCAGATTACTTTATAAAGATTTGCAAAAATGTCAGAAATCCATAAAATTCGATATTAAAGGTGTTTATCTTTTTTGCTCCTAATAGTTCCGTTGGTAGATTTATCAAAGAAATTGGAAATCTCTACCTCCAACTGAGGTAATACTTTGTAGCTAGGCAGTCATTGGGCAGAAACTGCCTATTTCATTTATAGATTAATACTGTCCAAAAAGCGACACTTTGTGCAGAATAGTTGACTGCTAATCTTTGCGGAGCCAGAATTATCAGCCCTTCAAGATTTCTGCATTTCAAGAGTCTGTCAGTTGATTTTGGTCCAGAAGACTGAAGACTTGTGCTCACATGTTGATAACAGAAGACTGTGCTAGTGGAGATTTGTCTCTACAACCTCTCAGTTCTGAAAGGCATGTTAGGCTTCCTATGTTTATAGATATTTGGTCATTCTCAGATTTCTGACAGGGTTAAAGACTAATTATAGTCTCCTAGCCTACTCAGGGTGTTTAAATTTGAAAATACATATTTAATTGAATAGTTATCAGGTAGTATATAAGCTAGTCAGGATATAACATGTATTTTAAGCCTTTCTTAAGCTAGAATGGATAACCAAAGGTTCTGTTTAACTGATAAAATATTACACTGGATGTTTAGGTATATTTTGTGCTTTTAATTTACAAAATGATAATAGCTGTGCTCAGCTTATATTTGAGAGAAAAGTTTTGTTTTATCAGACAGAAAGGGTGAAGGGTAGGTTGATGTCATTATGAAGGTAAAGGCGGGTACAGATAGAACAAGGCCTGTCATTGGCCGAGAAGAAAGGATGGGCAAGAGAAAAGTTTTAGAGAGGAGAGGAGACTGGAGCAAGAGAGAGGGAGCAGTTCAGAGAAGATGGAGGCAGATGTTAAGATTTCTGCACATTTATAAATTGCTAGGATTATTTTTAAGGGATGGATATGTACAGGATTTTGTGCTGTCAAGATGAACAAATTATATCTTATCTAGGTGGGCAATTTATATCCTTATCAATCGGTTGTATGTTAATTGTGTGGATGTATTGTACATTGAGCTTTTAACATATAAATCTGGTTGCTGGGTTACAGTCTATTTAGTAATGTCTTTACTAGATTATTGGGAATGTGAACAGAGTCTGTGACAGGAAGTCATGCTAGAAGGCTTGGGGCTAGCATGGTGTGGATCTCAAGGAATGTGCTGTGTGTATCAGGCATGGTAAAAACCAGAAAAGGGGACAGTGTGTGAAAGTGGTAACAGAGAAACAGCTAGAGTGTGCAAATCCATGCGGAGTTGAAACTCACAGAACCAGTTGAATGCTTTTTTAAATATACTGCAACATTACAGTATCTCTCAATTTCCCAGTCCTCACAACAAGAGTACTAATATTATCTACTTCCCTTTGTTGTGTGATTGTTTTCGTTTGTAAAACTATCTGTGTATCACAACATAACCCCTCCCCCCACACACAAAATATTATTATCAGGAACACTTAGTAGGGTTTGTTTTCTATTTTAGCTAAGGAATTAAAAGGCAGGAAAAGTTAGGAACACAATTGGTAGCAATAGGGAAACTCTACAACAGAGCAAGACAATTCACTGAGAAAAGGGCTTTATTAGGGGCTAGAAATCACTCACACAATCACAGCAAGCACAAACAGACAAAAACCCTCTGAGGAGCATAGGGATAATTCAGGAGACCAGAAATATAATGTCTCCTTGAAGGATCTTCTACCTCATTTTAGGCTTGGGTAGTTTGAGCAAAGAAAGGATGGATGATTGACCCACAATCATTGTGTAAACATGTCTACATCTGATCTTGAACTCTAAGGCTAGGTGCATAATGGTGTGGTAGTCAGAGAAATAACACTTGCCAGGTTTTTGTTTTAAGCTGCCAGACTTGTATCAGATCAGGGGAGTGAGAAAGAAGCCAGCCATCTTGGAATTTCATAATATTTACTAACTTTTCATGTCCCTTCTTCCTGTCTTTCAATTGGAGAATCTAATTCCTAGTTCTTCAACATAGCAAATTCCTGATAAATAATAAATATTATTATTGAATGTTTGTGTAGTTTATACTTTTATTTTTATAAATGAATTTTGATTATTTGAAGTATTTATTTGTTATATACATATTATTATTCATACTAGACAATTCCTAGAAGTAAAATTTTTTTTGGCTATTTCAAGGGATTTTGGTATGGTCCCAACAAAGTGCTGGGACCGTACCAAAGAAATGGTAGAACAAAGAAAAACATAGAACTATTTTCCCTGTTCCTTTTAAAAATAGTTTTTAATTATTTACTTAATTTTACACCTGTTTTAACCTCAAACTATCTATTGATGCCAGACTCGTATCAGACTTGTAATTTTTCCACCTCAGTATCCTGAGTGCTAAGAGAGACAGTGTGTTCATTAAGCCAATTTGACATTCTTATACCTTAAAATAAATGTGAATGTCAGTTCATTAATTCACTCTCTCTCTAATAAAAAAAACAGCATGGTATTGGCATAAAAATAAATACATTGATATCAAATAGTATCAAATTGATGAAACAAGTCTAGACAACTGATTTTGACAAAGAAACTGTCAATGCAAACGAGAAAATATAGCATCTTTAAAAATGGGACTGGTCACACTGGATGTCTATATGGAGAAGAATACAAATATCTCCACAGTTGTCATCCTGCACAAGACTCGAGTCTAAATGGATCAAATACCTCAACATAAGACTAGATACCTTGAATATTATTGAAGAACAATGTGGGGTATAGGCTTGAGCTAAATGGCACAGAAGAAAACCAAGATCAACACTTAGTAAATGGAATCTCATGAAGTTGAAAATCTCCTGTATGGAAAAGAATAGCATCATTTGAGACCAGGACCAGGCTACAACAATCATAGGTTTAAAATGGGGGCATAGAATTGACAGTGAGTATTCAAAATATTTAACACAAATAGCAAAAAGTACAAAAGAAATATTCAACATTCTGAGATATCCTTGCAATGCAAATTGAATTTACATGGAGATAGCATGATATTCCACTCAGAATAGCCTTGAATAACAAAACAAAGGACTGGTCATGCTGCTGAGGATGTGCAGAAATACAAAAATATTCATTGTAGATGAAAGTGCAAGCGTGTGCAACTCCTATGAAAGTTCCTCAAGGAGAGGAAAGGCAAACTCCCTAACATTTCAGGTACTATTCTTGGGGAAATACCTACATTCCAGGGCAAGTCCCATGCCTAGGAGTCGTTGGTCAACACAAAACAGATTTACATGTGCATTTCGATTTATTTTTTGTTCTTTTTGTCTTATTCATTTTGATATATGTTTTTGGTTTTGTTTTGTTTTTGTTTGTTTTGGTGTTCTTCTTGAGAGGGGGAGGATAAACATGAAAGCAGGTAGGTAGTAAACGTGGGTAATCTGGGAGATACAGTAGAAAGAGAGAATATAAAAAATATAGTGAATAAAATAGTTTAAATAAAAATATAAAAAAATGAAAAAGTATCTCAGAAGAAACCCTTTCCATTTAGTTATTTTTACATGTGTAAATCTACAATCCTTTTAAAGTTTTATACTTGGCTACATCTGCAAATGGATTAAACTGCCCCTATGTGTAAGCACAACTGTGTTTTATGTGATTAAATATATTTTAAAATTGAGAAATAAATTATTCATTAAAGTTATTTTGAGAGAAAAAAATCAAGCTGCCTGGCTCACAACTGTTACAATGCCAAAATATATTCCAAGTTTATTTAAATAAGTAAAAACAAAATATGAAGCCAAAACAAACTGCAAAAAAGTAGAAGCATATTTTTTTCATTCATTATTTGGGAGAAGATGTTTCTTCTGTTTCCAAAATTTATAGAATTTATAAACATAAAAGCTTGGCAGTAAAAAATAAAGGCATTTAGATGCAAACATATGCCATAAATAAGTTATAAGACAATTTAAAGACTAGGAACATATGAGCTACAAATATAATAAACACTAGGTTAATGTCTTATGTAAAGAAGGCTTAAAATAGACAGGGGAAAAACTAATATACCAATATAAAGGCCATGAACTGAACATTCCCCAAACATTCATTTCATTAGTGACAAAAGAGATGAAAATTAAGACATTTGTTTTAATTATGCATTGTAAAATTCACTAAACATTATGAACATAATTCTCACTTTGACTGAAGAAAAGATAAAAAGTCACAGATGGGCACTCTTAGTGAGGATTTTCTCTGTAGGAAGTTAATCATTTGAGGAGTATGTTAACAATTTAATAAATTCTAACTTTGCCAGATGAGTTTGTCTTACAATTTTTACAATAAAGTGGTCAGACAAAAGTGCACTGACATTCCAATTCTGATTAATATTATCTTTTACGTTCAAATGAAGCCTGTTGATTTTCCTCAACTTCTCTCATTCTACCACCACATTTCAAAGTAACAGACACAATGTAAAAACAAAACAAAATGAAACAAAACATCATTAGCTCTGTTGGCTCGGGAGAGACAATAACCTCAGCATCAGAGAGATGGACACAAAGTCCCTCCCCTCGCTTTTGGCAGTTGCTGGGAGGAGAGTCTTTTTTTTTTTTTCAGGGTGTGGGCCCTGGTGGATTAACCAGCTCCAGTGAAAGTTATGTCTCCAAGAGTATATGGGCAGAATATTCAGTACTTGGAGAATTACATTTAAAGAGGAAGAATAAGAGGAGGAGGAGATGGTGAGGATAAAAGAGGAAGAGGAGGGAGGAATGATATAAAGTAGTGGAGGAAAGGGCATGGGTTTGGGACTTGTGACGAGAGGAGGTAAATAGGATCAAAATACATCGAAACGTCAAACAATTTAAAGTGAAATTAGAAAGGAAGCATTTTATCAAAATTTCAAAGACACTAAGAAAAAAATTTTAACTATCCCTATAATTTATTTTGCATTGTATGTAACAAATTTTCTGTTCATAAGTCAGTCATGCTGTGGCTAATGACAAACAATCAGAGCACAATCAAGAAATATGAAGATTATGTCCAGCCTCCATATTTGATTCAAACTAAAATGATGTTTTGACAATAAACATTAAGCTGTAAAAAAGTCTAGTTATGTGAGCCTTATGTTTAGTGATATTTAATAAAATAATACTTATTTATATTTCTATGTATGCAATTTTAAATTCATTTGGGGAGTGTTAAATATTGAACTCACCACGTTGTGTTTATTAGTGACTAGCTCCGACATCAACCCATATCTCAGCCCAATTAGATTATTTATAAAGGATATATTGTCCTTATAACCACAGATAAGTGTAGTCCTCTCCCCCCTCATTAAGGATGCTTTTCTTTGGAACTGAATGAGAGCATTACAGAGAACTACATCCGATTAAAATGCAGGGTTTGTAGAGTCCTATCCCAATGAGCATGTTTACAAAACACCTCTCTCCCTTCAGGCTCAAAGCACATTTGGAAAGAGGGATCAGAATGATTGTAGGAGCCATAATCAGGGAGTTGGGTGGGAGATGATGTTTTCTAGTAATGTCAGAAGCTATACTTATAATGCTTCACAAACATGACTGTCTAACATTTAAATGAATAGGATGATATTGATATACATGCCAGCGTACATAGGAAAAGACTGTAAGTACTCAATCCAACAGAGTCAACTCTCAGAGTGGAAGAAATAATCTTCCCTTGCAGACAAGCATACCAATTTGTTATCACTATAACATAATCAGGAATGAAAAGATACATGTAAGTAACTTTTGTACAGACTAAACTTGTTGAATTTAGAACTGTGGGTATATATACAGATACATATATGAATGTAAGAATTATTATTACAACAGGAGCCCAGCTTTGAATTCATAAGCAAGGAGAAGTAAATATGAACTGTTCCAAAGCAAAGATGGGGCCAAAACTGGTTGGGGTGGGCAGAGACTGAAGGAAAGGCCATTCAGGGACTGTTCCTGCTAGAGATCCATCCCATCTGTTGACAGCAAGCCCCTACACTCTTGCTGATGCCAAGAAGTGCTAGCTGACAGGAGCCTGATATGGCTGTTCCCTGAGAGGTTCTACCAGCACCTGAACAATACAGATGCAGATACCTACAGCCAACCATTGAACTAAGCCTGGGAACCCCAGTGGAAGAGATAGGGGAAGGACTGAAGAAGCTGAGGGGCTTGTGACCACATAGGAAGAACAATATCAACTAACTGGACCACTCAGAGCTCCCAGGGACTAAGCCAACGACTAAAGAGTATACACATGGAAGGAACCAGGACTCCTGGTACATATGTAGCAGAGGATGGCCTTACCTGGCATCAATGGGAGGGGAGGAAGACTTGCCCCAGTGTAGGGAAATGCTAGAGGGTGACGTGGGAGTGGGTGAATGGGGGGAGGAGCACCCTCAGAGCAGCAAAGGGGACAGGGAGAGGGGAGATGGAGGTGGTTTGTGGATGGGTAACCAGGAAGGAACGTATTTAAAATGTGAATGAATAAAATGATTAATTTTTAAAAAAAGAAAGTTTGGAGAGAGGAAAAGAAACAGGCAAACTAATCATACTATAATCTTAAAAAAACAGGAAAATTTTTTCAAAATTCTAAGAACAATTTCAAAATAGGTGTTAAACACTTTACAGATTATAAATATAAGAGAACTATGTGTCTTATACACAAAATTTACATTTCGATTGGTATTAGTGAAATCCAAAGATATTAATTATGTAATTTATAGTAAAAAATATTGTCATTTCAGAGAAGTTTATATTCAATGTATATGAAGGAAATGTCAAGAGAATAATTCAATGTAGAGATAATAATCAGTATTTAAAAGTGAAATAAGATGCAAGATATTTTGATTTTATAGCATTAGTAATTATCCACAGCAAATATTATTACATTTCCTCTTATTGTAAAGCAATATAAAATGCAAATGCAATGAAGATGGGAAAAGATTAAAGAAGATTAAAGAAAAGTCACCCTGGGAAAGATATTTTTCTGAGGACAAGATCACAATGACTTTTGATTACTCTTTATGGCCTATTTATGTCAACTATCCTCTCTTCTCTGCTCATATTAGTAACAAATACTAATAACAGGCAAAATCAATTTGTTGCTTATAACCAATGTATTGTTTTTTGATCACCCTCACTATGTATAGAAATCTATCATATATTAATCATGCACATATGTTGTCTCTTCTGTGTTAGAAAGTAAACACATAACTTAAACCATGGAACTTGTGAGTCACAGAGTATCCAATATTTTGAAAATCAGCACTACAAGTAAAACTTCTAAAAATAATGGTCTAGTCTCATCCATAGATATGCCAATTCTGTATGACTGGGCATCATTCAAAAAAAATTATCAGTATTGTCTGTGAATACTTAAAATTGGGAGTGTTTAAACATGAAGCGAGATAATGAGTTCCCCTTACAGCCACATATATAATACTGTGTTCACTTTCCACTGCAATGTTTTTAGATTGTTCTTAGAACTTTTCTGCTATTCATTTGAACTTCACAATTTTGTCTTGTTCTTCCACTGAACGTGATGAAATTACATCCATTAAACATATAATTACAACCATCATAGTGACATGTCTGAACTTCTTTGAATCACATACTAGTAAATACTAACTCGTTCTTTTGGGATTTTCAATTAAGTCCTGAAAAGATCTTATGATGTTGCCTCAATATTTCAGAACAGTGTCTTTGGAGGTGTGGTAGTTATAGTCAACCTTCTCAAACTGCGAGCTCTTTAGTTTTTAGTTCATTGTAAGCACAGAGGTGTCAGGTACTTGAACTGTGACATGAGTCCGCTCCCGTCCCTACTCCCCCTGGGTGGACAGGTGGAAATTCGGCAGATAGAAATTCAATAAAAACCACTCGTAAGTCAGAAGGAGTAGATTGTACTGAATGCCATGCTATTAATGGACTGAACGCTCATTTCAGGGGTGTTTATGAGGACTTTAAAGTAGATCTTGTCAATTTCCAAGTGACAGGGATTCATGGCCTCTAACTCTGCTATCCCTGAGTTTGTTTGCTTTTCCAGCTCATCTACCAGGGACCTGCTCCAGTGTGTGTTGTACCTCTGTGATTTTCATCACTTCCTGGAGATGTTTCCTTAGGGTCTCCAGTGGGATCTGCTAGCATGCTGTATGCTCTGTTTATTGCAAAGCTAAACGAAGCATGCCTGGGAGCATCTGAAAACAATTAAAAAATAATTGAAATGAGCTGTGGTCTCTACTAGACTCATTAAGGTTTTTATTTCATCCTCCACACTTCGGGGAGAGTCAAATCTGACCCTCCTATCCCACTGGCCCCCTGCTGGCTTGAGAGATCCCTTGCCAGAGGCAGAAAAAGGACCATCAGCTTCTGTACAGAGAGTGTTCTCCAAATGACCGGGCAGGGAAATGTCCTGATGGCTGCCAAGAGGCTTCAGTGGGAGGGAGGCATCTTTCTGCTTTCTGCCTTTGAGCAGCTGCTCTATGAATTAATAAACATCACTGTGGATACACACACATTCTTATTAAGAATTCACAAACACATTAATGAGGCTACTCACATGCAACTCAGGAAATTAAAGTTAGCTTTTCTCTTGCATTTTTTTTCTGGGTAAAGTCAGAGACAACATTAGAATGAGAAAACCAAACTGGCAGAAAGGAGGAGATGAGGGAGTAGACAGATTTTGACATTTTCAACAAGGAACGTGTTCTCAGGGATTTTAGTCAAAATAAAATAGTAGCTTAAATATATTAAAGAAAATCAGCAGCAACCTCTTTGATGATGTAATTATGTCAAAACATCAGGCAAAATATCAGTCTTCTGTGTCTGTGTGTGTGTGTGTGTGTGTGTGTGTGCGTGCACGCATGCACACGTGTACTCAAACCTGAGAAATTTATGTTAGAATTAATTATTCTTAGAGAGATATTTAACATGATTCAGTGACAGGTATGAGGGAATGAGATTAGCTCTTAGCATGAAGAATTACTTAGATGTGAGCTTGGAATAATGTGTGTCTAAGGGAGATAAAGGTTGTATTTTATTAAAGCACTGGTACTTGGACAGATCATTCCACAGACAGCACTGTGCATTTGCATTCTTCACAGAAACAAGACGGGGAGCTTCGAAGTGCAATTGACCTTTCAATTTTCTCTATTTCACAGAGATCTGATTACCCCCAGGCTTATCCTAAAATGTTCTTACCCTGTCAACTGCAGAACATTGATAGAACTGTTGATTCTAAGAAACCCTGCTGGTGGAGCTAGGAGAGTTACAATACCCTTAGTTTCCTCTAAATTTTTGTGAGCTAATGGACGCATAGAAACAGTAACTTTATCATATGCAATAATCCTTTCATATGATGCAAATTTTCCAAGATTTTCATCTGCCTCTCATTTAGAAAATGTCACATTTTACTTCAGTGTGATTTCTTTTCTTTTTTTTCTCTTTTTTCCCTTTTTTTCTTGAGTGAGACCGTGTACATAACCTGACTGTCCTGAAAGTCACTATGTACAGTAGGCTGACTTTGAATGCACATAGACCTACCTATGGAAAGGAACATTTTTCTCTTCCTCAAAACCTAACATTTATGGCAATACTATCCAGGACTCATTGAATACTATGAGTCAAGTAAAATTCTTAGACCTTCATACACAGCTCCTTATAGAACACATCACGCTGTGATATAGAATTGCATTATTTTATTGAATTTTTAAAAGCAGAAAGTGCAATTAAATAGCAGTGGAATAACTTACTTTGGTAAAATCCGAAGGCACAAGAACCCATGCCCTGGTGCTCTGGAACTTATATCTGTTTTGTTAGCCATAATGGCTACTGTTGAAGTGTATCCTATCCATCCTTTACTAGCATGAATTTTGTGCTAAGTTCAGGAGAAGAAAGACAATTTTGATACTCAGTTTATTGTATATTCAAAAAGATAAGTATCCGCAACTCCAGGAAGGATGCTTTGCTGAAAGGGATTAGATTTAATACATTATTAGTACATTTAATAGTTCTCAGTTTAATTTCCACTTTTGTCATCCCTCTGCCTCCTAGACTTACAGTCAATACTAATTTCCATGCCTGCATGAGACAGTAGCCCCCTACTGAGGTAGCTTGAAGTGATTCTGAGATGAATATAGCTTTTTCATTGGGTTTCTTACATGACAAGTTTCAGATTTAAATTGTTAAGAGATTAGAAGAAAGCAGCAATCAAGTCAGGATGAAAAATAATATAAAGCAAAAATTCTGAATTTTCCTTAAGCTATTTTTGAAAGAGCTTTTTTACAGCTACCTTCCTCTTATTCTGTAACCCAGACATCTCGCTATAGGTTACAGCCACTTCAGAAAGTCGCCTTATGTAAAAAGGACTCCTGTTGTCACTAGCAAAAAGAAAAGAAAGAAGAAAGCAGGTGATTAGATAGAATACCTACAAACTGCAGAGAAGAATCAGGCCTGTAGCAATCTATTTTTATGACATGAACTTACATCAGGAAAAAGAAGTATAAAAATTACTTACGAGAAAAAAACTGTATGTTTCAAAGACACTGATAAAGACATTACATTTTAAATAAATACACATTGGCTAAACATGAGTGTTTACCTATCTACATATGTATTTCTATATACATAAAACTATTAATCTATTTGTGAGTGTGCATAGGAAAACAGATACATACATGCACACTAGCATAAGTATTCAGCCTACTGGCAGAACATGTGATTAATTTAACAATGATTAAACTATCTGAGTTTTCTATAGTATGTTTATATAACAAACATACTGAAAAAAGAGACCCTAAATTCAAATTTTATATCAAGAATGTTTAAAACTAATTTTCTAAATTATTTATTTACCTTACATGCCCATCACGGCTCCTGCCTCCTCTTCTGCCAGTCCCTCTCTTACTTCAGTTCCCCCCACTTTCCCTCACACCCCCACACACACTTTGCTCTTTTCCTTAGGAAAGGATTAGGGCTCCAATGGATATCAACAGAGTTAGTATGGCAAGTTTCAGTAGGACTAGGCACATCTTCTTTTGAGGCGAGACAAGGAAGCTCAGGGGAAAGAAATGCAAAGATAGGGAATGTAGACAGAGCCAGGCCCTGCTCCTACTTTAGGAGTCCCACATGAAGACCCAGCTATATAACTGTTACTTATATGCCAAGGACATAGGTCTAGCCTATACATGCTCTCTGGCTGGCTCTCCTTCTAGTTCAGTCTATGAGCCTCCATTGGGTCCAGGTTAGTTGATTCTGTCGGTTTTCTGTGGTGTACTTGACACCTCTGACTCCTTCGATCCTTCTTCCGCCTCTTCCACAGGATTCCTCAAACTCTGCTTAATGTTTGGCAGTGGGTCTCCGCATCCGTTTTTTTTTTTTTCAGTTGCTGAGTGATGCCTCTCTGATAACTGTTATGCTTGGTCCTGTCTGTAAGTATATCAGAGTATCATTAATATCATTAGTAGTGCCATGGGTGGGAAGAAGTTTTAAAAAACTTTTATTAAATATTTTCGAACAATACTGTTTCCCCTCTCAACTGCCCACCTCTGTACTCACCCAACTTGAATTCTCTCTTTTTGTCTCTGTTTCTCTTTATCTCTGTGTGTGTCCATGTGTCTAGATCTATCTATCATCTATCTATCTATCTATCTATCTATCTATCTATCTATCTATCTATCTATCTATCTATTTCAAATTTATACAAAACTGAAAACTGAAAAACCCTCTCAGCCTTCCCTCATAACCCAACTTCATTTCTTCTACTAGTCATTTATCTTCATAAACATTTTATACCATGGACCCCTAGTGGTCTCTAGTCTTGTAGCAGCCTGCTTTCAGGACCTCTCTTCTCTCCCCTATTCTACTCCTGGAGGAATCTGCCTCTTGATACAAATTGAGGTTGCCATAGTCTTCTTATCTCTGTCTCTAGAATCCCTTCTGTCCTACTGAATGTTCTGCTACCATACCAGTACTGCTAGTGTACTCTGTCTCAAGTGTGGAGATCTGAGTCCCCTTGTTCTTGTCCCAAGGCCTTTCCTCCTAATCCCTCTCCATGTCTTTCTACAATTTAATGAGTTTCAGAGGTACTCTTTACCAGGGACCCTACACTCCACAGCCATCCCACTTGCCTAGGATCTAGAGAGGGCAACAGCAACCAAAAAATAGAACACTTACCCCCCCAAAAAATAGAACATTTATTAACACTAAGAAACATCTCAAACATAACTCAGATGCCTAGACTACAGCAAACAAACAAAAAATAAAAAATAAACATAAACATACCAGACAATACAATTCTATTCCACCAAGTCCCAGTAGCCCTGATATAATAGGCCCTGCAAAATGCAATATTGCTAAAGCACAAAACACTCTTCTCATCACACTAACAACTTCCTGTGTACCCCATTTCTAGGTGTGAACAGTGTACCTTCCATTCTTCCCTAAAGCATCTCTCAGATGGTTCTTTTAGCCCACATCTGTTCCTCTCTGATACAAACAGATGTACATTCCCTATGATGTAAACCACAGACACTATCCTTCCCTAAGTGACAAAGTAGATGACAGAAATCAAGGAATAGAATTCCAGCACAACAAATATAACACCTAGAATATCAACAAGTGTCAACATCTAAAATCACAATTATCTTCACTTTAGATACCTAGACAGTAATGCAAAAACATAATTATTAACAATAAATGCACTAAGTTTCACCCAGAAGCCAGTTACTCTATTAAAATAGACCCAGATAAATTTAATAAATCAGAAGCAGATGACAGAGACTTCAAATTGGAAATTATAAATATGTTCAGGGACCTTAAGCAGGACATGAATGAAATCTGTGAAAAGGCAAATAACAGGATGAAATAATAAAAACAATTAAAAACATGATAATGGAAATCTAATCACTGAAAAAAAAGCACAAACTAAGATAAAATTAAAAATGAAATTTTCAGTAAGCCAAAACAAGCAAATAAAAAACATCAGAGGTAAGCCTTATCAACAAAGTAGAAGACATGGAAAAGAATCTCAGACATTGAAAACAAGATAGAAGAAAAGATGGCAATGACCAGCCTTGGCTTGCAATAAGGTCCTGAGGAATGGTGTTTGGGATTGGTGGAAGGGTGAAAGGAAGATCTCAACGTCAGCGATGGGTGTAAGCTGACAGCTCTTTGGTCTGCTAGAGATAGCTCTCTAAATAACTCTCTATGCTGATTATGGGTTTTCTAGCAAAAGTCAGAAAACCTTCTAGAAAATTTCTTAAAAAACTTTAATAGCTCTCTGGATAGCTCAATTCCTGCAGAACAAAGCCCAGCCTTCTATTTGCATATCTATTTAATCATTTACTCAGGTTTCCTTTTGATTATACCAGCAGTCAACATTTTATGACCTTAGTCTCTTAATTTTTAGCAAATGACAGAAATACTTTTTTTTAACATAGCAAATCCTGTGCAGTTCTCTAAGCACAGCACTCCTAGTCGCCAAATATAGACATAGAGGCTATTTTTTATGTGAGAAAGCTAGCTTTCTGTTTTCTAACTTCTTCACAGCCTAAGCTTGGCTGTCCTGTCACTTGCTCAGTAGAGAGGCTTTAACATCAGAGTTCTGTCCACCTTTGCAAATACAAGTAATAAACTTAGCTGGGTAGGATTCCACCCTGAGATCACCAATTCCTCACTTAATGGTGCTCTTTTATTATTTGAACCACTTGTCTTGTTTTTCGAACTAATTCTTTCCAATTACTGACTTAGTACAGCTGTCTCTGTTCCTTCAGGTCTGCGAAACCCTTCTTACAATTCATATTGCATACTTATAATTTTCAATGTTTAGAAATCCTGTTGATATATTTTTGAACTCATGTTTTCAGAGTTCTTTTCCACAGCCTAAGGGCTGTCCTGAAGGTCACAGCATTACCATTTTGCTGAGAAATATTAGACAAATTCTTGCTTCCCAGGTTCATGCTGTTTTTAATTAGCATGGAATCATTAATCTTGACAGGGAAAATATTCCCCAAAACATGGCTAGAATCAAAAGGATACTTCAATTAAGGAAAATGTTAAATTTAAAAAAAATAATCCAAGCACAGAATATCCAGAAAAATGGTGACACTATAATCATACCACATTGATGAATACTGAAGATACAGGAGAAGAAACACAGGCCAAAAGGACAAAACTTTAAAAGCAAAACAATAAAAGAAATTCCACCAACCTAAAGAAGTAGAGGCCTGTCAAGTTATAGGATATATAAAGAGCACCAAACTGACAAGACCAGAAAAGAAATTCTTTATCAACACATAAAAATCATATTATTAAACGTACAAAACAAAAAAATGCTAAAAATTGTAAAGGAAATAGACGAAGCAACATATTACAAGGTCACCTAACTTCTTACTGGGAACTCTGAAAGCCACAAGGGCTTGTAATAGTATTCTACAAACTCTGAGAAATGAGAGATGTTAGTTCAGAATCTAATACTCAACCAAACTATTAATCACAATGGACAGAGAAAGAAAAACTTTCCAGGATAAAACCAGATTTAAGCAATATATATTTGCCAATTCAGATCTACAGAAGGGACTAGAAGAGAAGCTTTAGTCTGAAGAGATTATACCTATTCAAGAAGACAAATGAATAAATAATTCTAGAGTAATAAATTAAAAGCAGAAGGGAAAACTCATACTATACAAATAAAATTCAAAGAATAAATAAATACTGTTCATTGACTAACTGTCAGTATTAATACACTCAATTCCACAATAAAAACAAATAGACTAACATTATGTATTATAAAACATTTCTAGTAAGTGTAAGAAATATTCTTTCCCATCATGGATAGACATTATTTCTGAGTAAAAACATTATTATAAGCTGAAGGACCCCCAAAGCAAGCAGGAAGAGTATTTTAATATCGTACAAAATATATTTCAAACCAAAACTAATAGGAAGAGGTAGGGAAGACACTATATATTCATTAATGAAAAAGTCCTCCAACAAGATACTGGAATTTTAATTTATGCATCAAATGTTAGTAAGGTCATCCATGTTCACAAAAGGAATAGTGCTACATTTAAAATCATATAATGACCATCAAACATGGATAGGGTTGACTTCCATACCAAACTCTTACCAAGAGATGGTTCATACAGACAAAAGTTAAACAGAAAAATGCTGGAGTTAAATAACATCATATGGAATATAGCAGATAGCTTCAACACTTCACCCAAACAACCAAACAAACAAGTAAACCAATGGTGTAATCATCACCATAATGGACATCTCAGCATGTCATGGAATTTTCTGTAAACTGATCATATACTAAGCAAATCACACAGCAAATCACGACAGATACAGATGTAGAGAGCAATAACTCTTGCCTTCTACTGACCACCATGACTTGAAGCTGTTCCCCAATAACGGAAACAACAAAGAGCATAAAAATTCATGAACACTGAGAAACCCACTACTGAATAAAAAAAGGGTCAAGACAGAAATTAGGAATAAAACTTATAACTTTTTAATAGTAATGCAAGTGAAAACACAACACACCAAACCTAAGGGAAAAAATGAAGGTGGTTCTAAAGAGAAGTTTATAGCATTAAGTGCCTACATAAAAAGAATTGGACAAATCTTACATTAGTAGTTTAGTGACATACCTGAAAGCTCTACAACAATAAAAATAAATATGAAAAGAAGACTATATTGCAACAGATAATCAAACTTGGGACCGAAATCAAAGAAATAGAAACTAATAAAAATGCAAATAAAAACAATGCAAAGGGCAAATTAAGCAAAGAGTTTGTCCTTTGAGACAATCAATAAGACAGAGAAACCATTACCAAATTTACAAAAAGAAGATGAGAAGGTTCAAGTTAATAATTTGAGTGAAAAGAAGGGATATATCATTAAACATTCACCAATGTAGTCCAGATTTATAAGGATATGCTTTTAAAATTTATCCCCAAACTGGAACACAATTTCTACAGAGTCAACACAATCCTCATTAACATTTTCATATAATTATTTACAGAAATTCAAAACATATTTTCCAGGTTCTTATGGAAACAAAAGAGCCCAGGATAGCTATTTTAAAAATCGAGACTAGTAAAAGAATTGATGGATGTATCACTATCCTGGACTGTAAGTTGTAAGGCAGAGCTGTAGTAATAATAAAACAAACAAATAAACAAAACAACCACAACCACAAAAACAAAAACCCTTGGCATTGTTAGTAAAAAAGAAATGGCAATTGACTGATAAAACAAAATTGATAAACCAGATGTAAGTTCACAAAACTAGGGACAACTTATACTTTGACAAAGAAGTCAAAAGTAGCTACTAGAGAAAAGGTAGCACCTTCAACAAGATAACCAACATAGAGGCTTCCTTCAAACCTTCTCCTCTCTCTGTGTACCCACAGGCTAACCCCTCCATACCCAGTCTTACCCCCAGCTCTGTAGCAGAACACCCATGACAGTCCTCACTCTAGCAATATCTCCCATAGATATTTCCATACCTACCCTTCTTTCTCATGGTTTTGTCATACATTTCAGACCCAATGCTATCAGTAATCCCTCACTAACCAAGAGCCACATATCCCAGGGCAATAAACAGGATGAAGGCAGACCCACACCTTTCATTCCTATTAAACCTGAGATCCAATCCTGACAGTCTGATTCCCAGTTCTATGACAGGAAATCTACTGTGATCCTTCTTTTCCCTGTCTGACACTATATCAAATGAATCACACATATCCAGCCTCCAACACCAGAAGACATTCCCTATAAACACATGAGCTAAGAAGACCAGAGAATATCAGTAAACACATAGCCATCATACCCCCAAAATCCAGAGAATAAACAGAAACCAAGGAACAAAATACCTACCCAATAAAGACTAATTAGGAAATTAACATCTAGACATAAAATCATTCCAAGCCCAGATACCTTGATGTCAGCATAAAAACAAAATCATTAGCATCAAGGCAATGTTTCTCCACTAGAGATCAGCTATCCTACCAAAGCAGGCCCTAAATATTGAAATAACTGAAGCATGAGTAAACGACCTAAACACTAATTACATGAAAATGTTACAAGTTTAAAAATAAAAAAATGAAAAGAATAAATCCCATAAAGTATTCCAAAGAAAAGTCACAAACACAAAAAGAAGGAAAATAATAAATCTCTCAAAGAAATACAAGAAAACATATATAGTGGAAGGAAATGAATAAAAGTGTTCAAGGCCTAAAAGTGCAAATAGAAACAAGGAAAACACAAACAGAAAATTTTGGGAAAAAAAGAGAAAATTTTGGAAATGAAAACTATAATAAATTCAACAGAAACTACAAATGCAAACTTCATCAATAAAATGTAAGAGATAGAGGAGAAACAGTCAAATAGAAGAAATGGATACATCAAGTAAAGAAAATGTTTAATACAAAACAAACACCAAACCTCAAAGTATCCAGGAGATTTAAGACACTATGTTAAGGCCAAACATAAGAGTACAGAAAGAAAAAAGTCAGCTCAACAGCCCAGAAAACATTTTCCACAAAATCATAAAGGAAAAAAATTCTAGTCTAAAGAAGGAGATGCCTAAAATAGTACAAGAAACATAAAGCACACTACATAGATGGAACCAGAAAAAAACTGTCTTCTAACTATACAATAATCAAATACTAAACATACAGAACAAAGAAAGGATATAAAAATCTGCCAGGGTAAATGAATACCATAAAAAACCCCGATCTATTAGAAGTATATCTAATTCTAAATAAGAGGTTCTAAGACTCAGAACTTATGCTGCAAACTCCAAGAGACCACAGATGCCATACCAGACTACTATACTGTGTACAACTTTCAAGCACCATAGATGGAGAAAATAAGATTGTATGATGATATCAAATTAAAACAATATGTTTCTATAAATATAATCCTACAGAGGGTGATAGACAAAAATACCAAGCTAAGTACATCCATGAAAACACACGAAATACCCTCAAACCGGGAAAACCAAAAGAAAAGAAACACACAAACACACACACACAAACACACACACACACAAACACACACACACAAACACACACACACTACTATCACCATCACCACCACCACCACCACTACCACCACTACCACAAACAATAACAAAATAATAGGAATGAATAATCATTGGACATCGATATCTCTATCAATGGTCTCAATTGGCTAATAAAAAGACACACACTAACAGAATAGATACCAAAACAGGATTCATCTTTCTGTTGCATCCAAGAAATATATCTCAACATCAAGAGTACACATTACCTCAGGTTTAAGGATTGGAAAATATTTTCAAATCAAAGGGACCAAGAGACAAGCTGGTATAGCCATTTTAATATTTAACAAATAGACATCAAACCAAAATTAACAAAAAAAGATGGGAAAGATCATCTCATATGCATCAAAGTAAAGAAAATCTACCAAGATGACATTTCAATTGGTAAAATATTTGCTTCCAAAAGAAAGGCTCCTGAGTTTGTAAAAGAATCACTACTACAGCTTGAATCACCTATAACCTCATGTTGACTGATAATGGGCAAATCTGATACCCAACTCCCTAGATAAAAACTTATCAGAGGGATACTCAAGCTGACAATTATTGTAAACCAAATGGACCTAACAAACATTAACAGAACATTAGATCCAAACTAAGCACCTCATGGTCATTTCTCTAAAATTGTCCATACACTAGGATACAAAGCAAGCCTCATAAGAAAGAAGATGGTTGAAATAACTCCCTCATTCTATCAGACCACCGTGGGTTAAGAATCATTAACAGAGTCAGCATAAAAGTTGAAAATTATTGTAAACTGAATTATCTACTACTAAATTAAAGTTGTATCAAGACAGATAGACAGACAGACAGAAATTAAAGGACATTCTCAAATTCAATGGAAATTAATTTAAGCATACTCAAACTTATGGAACACCATTAAAGTAGTGCTAAGAGGAAAGGTTATAGAATTAAATGCCTATATAAAACCAACTAACAAAAGCACATTGGAGATATTTCATGCTAGCAACTTAAAAGCACACCTGAAATATCTGGAAGAGAAAGAAATAATTAGAGCCAAGAATAGTAGACAGCAAGGAATAATCAAACTGAGGTCTGGGATCGATAAAACAGAAACAAAGAGATCAATACAAAGAATCAATGTCATAAAGAGCTGCTTCTTGGTGACTATCAACAAGACTGAAAAACTATTATCCCAAATAACTAAAAGACAGAAAGGGAATATTCAGATTAACAGAATCAGGAAACAAAGGGCTGACATAACGACAGAGAACAAGGAAATTATGAGACTCACAAGGACGAATTTTAAAACCATTTACTCCACCTAATTAGAAAGTCTAAAAGAAATGCACAATTTTCTCAATACTTTCTAGATACCATAGTTAAAATAAGATTATATATGCTTTATAATATATATTAAATATACCTATAACCCCTAATGAAATAGAAGTTATGAAAGTCTTCAACCAAAAAAATCCCAGAATCAGATATTTTTACCACAGAATTCTACCAGAATTTCATAGAAGATTTAACATCAAAACTTTTTAAATTATTCAAACAAATAGAAACAGTAGTAACATTGCCAGATTTATTTAGTGTGGCCACAGTTGCATGACACATTCCACATAAAGAACCAGCAAAGAGAATTACACAATTTACCTTGTGAACATACGCAAAAGTATTCAAACTAAATCTAAGAACACAGTAAAAATACCATCCTCCATGATAAAATAAGGTTCATTCTAAAGATGGCGGGGATGGTCTAATATATGAAAATCAGTAAATATAATCTACCATACAAACAAACTAATAGAAAAAACATACATGATCATCTCATTAGATGTATGAAAGGCCTTGAAAAAAATGAGACTCAATATACCATCATGATGGAGAGATCAGACATAAAGGAAACAGCATCATCACCAAATGATGTGGGTCAAATTGTATGTCTGCATGTTGAAGAACACAAAACAGATCCAAACTTAACACCCTACACACAAATCAAGTCCACATAGATCATAGACCTCAACATAAAACCACATACACTGAATATGATAGACTAAAAAGTGGGGAATGACCTTGAATTTACAGGCACAGTAAAAGCCTTTCTGAAAACAACACCATTAGCACAGGCATTAATATCAAAAATTAATACATGAGACCTCCTGAAACTAAAAAGCTTCTGTAAGGAAAAGGACATCATCAATAGTCCAAAGCAGTATTCTACAGAATGGTAAAATATATTTTCCAATTCCACAATAGATAGAGGGGACTAATATCCAAAATATAAAAAGAAATCAATAAATTAGATACTAGAAAAACCCAAAATGATCCAAAGATAAATGAGGGATAAATCTGAGTAGAAATTTCTCAACAAAAGAAGCTCAGATGGATAACAAACACTTAAAATGTTCTTTGATCATTCGCCATCAAGGAAGTATAAATTACAACCAATTTGAGATAACATCTTATACCTGTCACATTGACAAAGATCAATAACAAAAGTACAACTCATGATAACAAGGATGGATAGAGGAATAGTCTTCCATTGCTGGTGACAGTGCAAGCTTTTACGTCTACTGTGGAAACCAATATGATGGTTCCTGAAAAGGTGGGTATATACATCCCAGCCCCAGACACTGCTATACCACTTTGGGGCATATATCTACCCCACTTGCTTACCTATGTTTGTTACCACAAGGACACTTGCTTATCTATGTTTGTTGCAACTTTATAATAGCCAGGAAGTGATAATAACCAATATGTCCCCCTACAGAAGAATGGAGAAGCAAAATGTACATTTACACAATGGATTATTACTCAGCTGCCTTAAAAATGACAGCTTCCCCAAAACAATATTAACATAAGTAAGTATTTTCTCTTTCTTTCTTTCTTTTTTTTTCAGTCTGGGTTCTTTATTTCCTTTTTGTCCATTAGGCCATGAATTCATATGGAATGGGCTCCAGCAGCTAAGGCTCTTTTCCATAAGTCCTCACAAAGTGTGCTTCTCTGGGTGGTGCTGGCTCGGCTGAACTTGCTTGTTTACAATGATCCCCACAGCATGCTAGGTGACACTGTAGACACTTCCGGTTTTGCCGTGGTAACACTTATGGGACATTTTTTTTTTGAACAGTGGCCATTCCCTTGATGTCTACAATATTATCCATCTTGAAGATTCGCATGTATGTAGCTAAAGGAACAACCCCATGTTTCCTTAAAGGCTTACAGAACATATATCAAGTGTCTCTTTTCCTTTGTGTTTGTCATTTTGGTGAGTTAACTGGAATATGACTGCCACGGCCAAAGGCGAATATTTTCTATTAAGTAAATGATAACAAAATTGCAACCTATAGACCCAGAAAGGTTAAGTAAGGCATAAGGGTATAAGGAGGAAAAACATATCTCCTGCAAGGGGAACTAGAATACATTTTACATGTGCACTGTGATTGGGTGCAGACAGCATCAGGATGTGGGTGGGGTTCAGGGAAATATAGAATGAATGAAGAGAGAGTCAGGAGATTTTCTGGAATTCTCTGCGTGTAGTAGGGGAGGGGTTTGGAAACCTACTATAATAGAAACTTCCTAGAATCTATGAAGGCAACCCTAATAAGGTCTACTAGTAAGAGGCATTACAAAAACTCAACTGGTCATCTCTGGTAGCTAAGCAAGACTTCTAGTAGAGGGACTGGGTTGCACTCAATTGAGTTGTTGGTCAACAGGATCCTGTGAGATCTCAACCCACCCAGGCTGATGCTAAGGCAAAAGGTTGATTACAGCAAAGTGATAGTCGGGTCCTATGCTGAGTGTTCCCAAGCTAAGTACATAAGAGATCCAAAGTCTGAGGACAATATCCATACAACTTATTGGTCATAGAGAAGTCTAGCTTATGTCTATATGGAACCTTCAACACTCTATCATTTTCTCCTTGGTGCAGGAAGGTACTCTCCAGGCTGCCAAAAGAGAAACATGTACATCAATCCAGCCACAAAACTTCTAACCGACTATTTGTCCTATGTGCAAAATATGCTAGACAAATTGTGGTACAAAATCTGTTGGAGTATCCAACCAGTGTTTGATTTGGCTTAAGCTCCACTCCACAGAAAGGATTGCATGTCTCATACCACTTGGGTAATCCAGAACCAGAGACTAGTAGCCCAGAGACCTAGGTTAAAGTCAATTAGTCTAAAAGAGCCAATAAAATAATTCCTAATGATATTCCGTAACTCAAAGATGAGTGCCCAATCCAGTCATCGTCACGGAATCTCACTTCCTCGGGAAGAAGATAAAAATAGATGCAGAGACGCACAGGGCAGAACTTAGGTGGAGAGAGTCTAAATTTGTTGCTTCAATCTGATCACTTCCCTGAGAGCTCAGGAGATCCTGCTTGTGGAAGAGGAGGCAGGAATACATGAACCAGAAGGGTTGGAGGACACCAGGATCAAAAGGCCTCCTGAATCAACTTTAGCAAGTTACATATGAGCTATGTGGATCGACACTGGATTCTCTGCATAAATATTATAGCTATTAGCTTACTATTTGGATAAGACTCTTAAATTTGAAAACAAGTACATCTCTGATTTTTTTGCCTGCTCTTGGAACTCTTTTTTTCCAGATGGTTTGTTATGTCCAACAACAATATGATATAGTTTTTGCTTCATTTTATTATATTTAGTCATATTTCGGCGTTATCTTTTATAATGTTTTGTTCTAGTGAGAGACAGAAAGAGAGTAGATCTAGATGGGGAGGATGTGGGTTATAATTGGGAGGAGAGAAATCTATAATTGAGATATATTATATGAGAGAAGAATCTATTTTCAGTAAAAAAAATCTGACATAGGGTTAGTATCTAAAATCACAAAACTAAATCACTGAACATCAAGAAAAAGAACTATGTAAAATATGGTACAGAGCTCAGCATAATATACTAAAATTATCAAACACAAATTGCTTAAAGAAACTATCAAATTTCTTAGTCATTGGAGAAGTGCAAGTTCAAACTACTTTGAGAGATTTCATCTTATAGTCAGAAAGGTCAAGATCAATAAGCAACAACAAACACAACCAGAACAGAAAACAAACACAGCAGAAGGAAAACCAAAGCAAGCAAGCAACCAACCAAACAAACAAACCCCAAAACCTAAAGTTCATGCTGGAGATGAATCAGGGAAAGAAAACACTCACTTATTAATGATAGGAATACAAATTTCTACAGCCAACTTGTAAATCAGTGTGATATGGAGCTTAGGTCTACCTAACAACCCATGCTTTAGACTCATGGGGCATATACCCAGAGGATTCTCCATCTTGCTATATCATTTTTTTTAAAAAAATATATTTATTCTTCTCTCATACAATTCATCCCAACCACAGCTTCCACTTTCTCTATTCTTCCCAGTTCAACCCTACACTTCCTCTCACATTCATTGTTAGTCTATACATAAGAGCCAGAAATTTGAAACATACTAGAATTCCATTAATTGATGAATAGATGATGAAAATATGTGTTTACAAAATGAAAGGTAATTAGTTGTGAAAAAATATAAAATTATGAAATTCTCAGGTAAATAGATGATGCTAGAGAATAAATATTCTGATTGAGGTAATCCATATTCCAAAATACATTTTTCACTCATATGCAGTTGTTAGTTCCTAATTCTTTGATATGCAAGCTACAATCCACACAACCACAGAGGATATGTACCTAGAAAGCTTCTGGGTATCATGTGAGGATCACCAAAAGAAGGGAAAATGAAATATATATTGTAATATAGAGATAGGAGAGAAACTGAAGTGGTGAGATTAAATGGAGAGAGGGATGGAGGGTAATACTAAAAGAGAATATTGCAAAGAACAGCTAAAGCTAAGAAATATTTGAGGAACCTTATAGAAACCAGCAGCTGTGAATACTTTCTAAAATGTATTCATAAATGAAAAGAATCTAAATAAAGTCACTAAACAATGAGAGAGTCAATATACTAACTAGAAATGTCATCAAATTAATTAAAGTCCCGGTGTCAGTAATGAAGGGGCTACTATAAGTTGCTTTAGTAGACAAAGAGAAAAACATTGAAACCACTAAGCATTTCAGGTTATTGAAATGTATATTGGGTAATCTCTACAAACCAATATTAAGGCCCTTTTGCTGAAGACAATACTGACAGTCTCTTAAAAATGGTAGGTGATTCACGGCTACTAACTAGCGTTCATGATTATGGAAGCATCGTTATACAGGCTACCAGAAAATTAATTGTAAATCTAGCTACAAAGTCTGTGACCTATAAGGTGACTTAATACAATAGTGGTATAAATGCCGCGAAGGTAACCATCTATTCTCTGACTAGATTTAAGGCCACTTCCAAAATGTATAACCCATTCCTGACATTAATAAGTCGACCAAGAAGCTGAGATTGGGTAGGAGATAGGTCTATAGAAACAACCAAGTGTCATTGTTAGAAAAATGAGCATAGCAATAAAATGCTCCCTAATAACACTTTGCTATATCTGTTGCAAAGTTCTTCATTCAGCCACCATCAGAAAAAGCTTCAACATGCACTACATGAGAACAACCACAGCTCCACAATGGGCAGAGACTCTGGAGCACTTAATCATTAATGGAATGTCTTCATCAATTCCCTCTGCTCAGGGTTCAGGTGTCTAAACAGAAAGAAGGCAGAAAGATTTTTAGAGCCAGTGGAAATGGGTAACTCCGAGGAAACAGGGTAATTCGGACACAATAAAACTGACAATACACATATAAACTCACACTACCAGCAAACACAGGGATTGAAAATATTCAAGCCAAGTAGGGTACCAGCACAGAGTACCAGAGGTTGACTTGGATTCTTCTCCATCACCCAAAAGCTTAGAGCAATTAACACCTGCTTGCTAAGGAAAAAGAAATTAGTTTTCCTTAATGGAATCTAAGTTGGTATATTAAATACATTTCAGAGTAGCCCATGTCCAGAAAAAAGTGACCAACACAAAAAAAAAAAACTCAATCGAATTTTGGTAGTTTTGTTTGGTACTATTGCTTTCTTTGAGCATTTCATGTCTTACTGCTCTATTAGTATTTTACATGTACATGTTGACTATTCTCATTTTATTGTGGGTTTTGCATGTGCTGCTCTTCTGTTGTTCCTTTTAAAAGAGAGAAAGAAAGGCTGTGAAGTTTCTTGGTTGGGGAGGTGTGGAGGATATGAGGATGAAACAAATAAAAAACATTAAAACACACACACACACACCCCAAAACCCAAAAATCAAAAATTGAAACAAACTAATCAAGAATAAAGTAAAACAAAGCTAAAATATCAAAACAAAATGAGAAGCACAGGGAAAGGATATTTTGTTTTTTGTTCACCAGCTTCTGAGCATGGGGTCTTCCAGACTATGAAACATAAACTCAAAGACAATGGCAATAGTGAGTTTTCTTTTCCCAGCATGTATTAATTGCAAAAAGCTTTTTATTAGAGGTTGGACTTTGTGTCCAGTTCCCCTTTTCAGCATTGGGATTTGGTCTTATGCACCCTGTCACATACCCCTTGAGTTTATTGTGTTTCACACCTATTATATCTGTAAAATACTGTTACCTAGGTGAAATCTATTGCGTTTGGCTCTTATAATCCCTCTGCCTCCTTATCTGCATAGATTCCTGAGAAGAGTGGTTTTGAGGACAATCTGTTTAAGAACAGAAGACAGAGATAACATGCATTCAGAATTGACTTTTTTATAACTTGATTTGTTTTGAAAAATCTTATATATATTAGCAAATACTTTCAGTGTGGGAGAATGGATATATTGATGCACTAAATGCTCATTAGAAATAAAGGACATGTACTTAATAATTTTTATGTGTAAAATATTTAAATTTCTACATTTTCACTTTTGTTCTTCAATTTCATTATAGAAAATTATTGTAAGAGCTTTTTGTCACCGAGACAATTACTTTCTTCCTTTTTATATTTTGATTATTTAATAAGAGATCTCTTTTCTATGATGAGTATCTTTAAGTTTAAAAAGTTTAGTAACCTAGAAACTATTTTCCAGCAGTCTTTTCATAGTTTCAGTCTGCTTAATATGTTGATTCATTATATATTACCTATAAGCTTGGTGCAGGAATTAAAGAACTTATTGACTATTGATTGCATTTGAATTTTGCTGTTTTGATGCAGAATTTTTATGGCTTTATAGATTTATAGTAAGCTTAAAGACTCTTGCTCACAAACTAAGATATGGACTTCTTAAAAATTGAAATTTTAAAAATAATAAGATGCATTATTACTTGTCATGGTGATTTTAAAGATACATATTAGGTAACTGAACACAGGACCATATGAATCTATTGTTTGATTTTTACTTCCCAGTTCTTAGAGCATTCATTTTAGAAATGCTGAAGTCATAATTTTCTCAGCTGTTTTTTTCTCTTTCATTGGTCTAAATGTATGGGTCTGTGCCAACACCATGCTTTCTTTGTCAACTCTTTTTAGTACATCTAAAGTTAGAGAAATAAATGCTCTCAGGTGTGGGCAGCATCTAACTTTTGAGAAAATTATAAATTTTGTCATAAAAAACCAACACTGTAAAAAAGTATAGGTTTGACTCGGTGAAACTGGTTATCTACTGCAGAAAAATGGAACTGTATTAACGTTTCACAAATGGCACACAAATCAGTTCGAATTGTGTGAAAGGCCTTAATTTAAAGCAGTGTTGAAAGTTGTAGCATAAAATATGAGGAAAACACTTTAAACTATAAGTATACCCATCAACTGTCTGAACAAAAGTCTAACAGCACAGGAAGTAGTACTGAGAATCAACAGGTTAGAGTGTAGGAAGTTTCAAAGTCTCTATTAAAATATGAAAGCTATTGGGAGAATATAGATGGTCTACAAAGTGAGACAAAATATTTAGCACCTGTACTTCAAACAGAGGATTGCTATCTGAAACATATTGTTTAAAAGTAGAAAAATCAAGCATCTCTGAAGATTGCCAATAAATTAATATCCTTAGGAAATGAAGAGACAGTTTTTAAAGAAGAAACATAAATATCCAATACATATTTTTTAATATTCCTCATTCTTAGCCTTCAGGAAAATGTACTTAAAATCTCTTTGAGATTCTATATTGCCTCTGTAAAAATTGTGATGCTCAGGAAAACAAAAGACAACAGTATTTATGTGGATGTAGGAAAAGAGGAACCCATGTTACCTAATGGAGGGAGAACGATGCAATACTGGCTTTATGGGTATGAGTATGGAGTTCTTTAAATAAAATAGAATTAACATATGACTTTACTGTACTATTTCTGTGCTACCTTAGTTCAAGCTCCTATTAATGTATTAAAATACTATGAATAAAAGCAATGTGGGAAGAAATGGCATATTTTCTTACTCTTTCATCACAATTCATCACTGAAGGAATTCAGGACAAAAAATTCAAATCCAGAACTGGAAAATGGAACAGAAACAGAAAGTTCTGATGGAATTGTACTTACTAGCTTCTGTCCTATTGCTTTCTGAGCTTCCTTTTATATAGAACTCAGTGTCACCTGTCCAAAGGTGGCACAACCCAAGTAAGCTACAGTATCCAAAATAAATCATTACTTAAAATGTTTTCCCATATGATTATACAGAAAACAATCTGGTGGTTGTTTTTTTCTCAAATGAGATTCTCTCTTCCAAAATTATTTTGACATTTTTCAAATTGATCAAAGATTAAGTAGTACCATTGACTCCATGTCATCTTGACATACCAATACCTTTCCTTTCTTATTTATTCATGAAATTTTATATTTTCCTATATCTCAATTTTAAACACAACCCAATTTTTAAAATTCCCATAGTCTTAAAACTTTAAACATTGTATAATTTAAAACTGTCTTCAATATCCAAATTATCTTTAAAAGTAAATTTTCTCTCAACTACACAAAGTCACTCTAAATTATCATAGTCTCTTAAAATTCTAAAACTTTTATCCATAGAAGCTGGCAAATTTTATTAAAAGTTTCCTGCTCCAAGAGGGAGGGACCAGTGCAGAGTTTCATTAAAATAAAACCAAGCCCAAAGTACCAATGTGTAATAGATTCTGTGGTGGACATCTGAGACTCATGATCATCTGGGCTCACAAGGGCCTGGGATGCTTTTCTTCTCCACCTCTGTCAGCCTTACCACATGTGGAGTTAGGTTTAGCCTCAAACCATTAGCACTTCACAATTGCTTCTGTCATTCTTAGTCATCAAATAATACTGTCATCTCCCAACTTTTGGTGATTCTGCTGCAAAGTGGCTGCACCTTCTCCAACAACCTCTCCTGAATGGCATTCCGAGTCCCTGACTTTGTCTTCAGGTTTCAATCTTCTTCTTTCCATTATCCCTTCAATCATGGACTTATACTGCAACTGATGCTGTCCCTTTAAATTGGATCTCTTCTGTTATCTCAAAGTTCCAAGCTTTTCACGAGGCTTGTATGTCTTCATAATCACTCCCATCTGAGAAACTTACACATTATCAAGTTTGGCTGCCAGAAGAAGGGATAGCTTTAGTAGCCTCTGGAATGCATAGCTTCTGAGGTTTGATACAAGAAAACACTTCTTGGAAGATTTCACCTCAGTAATGCTAGCCTTTTCTGAATCACAGTTTTTTCTTCAGCTCTAACTGGTATCCCAGCAAAGCAACCGTTTCACATTACTGGTTCTAATCTTTTGTTAATCACAACTCATTCTTTAGCTCCAGGTGACTAAAAATACAGATTCTTAATTTATAATGCTCTGATGGAGTCTTTAAAGGATTCTCAAAACTCCGGTTTAAAATTTCATATCACATGATTCTATCCCCTACACTGCTTTCTACATGACCTTTTACCCTCCATCATGGCTCATTAAGCTCTGTACACTCTGGCTTTGCAAGCTCAAATTTTCTAAGTTCTTCCACAATCCTCTTTCCAAAACCATATTGTCAGATCTGACACAGCAATCTCCCATGAACTAGATACATAATATTGAGTTCAGTTATACGTGGTTATAATTAAATTTTCTGGCAGAAAACAAATTGGGGTGGGAGGACACATTTAATATTGCAAATACCAGGTCGTAGGAGACAGGAGCTGAAAGGAAAGATAGGGGAATAATGCTGATTACTGACTTGTTCAGCCTGTTTTCTTACACAACCTAGGACCATCTACCCTGGTAGTGACACCACCCACAGTGGGCTGGACCCTTCAATATCAATTATTAATTTAAAAAGACACTCCACAGATTTGCTCATAATTAAATCTTATAAAGGAATTTTTCTCAATTATGTTTCCATTTTTCCAGACATGTCTGAGTTTGTGTTAATTAACAACAACAACAGCAACAACAAACAAATTAACAAACAAACAAACAAAAACAATGGGACATAGACCTAAATCCAAAGAATTCTGACATTTGAGCACCAGTGCTAACCTTGTGCCTTAGGTCTCTATCCAAATCCCACAGAGAGAGAACTGCTCTCTCTGGAGTACTGACACTCCTAAGATCACAGGTGAGACCACCACTACTGTTCCAGTACCTGGCAAAAATGGGACCCGCAAAAAGCCCGCCAGACACAGGAAACACAGAACAGCCTGGGACAAGATCCTTCGTGTTCCATCTGAGACCCAGAGACAACCCTGTGCCACAGCTATCCTTATGAAGTCCTGCCCTCAGAAAACTGGTCTCCAATGAGTGCTGACACAACTTAGTTCACAGCTCTCCACACCCCAGTAAGATCCAGAGAGAGCTGGCTTCCTAGTAGTACTGACACAACTAAAATCACAAGCCCACAGGCCCACAAGCTCCAGTCAGAGACAGCAAGACCAGCTAACACCAGACATACCAGATGGCTGGAGGCAAATACAAGAACACAGAGAACAGAAACCAAGGCTACTTGGCGCCTTCAGAACCCAGTTCTCCAACCACAGCAAGCCCTGGATACCATAACACACCAGAAAAGCAAGATTCTTGACAAAACCAAATTTACATAAAATCTTTCCACAAATCAATACCTACAAAGGATAATAGATGGAAAACTACAACACAAGGAGGGAAAGTACACCCTAGAAAAAGCAAGAAGGTAATTTCCTAAAACAACCACAAAAGAAGATAGCCACACAAACATTATTCCACCTCTAATAACAAAAATAACAGGAAGCAGTAATCACTGGTCCTTATTATCTCTTAACCTCAATGGATTCAATTCTCAATAAAAAGATACAGACTAACAGACAGGATACATAAACAGGACCCAGAATTTTGCTGCATGTAAGAAACACACCTCAGTGACAAAGACAGACGGTACCTTAGAATAAAAGACTAGAAAAAAATTTTTCCCAAGCAAATGTTCCCCAAAACCAAGCTTTAGTAGCCATTCTAATATTGAATAAAATTGACTTTCAACAAAAAGTTACCAAAAAAGATAAGGAAAAAACAGTCCATAATCATCAACCGAAAACATCTACCATGGTGAAGTCTCAGTTATGAACATGCATCCTTCAAATGCAAGGGCATTCACATTCATAAAAGAAACTTTACTATAGCTCAAAGCATGCATTGCACCTCACAGAATAATAATGGGAGATTTCACCATCCCATTCTCACCAATGGACACAACATGGAAATAGAGATACAGTGAAACTAACAAAAGTTATTAATCTAATGGATTTAAGAGATATCTATAGAAAATTTCATCCTAAATCAAAAGAATATTCCTTCTTCTCAGCAATTCATGGTATGTTCTTTAAAACTGACTATATAATTGGTCACAAAGTAAGCCTCAACTAATACAAGAAGATTGAAATAATCCCATGCCTTCTATCAGATTACCAGGGACTAAGGCTTGTCTTCAATAATAGCCAAAACAACAAAGAGCCCACACTCATGGAAGCTAAACAACTCTCTACTCAATGATAATTTGCCAGGGAAGAAATAAAGAAAGAAATTAAAGACTTTTTATAATTTAATGAAAATGAAGGAACAACTTATCAAAACTTATGAGGAAATCATAGCTTTCAGTGGCTTTAAAAGAAACTGGAGAAAACATACATTAGTAGCTTGACAGCACAGAAGAAAGCTCTGTAATTAGAAGAAACAAATACACCCAAAAGGAGTAGATAGTCAGAAAGAATCAACTCAGGGCTGAAGTGAACCAAATGGAAACAAAAAGAACTATACAAAGAATCAACAAAACCTCCACTGACTGTCAAAGGAGAGAAATGCTGGGAATGCCCAGGGCTTGGAACAGCAGCACAGTCTAGGACAGGACCCTTCTGGTTTCCATCTACACCCACAGCTGGGGCTGTCCCACAGCTCTTGGACCCAAAACCTGCTCCAGGAGGGTTGATCAAGGAACCTTCTCACTCCTAAGATCACAGGCTCATAGGTCCTAAGGCCCACAGTAGTTACAAGCTTGAGTCAGCAACAGCAAGATCAACTCACATCGGAGAAAACCAGATGGGGAGAGGCAAGCACAAGAACTCAAGCAACAGAAAACCAGACTAATTAGAATCATCAGAACCCAGGTTTCCCACAGGAGCAAATACTGGATATTCTAAAACACAAGAAAAGCAAGATTTGAATTTAAAAATCCCATCTCATGATGATGACAAAGGACATTAAGAAGGGCATAAATAACTCCCTTAAAGCAATACAGGACAGCATAGGTAAACAAGTAGAAGCCCTTAAAGAGGAAACATAAAAATCCCTCAAAAATTTAAAGGAAAACACAACTAATCAGGTGAAAGAATTGAACAAAACCATCCAGCATCTAAAAATGGAAATAAAAACAATAAGAAAATCACAAATGAAGGCAACCCTGGCAATAGAAAAACCTAGGAAAGAGATCATGAGTCATAGATGCAAGCATCACCAACAGAATACAAGAGATTGAAGAGAGAATCTTAGGGGCAGAAGATACCATAGAAAACCTTGACACAATAGTCGAAGAAAATTCAAAAACCCAAAAAGATCCTAACCAAAAACATCCACAAAATCCAGGACACAATGAGAACCTAAGAATAATAAGAATAGAAGAAGAAGAATATTCCCAAATTAAAGGACCATTAAATATCTTCAAAAAATTACAGAAAAAACTTCCATAATGAAAAGAAAAAGATATCCATGAACGTACAAGAAACCTATAGAACTCCAAACAGATTGGACCAGGAAAGAAATTCCTCCTGTCACATAATAGTCAAAACAGCACATATACCAAACAAAGAAAGAATAGTAAAAACAGTAAGGGTAAATGTCAAGTAACATATAGAGATAGACCTAACAGAATTATACGAGACATCTCAGTAAAGAGTATGAAAACTAGAAGATCCTGGACAGATGCCATACAGACCCTAAGAGAACATAAATAGTAGCTCAGGCTACAATATCCAGCAAAAGTTTCAATTAGCATAGAGTGAGAATCCAAGATATTCCATGACAAAACCAAATTTATACAACATTTTTCCACAAATTCCTCCTTACAAAAGACAATAGACAGACTTAAGACAAAACTCCAACTTAAGGAGGGAAACTATACCCTAGAAAAAGCAAGAAATTATTCTTCCTGCAACTACCCCCAAAAAGATAGCTACACAAAAATAATTCTACCTCTAACAACAAAAATAACAGAAAACAATCACTATTCCTTAATAGCTCTTAACATTAGCGGACTCAATTCCCCAATAAAAAGACACAGACTAACAAACTAGAACAGGGCCCAGAATTTTCCTGCATACACAAAATATACCTCAGTGACAAAGACAGACACTACCCAAAAGTAAAAGGGAACATTTTCCAAACAAATGTTCAGAAGAAACAAGCTGGAATACCCATTCTAATATCAAATAAAATTGACTTTCAATCAAAAGTTATCAAAAATGATAAGGAAGTCCACTTCATACTCATCAATTTTATAACCAGCCAATTTGCTGAAGTTGTTTAATAGCTATAGAAATTCTCTGGTGGAATTTTTGTGATCACTTAAGTATACAATCATATTATTTGAAAGTAGTGTTATTTTGATTCTTCCTTTCCAACGTGTATCCCTTTGACCTCTTTTTGTTGTCTAATTGCTCTAGCTAGAACATGAAGTACAATATTGAATAGGTAGGGAGAGTCTAGTCCTTGATTTTAGTGGGCTTGCTTAGTTTGATGTTGACTACTGGCTTGCTTTATATTGCTTTTACTAAGTTTAGGTATGGGCCTTGAATTCCTAATCTTTGCAAGACCATTTGAATTTTTTCAAATGTTTTTTCAGCATTTAATGAAATGATCATGCGTTTTATTCCCTTGAATATACAGTAGAAAAAAGGCAGCAGTTTCAACGAATGGTACTTGTTCAACTTGTGGTCAGCATGTAGAAGAATGAAAACTTATCTATACTTATCTCCCTGTAAAAAGCTCAAGTCCAAGTCAATCAAGGACCTCCACATGAAACCAGATATACTTAGCCTAATATAAGAGACTGTGGGGAAGAGCCTTGAATAAATAGGCAAAGGGGAAATTTTTTTTGAACAGAACACCAATGCCTTATGCTCTAAGGTCAACAATTGACAAACGGGACCTCATAAAATTGCAAAGCTTCTGTAAGGCAAAAGACACTGTCAATAGGACAAAATGACAACTAAGATAGTGGGAAAAGATCTTTACCAATCTTAGATCCATTAGAGAGCCAGTATCCAATATATACAAGAAACTGAAGAAGTTAGCCCCCAGACATCCAAATAACCCTATTAAAAATGGGGTGCAGGACTAAACAAAGAATTCTCAAATGTGGAATCTCAAATGTCTGAGAAGCACCTAAAATATGTTCAACATCCTTCCTCTTCAGGTAAATGCAAGTCAAAACAACCTTCAGATTCTACTTCACTCCAGTCAGAATGGCTAATATCCAAAACAAAGGTGACTGCAGATGCAATTGTGGATGTGGAGAAAGAGGAACACTCCTCCATTGTTGGTTGGATTGCAAATTGGTACAACTACTCTGAAAATCAGTCTGGCAGTTCCTCAAAAAATTTGACTTAGTACTATCTGAGGTCCCAGCTATAACACTCCTGGGCATATACCCAAAAGATGCTCCAACACATAATAGGACACATGCTCCACTTTGTTTATAGCAGCCTTATTTTTCATAGCCAGGTGCCGGAAAGAACCCGGATGTCCCTCAACTGAGGAATGGATACAGATAATGTGGTACATTTCCACAATGGAATAATATTCAGCAATTTAAAACAATTATTTCATAAAATTCGTAGGCAAAAGGATGGAAATAGAAAATATCCTGAGTTAACTAAGGCAGTCACAAAAGAGCACAAATGGTATGTACTCACTGATAAGTGAATATTAGGCAATAAGCTCAGAATACCCAAGATAAAACACACAGACGGTAGAAAGCACAGTAAGAAGGAAGGCTGAAGTGTGGATGCTTTATTCCTACTTAACAGGGTGAACAAAATAATCACTGGAGGTAGAGGATGGGAGGAACATGGGAGGAAAAAAGGATGCAGTGGAGGAAAAAGGTTTGCAGGATCGGGTATGTGAGGAGACAGGAGTGAGGTACAGAGGCTCATGAAATTGAGCAGAAGTGTGTATCAATGGGGGGCAGGCAGTAGTCACTGGACAGTTCCAGATGCCAGGAAAGCAAGAGGACCCAATGCGAATGACATTAGCTGAAATACCCAACAGAGGATAGGAAGAACACGTAGCGAGCATATCCAGTGGTTAAGCATAGTCCCCAGGTAAGGGATGGGGCCACCCACTTCTCTTCAGAAATTTAACCCAGAATTCCTCCTGTGTAAAGGAAATACAGGGACAAAGAGTGGAGCAGAGAGTGAAAGAAAGACCATCCAGAGACTGCTCTACCTGGGGTCCATCCCATCTGCAGACACCAAACCCAGACATCATTGCTGAGGCCAAGAAGTGCAGATATAGCTGTCTCCTGAGAGAATCTGCCAGAGTCTGACCAATGCAGATGTGGATGCTTGGAGCCAAACATTGGATTAATTGCAGGGACGCCAATCGAGGATGTAAGGGAAGGACTGTAAGAGCTTAAGGGGTTTGGAACCCCATTGGAAGAACAGCAAAATCAACAAACCAGATCCCCCCTGAGCTCCCAAACTCTAAACCATCAACCAAAGAGTAAAATGGAGGCTCCCATGCTCCAGCTGCATATGTAGTAGATGTTGTACTTATCTCTGGCATCAATGGGAGGGGAGGCTCTTGGACCTTGGAAGGCTCGATCAATACCCGAGTGTGGGTAATGGAATGCAAAGGAGGACAGACAAGAATGGGTGGGTCGGTGGGGGAACACCATCATAGAAGCAGGATGAGTGGAAATGGGATGGGGGTTTGTGGGGGAAAAACTGGGAAAGGGGATAGCATTTGAAGTGAAAATAAATAAAATATCTAATACAAAAGAGAAAAATAAATAAATAAAAATGAATGCAAAAAAAAGAAAGAATCCTCCATCCTACCATGAAGAGACTTGTAGTTCCATGTTATTTGGTATATTATCTCAATAGCAAGGGACAAAATCTGTCCAGATACTCAACCACATACAAATGTGTAATGAAATGTGGCATGCATATCCATTAGAATTCTATTCAGTTTTAAGGAAATGATGTTTGAGGGAGGATAGATGAATCTCCGATGTATTGAATCCAGTGTTATTATAGAGTCTAAAAACAACATATTATATATATGTTGTCTCCCACATGCAGTTCCTAATTTGCAGAGTTTATTTCCATGTACATGAGGTTGTTTGAGATGATATAAGTTAGAAAACCACAGGGAAGAAGATGAGAGGTGGTGGAGAAAGGGAAACATAAAAGAACACTGTGACATAGAAGTTAAAACGTGCCTTCTGGAGTGGCAGAGCATAAATGTCTGTAGGAGACACCACAGAAGAGTGGGGGGAGAGAAAGAAATATTTTTCTTTTATAATTGGAAATAGATTCTTCTCTCATACAATATAACCTACCCTCAGTTGCCTTCCTATGACTTCCTCTCTCAGTCCTAGATCCACTCCCCTCTGTTGCCTCAACAATAATGGGCAGGCTAGAAATAATTTTTGAAAAACTATCAGAATGAATGTATGGTAATAAAAGAAATTAAAATGCCCCATCAAGCTGATGTGTATCTCTCAGACACTGAGCCACCAACCAAGCAACATACATCAGCTGATTTGAGGTCCCCAACACATATACAACAGAGGACTGCTGGGTCAGGACTCAGGCAAAGAAGATACAAGAGACTGGAGGCCCCGGGGAGTGGGGAAGTCTGGTAGGATGGGTGTTAGCATTTGTCTAAGCTCTGCCCCACAGTCACCTAACAACAGTCACGTGTGCCTGATTCACTATAAAAGGGCTGCTCGCCCCCTCAACTCTCTTATCCTTGCTTTCCTGCTTCTGCTCTGTCCTCTTGCCCCTTCCCCTTCTCTCTCCATTCCCCTCCCTTCTCTCAGAGTGCCCATGGCCAGCCTCTACTCCTCTATTCTCTCTCTCTCTCTTTTTGCTGTCTCTGTCTCTACAGCCCTCTCAAATACCCTCCTCATGCACTGAATAAACTCTATTCTATACTATACCATTGTGCGGCTGGTCTCTCATGAGGAAGGGATGCCCTAGTATAGGCCCACAGAGGGACCCTGTGTCCCCATATCTCACCACACATCCACAAAAACATATAAACATATTCCTTCTCTCTTTGTCTTTTTCTTAAACACATCACTGGGGGATGGGGATGGGAGTGGGGGTGGGGACATCCTTGTAGAGATAGGGGTGCGAGTGGAAGAGGTACTGGATATGCAATAGTCAGAGGTTGTGGACTGGGAGAGGGATATATTCTGAACCACAGAAAAGATTAAATAAAATGAGAGAGAGAGAGAGAGAGAGAGAGAGAGAGAGACAGACAGAGAAAGAGAGAGAGAAAAGAGAGAGAGAGAGACAGACAGAAGAGAGAGAGAGAGAGAGAGAGAGAGAGAGAGAGAGAGAGAGAGAGAGAGACAGAGAGAGAGAGAGAGAAAAACAGAGAGAGCCATAGAAAGCAAGCCAGTAAGCAGAACCCCTCTATGCGGTCTGCATCAGCTCCTGCCTCTGGGTTTCATGCCATGTTTGAGTTCCTATCCTAACTTAGTTCAATGATGAACAGTGATATATAAGTGTATGTCAAATACACTGCCCCCCCGCCAAAAAATATTTAAAACTATGATAAGCATATTTCTATTTCCTCTCAGTTTCACAACCAGGAAAACTGTCTCAAGTACATTGAAGTAACTGATTTAGTAGTTCCCAATCAAGAAAACTGTGTCAAGAACATTGAAGCTAACCCTTTGAGTAGAAATCATAAAAAAAAAAAAGAAAAGAAAGAAAGAAAAAGAAAAAAAAAAAAGACAATGGGATGGCAGGAACTGAACTTGAACAGCCCAAACTAGCAAAGGTGAATGATCTAATTACATTGACTACATTCTCTACATCATTTCAGTGCTGCAGTAAAACTCAGACACCAGAACTCTGGCCTATTTCTTTAAGGGAGGTGCGCTCAATTCCCCTCTCCCTGTTGTAATCGACAGGAATAACTTTTCTTCCCTGTTTAGTTTATATGCTGCATTTTACTCATCATCAGCATATCCTGTTTTGTTTTCGGTGATGATCAATAACCCCAAGTGGCAAATCTTTGATTCTTTTTCAAATATATTATTTTATTTTTCCCCCTCCCTCAAATATTTTATAGAAGAATGGCCCCAGGAACATTCTCTAGATAAAATTTGGAAATGACAGTTACTACAGGGAGAGAAACAGTAATATTAAGTGTGCTATGTGTATATTAAAATGATTTTATAAATTTAATGCAATAGGAAACTTCTATTAAACCATTCGATATGGCTTCAATTTTAATTGGAAACTAGTATTAGTATGTACTTATATTCATATGTATGTATTATACATTAACACTTAAAAACATATTGATCATGACTAGTAAATGACAGATTTGTTATCTGTAATTTATTTCTTAATTTTAATTCAATTATTTAATTTAATTTAATTATTAAAACCACAATTTTAAATTTTAAAATATTTAAAATTGAGACTGTTAAGTGTCTCAGTGGGCAAAGGCCAATTTGCCCTGAAAGATTGGTGACAAAAATTTGATACCCAGAATTATGTAAATATATACACAGACACACACAGATTTAAACAGTTAAACTATTCAAAAATAAATGTTAAATCTTTACAGTTATTTTAGTGTCATATTAGATTGTATTTGGAGGAGGGGACTCTAGATGTCTGTAGTCACGCTGACAGTTTTCTTTCTCTCAAATTCCCTAAAGAAACCCTCAGTTCTCTCAGCAGAAAAGAAGTAATGCACTTATATTACGGCTTCTCAGTAATTTTTAAATTAAAGTGATTATTATTATTACTATTACTATTATTATTTTATGTGTATTATATTTTGCCTGCCTGTGAGCATGTATGTCATGGTTTGCTGCCACTGGAGGCCATTAAGGGTTATTACATCCCCTGCGACTGGAGTTACAAATAGCTGGGCACCTCCAGGCAGATATTAACCATCGAACTAAGGTCCTCTGGAACAGCAGCAAATGATCTAAAGCACTGAACCATCTCCCTCCCCAACCCACTCAGTATTATAAAGTCAGGATGGAAGCTTGCCAGAATAGTTTTTTGCAAATTTCTACTAAATAGTAAGGATGTAAATTAACATACAGTTTCTAAGCTGTACAATGAATCTATTCTATAATCTGAGAAATCGGTCTTAAGACAAAAGAAGTTCCTTAAATATGTTTGCATTTCTTTGAATTAAAATCTCATTTTATATTGATTAAACTGAAAACCTGAAGTATTCAGAGTACAGAGTAATTTATCTCTAGAATGATTGTGTGTGTGTGTGTGTGTGAAATGCACTTATATTTGGTAAATGCATATTTAAGTAGACTGTAGGAATTCACATTTGAATGCCCAAAGGCTGGCTCTATCATTGTTGCACCGAGATGCATGTCCACATTGAAAATTTGAATCTTTTGTTCAAGTTTCTTTTTCGCTTGTGGGTTCAGATGTTCCGTTACAGTACCTTAAGAATATGCTAAAGCCATCAACCCTGCAGGTGATTATCACGAGGCCAAACAGCTGCCAAAATAGAGTGCTTTCAGCATTGCAGCACAGCACTCAAGCATGTGGGAGAGCAAAACAATGATTCCCTAAGAATAAGAAAGCCGTGTGCATTATCATATTACTTTGTTGCCTGCATTTATTTCTATTTTGTTGAAAGAAGTTAAAGACAGTGAAAAAATTCATGAGTTTGTCCATTACAAACAAAAAACAAACAAACAAAAAACCAAAACAAAACAAAAATCAACCCTCTTTCTTTCTAAATTAGAAATATACAAGTAGTAGAAGTTATTTAAAATACATGGAAGATTATTTGCATAATATGATGTTTTTCTCAGAATATAACCTTCTCAAGGGGAGTTATAAAAAGAAATCTTATATCTTCATTTTTAAATACACTTAATTCTCCACATTAGTATTATATGTGCTTTCAATCATTTCCATATATTTGCAAAATTTTTAAGACTTTTTCAATTTGCTTGTTTGAAAAACTAGGACTTTCTGAATGCTAGGCATAAAATACTATTGAGGAACACAATTGGTCCCAACACTTTTAAATAATATTTTAATCCTACCAGCAGATTTGATAAGATCATTAACTTCTTTACAAACAAATGTAATACTTCCTTTATTCTTGGAAATTGAGAAAGAACTTTTATGGCATATAATTACTGTAACTTTTATGTCTAATTTGAAATATGTACTAAATAAAATGTTCTCATGTGTAGTTCCTATGTCATCTGCACTTAGATATAGGAGTGAAAGGTTATAATTTGGTTGTGAAAAGAATTGGCTTGAGAAGTAGCAGAAATTCATTCGGCTCTCTCTGGTAGCCTTGTGTGGTCATAGCTACCGTCTGTTGAAGTCAATGACATGGATGGTCTTTTCTAACTCAGGATGTCTGAGCAATATGTATTAAGTGCTGGTGTATAGTCTGTATTGTCTAGTATCAAAACTCTAAAACTCCCCCCCTGGGTAAAGTCAAAATAATGTAGAGAATAATTTATTCATGCTTACTCCTCGCCTATCTAACCAGAGATGGATGTTACTGAAAATTTTTGGCTTGTCTTGATAGCTTGTGTTTGCTTGCTAAGCCCTTTGAGGTTTTAAATTAAAGGCAGCCACTAAACTTTCAATAATGATATAACTATGTCTTCCTGAATGAACTTAGTAGTTAGACAAACAGAGGGAACTATTTTTAACTGTGTGACACAGTGCATTCCTCCGTTCCACAGAACACAAGCAAAGTACACACTTAGAAGAGCTATAATTAAAGCTTCATTTGATGATTTTGGTGCTAAACAAGATAAAATCAATTTCACTACCAGACTGTTTCCTTTCCAAGTTTTATAGAGTATGCAACCTGCAAAAAGAAATGACGAAAACACTCTTCATCTTCCACTGAGACTCATCATTACTGATGACAAAGTTTTAAGATATTTATTGGAAAATAAACTTAGGAAATCATCTGTTAGCCTGCATTAAATTACTATATAAGAAACAAGACTAACTTTCCCTTGATGAGCAGAGACTCAGTGAGATCCAATATTTGAAAAGCCTGTGTGGTTTTCTATTCTGGTCTTTGTCCCTGGTAAAAAAAAAAATAGGCATTGATTGACCCTGCTTCCTATCACACTTTGAAAAGCCAACATTGTTTTGTTCACATGAACAACAATAACTACATAACAATAGTTAAAGGAGGAGAGAGCATATCTAGGTAATTAGGTGAAATAAATAGATCTATGAACACGCTCTAAACAATTAGACAGAGAATGAGAAAAAATGTGGATTATTAGAAAAAATTAAATTTTTATGACTATTGGTCAGGAACACTTGTAGTGAGAATTTTATTTGTTGAAAGAATTTAGATGTTGCTTAAGAACTTCTTGGCAGAGCAGTGGGAAAAGAGTTTAATAATGCACAATCTTCCACAAAATGCTGTGAGTTACTTGCTGGATATATTTCTGTACAAGAAGAGAAGGCTTACACTGAGACCATGTGTACTCACCTAGTCTGAAAAAAGATGTGCTTTCAACGTTCTCACAGGAAAGGTCTGTTAGGTAGCCAAGTGATTCTGTACAATTATATTGAGTGTAATTTTTATTGTTGCAAATAACTAGAATGCAGAATTAAAGGCAAAGAAGCTTTATTATTTTGGCATTATTAATAAATGAAACAGTTGCAATTAATTACCCTTCCTTCCAACCTCTGGAGATATTGAGGGAAAGTGGCATTGCTAACCTAGACTGGTAACACTTTACTAGAAACATGCAAGGCAGGATGTTCTCATTCTTAATAGCTGAGTATATTCCATTGTGTAAATAAGCCACATTTTCTGTATACATTCTTCTGTTGTGGGACATCTATGTTTTGTCCAGCTTCTGGCTATTGAAAGACTCCCTGAGTGGGGAGACCCTCACTCAAGTCTCAGGATGACACTACACCCCAAGAACTCACGAGAGACGATCGTGATGCAATTAACAGGAGGTTTATTGATAGGGAAGACAGAAACCAGCGCACTGGGGTCGAGACTCGTATCCCAGGCAAGGGTAGAGAAGTTTGACCTCGAATAGCTGGGAGAAAGGGTATTTAAAGGAAAAACCATACCGAATCACAAAGAAGAAACTCCTGTTTCTCATGATTGTTTAATCCTGCTATTATCTGAACCAGCTCCTGCAATTTAGCTGGTTCCTGGAACAAAGTAGCTGAACCAGCTGGTGCAATTACTTTCTGTGGTCAGCTAGTTCCTGGAACAGGCAGTTCCAGGGCCCGACTAATTTTCTTTCTTTTGGCTTCAACTTTTGTCTAGGGGGCAATTTTAAACTTTTACCTTTAACTATCACAAATAAGGCTGCCATGAACAGAGTGGAACACATGCATGGTGGGGCATCTCTTGGGTATATGTACAAGAGTGATATAGTTTGGTCTTCAGGTAGATCTATCTCCAATTTTCTAAGGAACCTCCATATTGATTTCTAGAGTGGTTGTACAGGTTTGAAATCCTACTACCAATGAAAATGTTCCTCTTTCTTCAAATCCTTGTCAACATGTGCTGTAACCTGAAGGTTTTTTTTTTTTTTTTGACATTCTGATTGGTGTTAGGGGGAATATCATGGTCATTTGGGTCTCCATTTCTCTGATAACTAAGGACTTTGACCATTTCTTCTCAGCACTTTGAGATTCATCTGTTGTGAATTCTCTGATTAGGTCTATATCCCAGTTTTTGATTGGGCTGTTTGGGTTTTTTTGTTTGTTTGTTTGGTTGGTTGTTTTTTTTTTTTTTTTTTTGATGGTTAGCCTCTTGAGTTATTTATATATTTTGGATATTAGCCCTCTATTGGATGTGGGGTTAGTGAATATTTTCCCAATATGTAGGTTGCATATTTGTCATATTGACTATGTCCTTTGCTTTACAGAAGCTTTTCAGTTTTATTTGGTCCCATTTATCTTAGAGCCTGAGCCATTGCAAGCAAATGGATGGAATTCAAAAATATCATCCTGAGTGAGGTAACTCAGAGCCAAAAGGACACTCATGGTATGTACTCACTAATAAGTGGATATTAGCCAAAATATACAGCATACCCTGGATGCAATCTACAGAACTCAAGAAGATTAGCAAACCAAAAGGCCCAAGTGTCAGTGCCTCAATCCCACTTGGGAGGGAACAGAAAGATATTACAGGAGAGCAGGAGAAGGGCGAGGTCTGGGTGACGAATAGAATATGGAGGAAAAAAGAACAGGATCAGATACTGAGTGAGTAGGAACAAGACTGAAGCCCTGAGGACCAGCATAAAGAATCAAAACAAACAAACTCAGAGGTAGGAAGTTGGGGACCCTCTAGAATGTTCCAGAGACCAGGGAGGTAAGAGATGCTAAGGTCTCCAAGGGAGTGACCTTAAATGAAATGCCCAAGAGTAGGGGGAAGGAACTTGTAGAGTCCATATCCAGTAGAAGGTCAGGGCATTAAGTGGAGGGATGTGATTGCCATCTCACAGTTAAAAAAACTCTGACCCAGAACTGTTCTGGTCTAAAAGAACTACAATGGCAAAAATGGAGAAGTGACTGAGGGAAAGGTGGTCAGCAACAGGCACAAATTGGGATCAAAGTAAAGAGGAGGCTCCTGGCCTGATGCTATTCCTAATGCTATGCTATGGTGTTCTTACAGGCAGGAGCCTAGCATAGCTGTGCTTCGAGAGGCCCAACAAGCAGCTGAAAGAGTCAGATGCAAATACTTACATCCAACCAATGGACAGAAGCCAGGGACCACTGTGGTTGAATTAGGGAAACGCTGAAAGAAGGTGAGGATCAGTGCTTCCTGTTTCCACCTGTTTCCAGAGCTGACCCTGTGACATAGCTCTCTATACACAGATCACAGTAGGAGAGAGCTGGATTCTCAGAAGTGTGGACAATCCTGAGAGTACAGGTGAGAGCACTGCTTCTGCTCATATTCCTGGCCCAAGAGGAACCCACCTGGAGCCCTCTAGAGAGATGACCCTAGGAACAGTCTGGGACAGTATCCTTCCAATTTCCAGCTGTGCCTGGAGCTGACCATGTGGCAAAGTACTCTGTACCCAGATCATTCTGGGAGAAAGCCTGCTCCAGAGAGCCAAATAACCCTATTTAAAAATGGGGTGGGTACAGATTTAAACAAAGAATTTTCAGCTGAGGAATATTGAAGGGCTGAGAAGGACCTAAAAAATGTTCAACATCCTTAGTATTCAGGGAAAAGCATATCAAAACAACCCTGAGATTCCACCTCACACGGGTCAGAATGACTAAGATAAAAAACTCAAGCGACAGCAGATGCTGGCGGGGATGTGGAGAAAGAGGAACACTCCTGCATTGTTGGAGGGATTGCAAACCTGTACAACAACTCTGGAATTCAGTCTGGAGATTCCTCAGAAAATTGAACATTGCACTACCTGAGAACCCAGCTATACTTCTCCTGGGAATATTCCCAAAAGATGCTCCAATATACAACAAAGACACATGCTCCACTATGTTCATAGCAGCCTTATTTATAATAACCAACAGCTGGAAAGAACCCAGATGCCTTTCAACAGAGGAATGGATTCAGAAAATGTGGTACATTTACACAATGGAGTACTAGTCAGCTATCAAAAGCAATGATTCATGATATTCATAGGCAAATGGTTTGAACTAGAAAATATCATCCTGAATGAGGTAACCCAATCACAGAAAAACACACATGGTATGTACTCATTGATAAGTGGATATTAGCCCAAAAGCTCTAATTGCCAAAGATGTAATCCACAGACCACATGAAGCTCAAGAAGGATGACCAAAGTGCGGATGCTTCACTCCTTCTTAAAAGGGAGAACAAAAATATCCATAGGAAGAGATATGGAGCCAAGTTTAGAGCAGAGCCTGGAAGAATGGCCATTCTGAGCCTGCCCTACATGTAGCCCACATATTTACAGCCACCACAACTAAATAAGATTGATGAAGCTAAGAAGTGCATGCTGACAAGAACTGGATATAGTTGTCTCCTGAGAGACACAGCCAGAGCATGTCAAATACAGAGGCAAACATTAGCAGCAAATCACTGAACTGAGAACGGGACCCTTGTTGGAAGAATTAGAGAAAGGATTGAAAAAGCTGAAGGGGCTTGCAACCCCATAAGAACAACAATACCAACCAACCAGAGTATCCAGCGACTAAACCACTACCCAAAGATTATACATGGATTGACCTATGGCTTCAACTGCATATGTAGCAGGGGATGGCCTTGTTGGGCACCAGTGGAAGGAGAAGCTTTTGTTCATACCAAGGTTGGACTCACAGTCAGGTGAATGGTAAGGGGAGAAGGGTTGGATGGAGATGGACACCCTTATTGGTGAAGGGTAAGGGTAGAGGATAGGGCACTTATGGACAGGAGACTGGGAAAGGGAATAACATTTGAAATATAAATAAAAAAATATATCCAATTACAAAAACATAGTTGACATCCTTCATGACTTCTCAGGTAGTACCATACACTTACTCAGATTCAACATGGAAGCATATTTACATATTTACATATATATATGAATTTAGAGACTAAATTTCAGGGAGGGATTTAAGTCATAGTATGTGTAAATTCATGTCCATATTAAACCAAGGGAAGGAAATTTTATATAGCATATTAAGAATATATAGTATAACATATTATAAAGAAGGGGGAATTCAAGGGTGGTGAAGTGGAGTTCGTGGGTGGATGGGGGAGCACCCTCATAGGAGCAGGGGAAGGGGGAATGGGCTAGCAGTTTTGCAGAGGGGAACCCAGGAAAGGGAATAATATTTAAAATGTAAGGAAATGAAATATTCAATAGAAAAAGAGAAAAAAGAAATTATTAAAATGAACAATAACCATTGATTAAATGAGATAATAAGCATATTCAAAATACCAACTGACAATTTTGTGAACACATTCTTAGGGTCTTAAAATTAATCTTCATGATTTTTATTTAAGAAGAGTATTAAAAATTATAATACATATACATTATCAAAATAATGTTTCTGATTTTCATGTATAATTTGTGTACGTATCAGAGGAAAAGTTTAAATGTCCTTATAATTGAATAATAAAAAGGTTGTAGAAAACAATAAAATTATATATTATAAAGTGATATTTAGTTACCGCATTAGGGAAAGCTAGTCATTTCTAAATGTTGTTTAGTAACAATACAATGGTTCCTGAAAGGTTTCTAGTAAGCAAACCTTTTCATGATCAAGAAATTATTTCACTTCACTTTTGAAGCAATGAAAATGTCATTGATCACTAACTAAGAATGTTGAGGACATAATGAAAACAATGGACTACCAAAAATATATTGAAATATTAAAAACCTATAAAATAGTGACTTTTCAAACGTTATAATGAAAAGGAAAAATGAAATCTTCTTCAGAAAATTTCAAAATATCTCTGGTGTATATAAGTCCATATCTTTATATTTAAGTCTCAGTAATAATCACTATGATTTTGATATGACTTGGGTAAGAGAATCTCTGTAGTGAATGTCTAGTTTTCTATAGGCTCTGAACATTTAGAGGTGATTGGTTATTAGGTTTCTGATTTAATCAATGGATGGAGAAATCTACTGATGTGTTTATATTATGATGATAATACAAAGGATTGAGTCTTAGCTAGATCTCCCTGGACATGGGACTGATTCTTTCCTTAATTCCTGTTGTTCCTTTGTGACCTACAGGGCATGCTTAGCTGTAGCCCATGTGTCAGGTTTACCTCAGGTACAAAGAAGAGGAGACTTCCTGAAGTAGCCCAGGAAGTCTTTCCCTAACCACATCCTCTCAGATATATGTCACAGTCTCAAAAAAATAAGTAACAGAGCACCCAAGCGAATATGTCCTGATCACAAGACAAGATGGTACATATAGTTGAATGAGAAGCTTAAATGTGAAATTCAAGGGCAAGGACATTATTTTATGATAGAATGCAGAAAATAAAATGAATTTTGGTTGATGGATATGAACTCAGAATGGCAGCTAAATTTTTAGTCTCCGAACAACGTGGTTGTAATAAAAGTAAATTTTTTTCGCATAAAACATTGTCTAAAATTCAATTTCTGTCACCTTTCATTATCTGAAAAGCAGAGACTATGAGAAAGTATGTCTGTAATGTTTTATTATTAGATAGAAAAGTCAAAAGAAAGTGAACATCATTCACCAAATATCAGTGTTTTACTTTTTCTTTTTACCATTTTAGAAAATAGAAGCAATCATCACATTTCTGATATTACAGTCAGATTCCAGTTAATACCAAGTTATGATGAAATATGTAGTTGGAAAGACTAAGTTCTATATGCCCATGATCCACAGGGAAATTTCACTTCCAGACTTCTTGGCCTTGAAACTATGTTATTTTTTGAACTAGACATATAATATAGGAGCTGAAATGAAAAGAAAATAGTTTTGCCCCTTTTGGCATAGTTTTCCCTGCTTTGATATGTCCTGGCATATATAATGATAAGGATATTAGTGCTTATAGCATACCCAGAATGCCTAAGCATTGGTTTCTAAATCTTTTTCTGTTTCCCTTTGATAAACTCTAATAGTTTTCAATTTAAAAGGACTACATCACAAACGAAAATACACTATAATCGATATATTCTGCATTGCCATCCAGAAGCAACAATTTAAGAACACTCAAGTGAACTTGTTTTTGTAGTTCCTTTCTATCCCTTGGGTGAGTCTTTGTCTTTAAACTTTCTTTGCCCGGGTTAATAAATTCCTCAAGTCTGCTTAGCAGTGTTTGGATTTTTGTTTCCACTATTCTTGACTATATCTACTCACCTACTTCTGTGATTCTCCCTCTGCATTAGACACCCTTTCCTTTCTAACCTGCAAGTGATTACTTGTGTGGAAACAAAAGCTTCTCTAGGTAATATATCATGAAAAAGGAAGGTCACATGCTGTGTCCTCCTTGAGGAGTAACAGGCCTGATTTGCCTTTGCTACAAATGTCTCACCTTCGTTCAGAAAACACCTTATTGCCTCAAGTGCAATTTAAAATTAAATTGAAATTACATGAAAACTTTTGTTACCACTTACATTTTTGAATACTGGTCTTAGATTATTTATGGTAATTTTCTGTATACATTTTATTATGAATAAGCAAAGTAAATATAAGACTTTTCCAGGATTTCATTTATACAATAATTACTTAGCAAGTATTTAACTACTATGATCAGTTTTAAGAGTGGTGGATATTTAGATTGTATTCAGCATTCTTCATCTTTAAAAATTTAGAGTTAAAAAAGTTTAACGTTAATATAAGCAATAATATTTTAACTCTTCAATCTAAATGATGTCTGGCTTGCATGTTAGAGACATATTTCCCCCTGAAACACTCAAATGGTCACGCTTGACCTCTACAGGAAAGTCAAGCACTTGGATACTTGGTTAACTCACATATCATTCTTCAGTTATAGAAAAAATAAGATTGAGGATGATAAAATGTGTTTATTCCAGATCTATTTCTATGAGTTAGATACTATGTTTTCTGGAGAGGATTCAGAGACATTGGAAGCAGACAGAAACGGAAGTGTGAAACATGTCAGAAACTTTCTGGTTTATATAAAATAAGAACAGCTGGAACAGAAGCTTTCCAAGGAACCTTAGACCAAGAATGATCCCAACAAGTCAGAAACCATGTGCAAAGATGGGAAAATTCACTAAGGCCAATGATGGAATACAACAGCCTAAAGATGTTTTTCCCTTGAATTCCTCATCTTTCAGATGCTTAAGATATTTTAGTACCATCTACACATAAACATTAATACCTCAAAAAGCACAGATATGTGTATTCTTAGCAAACACACACACACACACACACACACACACACACACACTAGCATCCAGATTAAGATTTTTGAAGTATAGCATTTGGACCCCATTCTAGGTTTGTTACCATCACTAACTACAGCAGTAACCACTAGCTTCATTTGGTCACTACATTCATACTTTTTTGTTTGCCTTCCTTACATACGTACATACTATTAAAGCAGTGGGCTGTACACCAAAATGTGTACCCTATGTCTGCATTATTGGCGTAATGGTATGCAAATGGAGTGAAATTGGTATGCAAATTTTTAGATATAGGTTTGGCTCAGTTTTAAAAATCATTTCTTTGAGAATTTTATATATTTGGATCACATTCAACAATTTCCTCAACTTCTCTCAGACACACCTGGATTTCCCTATCTATTCCCTGTTGAGTCTGACATTCTTAAAGACCCATCAAGTCAAATTTATGCTGTTCATATACACTTGACTGTTGTGACCTTTCATTCAAACATGCACACTTCCCGAGGACCACACCTTAGAGCACATTGACTTTCTGTCTTCCCGCAGCTATCAGTAACTCTACAGTAACCTCTGAGATTTCATGCCTGCCTCCCCACTCCCAGCTGGGATTTACTCTTGATTGAGATTTCACAGGTCTTGGGCATGGTGTCATAAACTGCTGTGGGTTCATGTGTCCAGTTGCCCTTCTGAGTATAGAGAACACTATCATTTTGTAGGTATTCACTACCTCAGGTTCTCACACACTACTTATCCCCTGTTTCACATTGATTCGAAGCTCCAGAAAGAGTGTTATGATATAGGAACAGCTAAGGTCGAACATTCTAGAGGCCTTTATTCACTGCAACCTGACTAGTTGTGTCTCTGGGTTAATTACTTTCTACTGAAGAAAGAAGATGTTTCTGTGGAGGGCAAGAGACTAATCAACGGAATAATAATCTAAGTACAATAATAACATCATTGGAAATCAACACTAGCTGTTTAACAAAATAAGTATGGTAGGTTTTTGAATCGAATCTATGACTTGTATAGCTACAGGTACTTAGTCTCAGGAATGGACCCAAGTAAGGCTTTCATCTTGTAAAGCAGACTTTAATTCCCATCAGGAAGTACTTGACTAGTCCCATACAATTGATGTCACTACTCTACTGATCGACATGTAAGCCAGAGAGACCCACCTTGTAGTTTTCAGAATATATAGCTTGGGAAATCTGATTATTCTATTCTCTAACAACATTCATATTATCTCCCCACACTGTAAAAGCTAGCCAGTAGGGAGAAAACTTCCAAATGAGAAGCGGTTAAGTTTTTCTGTTTTGTGGCTGGAGTATGTCTTGTTTTCAGTAATAGGCTCCTGAAATCAAGTTCCTGGGAAGGATTAAGAATATTGTGTTTGGAGGGTGTGTGGTACCTCACTGGCCAGTAACTCAAAAAGAAAAATTCATGGCACTGAAGTTTTTTTTTTATTTGCTAGCCGAATGGTATCTTGTGGGGATATTTTTGTATCATTATAGACTAACTATATTAAACAATTTGTATATGTGTGTACTGTGTTGTTTAGGAAAATATTAGAGTAGTTAGTCGTTCTCATATATAATTTTGAAATATATTTAAATTTTTGTTTCCCCTTCCTGACTCCCTGTTCTACCCAGTCCTAAGTCTCCTAATTGTACTTAATAAAACCTATTTCAAAAATAGGTTGAAAAGCTATAGGTTTTCAAGCTACTCCCTTGAAAAGCTACCTCTATGACTCTTTACTAAGTCACTGTTCTATATTCCAAATAAAGCTGATATGTTGAAGATTCATTACTAGTCAATTGAAGAGCCTTGACATCAATTTTCATAGTATTTGCATCAGTATTTTTCTTCCACTAGATGCAAATATGTATCTCATTTTCTGAACAATCATGCTAGCATTTGTTGTTTTATAAAATTGTACTTGTTTTAACTGGAGTAAGAGGAAATCTCAAATTTATTTTAATTTGTATTTCTCTGATGATGGATAAGAATCAGGAGCCCATGGGGGCCTATGCATAATTGACCTCACATAGACAAACCCAAGCCTCAAGAAATTTAGGAAAAGCTGAAATATCACCTCGAGTATGATCATATGGGAATAAATCTGATATTAACAGTAAGAAAGTATACTAAGAAAGTATACAGACTTATGCAAATTAGTTAAAGCATTCCTGAATGATAATTGAGTCAAGAAAGACATTACAAATTAAAATTTAAATCTTAAATTAACAAGAAAGATAAGAATATATAACATATATCTCAACACAATAAATATAATATGCAGTAAACTTCATATTGATAAATAGAGAAAAAAGTCAAAGCATTTTCACTAAAACGGAGAATGAGGAAAGGATATCCACTCTCCCCAATCCTGTTCAATACAGAATTTGAAATCTTATCTAGAAATATAAAACAAATGGAGAAGATAAAGGAAACAAAATTAAGAAAAGAGTAAGTCAATGTATTCTTAATATGTTGTGGTATGGTTTTACGCACAAAAGACTTTAAGAATTCTAACAGAAAGTCCTCTAACGAACACATTCAGCAAAGTAGGGAGATACAAAATTAACTCATAACACTCAGTAGTTTTTGTACACCGAAATTGCATTTATGCTGAGAAATCAGGGAGATAATGTTATTCATAATACCCTCAAAAATAAGATAAAATGTCTTAGAACAAATTTAACCTAAGCAGTTTAAAGACTGTACAATGAAAACTTTAGAAAGGTAAAAACAGAAATTTAAAAAAGAAACCAGAAGATGGAAAGACCTCCCATGGTCATATATTGGTAGGAATAACACTGTAAAAATGTATATTTCACCAAAGCAATCTACAGATTCAATGAAATCCCCATAAAAAACTCTAATGCCATTCCCCCCAAAACTTGAAAAAAAAATCACTTCAAGTTGTATATAGAAGACTGAAAGTATCAGGGTAGCTAAAACAATCCTGAATATTATTCAAACACCTGTTGGTGATGTTACCATTCTAGATTTCAAATCATACTCCAAAACTACAATAATAAAAACAGCATACTATGGTCATATAATCATATAAGAACACACACTGATCAAGGGAATATAATTGAAGACTCAATGTAAGACCATATTTCTATGGTCACCTGATTTATGTCTAAGAACAACAATACATACACCACATTTCCACATTTAACAAATGAAATTGGTCAACTGGATAGGGTCATGCTGAAAATGATCTATATCATTATTACTTATGTCACAAAACTCAATTTCAAATATATGAAGTGCTGAAATCAACACATGATATTTTTCTAAAAAAAAAAGAAAGTATAGAACTCCTTTAACTTGTAGATATAGGAAAGTATTGTCTAAACAGAACGATGGTAGGACAAGCATTCAGGTCATAAAATAATGAGATCTTATGAAAGTAAAAGGACACCATCATTTAAAATTGCTTACAAAATTATGGTATCACCTATAAATTTGAAAGGTATTATCCAGATTACAAAAATACAAAAATGAAAAACCTAAACATCAAGAAAAAAATCCCAATGAAATATAGGGTGTGAAATTTAACAAAAAGTTCACAAAATTTTAAGTAAAAATGGCTGAAAATCGTTTAAGAAAATGTTTAGCATTCTTATTATATGTTCAGTTTTAATAACAAAGTAACATTTTATTCCTAAAATACATAGAAACATACAGATATGAGTAGATAGAGATTAGAGCAAAAGAAAGGGGAGAAGCAACGTTACACACTGACACACAGATACACACACACACACACACAGATACACACACACACACACACAGATACACAGAGAGAGAGAGAGAGACAGAGAGAGACAGAGACAGAGAGACAGAGAGACAGAGACAGAGTGCCTTGTTTCATTTTTGTTTGATGTAAATATTTTGTATGATCTGTCAGTAGGAATAAATATTGAGTAAGTGAGTTTAATAGTGTTAAAATGTAAATAAGCTGTAGAATGGCACAAAGTGTCCCAATGATTTAATAAGGGGAAATTAGGATATATTTCTTTGAATTATCAAACATCCCCTTCTGGTATGGGCATAATAGACCCTCTGAATTTCCTTTTGTGTGATAGCTTCTCTCTTTAAGATTTCCAAGACAAAGCTATAGAGGATATGGCAGCTTAAGAATGCTATCAGAAACCCTGCTATGTCTGTTGCTTCTCATTCCTTATTTTAACAAGAATAAAAATTATCTATAAAGTATTGAATGGAGGAGGGGTTGGGGATTTAGCTCAGTGATAGATCGCTTGCCTAGCCAGCCCAAGGCCCTGGGTTCAGTCCCCAGCTCTGAAAAAAGAAAAAAGAAAAAAAAGTATTGAATGGAGGAAAAATATTAGAAACTTCAAGAGAGAATATAAATGTGAATATGCTGGGGAAATTAATGTATATTACCAGACACACCTCACCACCAATTGAGTGTCATTCAATTTAACATAGGACTGACCTACAGAGTTTTTGATCTCTTCCTCTCTATTGGTTTTTACCAACATACATTTTAATCAAAGTGGAGATATTTAAATATCTGGAATATTTTTATTTTTAGCCGAGTAAAAACATAAAAGAATTAAAGGATTGGAGAATAGCAATAATGACATACTGAGTTTGGTGAACACGGTTATACTATTGGGAAGAGTGTCTGGGGCAACAATTTAAAATTTAATTAGTACAATAGGATTGTTGAGTCTAGACAGTAAATAGAAAACCTGGAGATAAAGTAGAGAATGGCCAGGAACAAAAACTGGTGTTAATTAAACAGAAAGTATGAAGTGTGGCAATTATTTAGAATATCATGTTTGAATCAAAGATTAATGTGGCAAAATAGATGGAGTCCTGGAAGAAGATAAAGTCAGAGCACTGAGTGGCATAACTTAGTCACCTTCATTTTCAAATTAGAATATTAATAGAGGGCATTTGGCGAGCAACAATCCAGCTGCTCTCCTTGTAAAAACAAGAAGTCGGAGGATTTTATGACAAGAGTTTTGTAACTAGAGAATTTCTTTCTTTTTTTTTTTTATCTTTATTAAGTTGAGTATTTCTTATTTACATTTCGATTATTATTCCCCTTCCTGGTTTCCAGGGCCAACATCCCCCTATCCCCTCCCCCTACCCTTCTATATGGGCTTCCCCTCCCCAACCTCCCCCCATTACCACCCTCCCCCCAACAATCACGTTCAGTAACTAGAGAATTTCAAAACTGAGAAACTAGAAGGAAGATGCAATGAGAATTTTTCTTATCTCCAGAACATATGGCAGAAGACAGTAGCTTCAGGGTAAACTGAGATGAGGGGGAAAAAAGACAATGCCACCTTTACAGATGAAACAGAGACTGCAACAGAATCGGCGTCCGATAGGCATAGAAGAAGGATGTTCCACATGTCATAGCGGTACTCAGTGCTTCCGACAAAGTCACAGCATTTCTTCCCTAATACGAAAAGGCAGCTCATTGCCCAATGAGTAACTATGTCCCTGCTCAGTAAATTCTATGGCATACAGTTTCCACTCCTTTACTTCATTAAGGAATGGCATTTGAATGAAGCAAGAATAAACTAGAAAGATGCAAATTAGAAAAGATTTGAATATTAAATATTTAAAGACTATATTTATTAAGGAAATCAATCGGGAATAGGAGTAAAGTAACACTTATATTCTAAAATCTTAGAGTAAAGTAACACCTAATTCAGCCTCACTCTTATCGTTTAAAATTTAGGAATGGACTGAAATTTATGGGTAAGAATAAAATGTATACATATCGCTTTTTCAATTATTTTTTCCCATGCTGGAAACAACAAAATACAGTGTTTGAAAAAAATAGATATAGAAGCAATGGAACAATGCTATTTATTGGACATGTTTTCCAGGCAAGTGTCTCAAAGTATAAAATCAGAGGCAGTCTGAGTATACATCAATCCTGCTCCCTGTTCAACCAGTTCTTAATCCCTCTGGAGCTCAGATTTTTCTGAAAAGAATTACATCTTGTTATTGAGTGAATATTTAGAGTAGAGTCTGGAACAGGAAAGATTTCCTTTTGAAAATTCATTATTAATAGTGTTATTTTGGTCATTCTAATGCTCCAATCCATTGGCTACATTCCTGTAACAATGTAAAATACATTCCTGTAACAACATAAAATGCATTCTTTTCCTCGAAGAGTCTTTGGTCAAGTACTGCTGACTCTCTATTTGTTTTGTCCCTTTCTATTCAAAAATAATAAACTTTCCATTGATAGTTATATTCAAGTTAATTTGGATTACATGCCCCAAAAAACGAAGTATCACTACTAAATTTAGCTTTACATAATTCATCCATGACCAAGTTTCTCTACAATCTTTATCATATCCTTTGACCTAGAACTTTGTCAATCTTTCTCTGCTTGAAAACCCCATAAGACAAGGTATCCATTTTATTCAGTAATATATCCTAAACATCTAAAGTAGGATCACACACTTTAAATGTGTCCAGTAAATACTTCCTCTGCAGAATGCTTGCCTCTGAGAAGCTCTACCCAGCAGGTGCAGATACCTACTGACAAACATTGAATGGAGGTCAGGGACTTGCAAGCTTAGACTTTTCCAAAAACTACTTTTAATAAGGGTTCTCAAATGCTTTGATCCCTTGTCTAGACCACCATCCAAAGTTAGGGGGAAAATGATGGTAAATAGGACCAAGGGATGTGGACCTGTTTAGAAGGTTTTTTTTTTTTCTATTTGTGTGTATGTGTTTGTGTGTGCGTGCGTGTGCGTGCGTGTGCGTGCGTGCGTGTGTGTGTGTGTGTGTGTGTGTGTGTGTGTGTTTGTGTGTGTGTGTGATAATTGCTTTATTTTGATATGGGAACAAAGCTTGTCATTGTTGGCCTGTATTTTCTCTTTTTATTGGTTATTTTTATTTATTTACATTACAAATGTTATCCCTCTTCCCCACTTCTCCTCTGGAAACCCCTTCACCCCATCGCCCTGCTTCTATGAAGGTCTCCCCACACCCACCCACGGACTCCCCCCTCATTGCCCTAGCATTCCCCTGTGCTGGGGCATAGAACCTTCACCGGACTTGTGTCAGTACACCAGTAGTCCAGCTCAGTAAAGTCAGGATATCAAACACAAAACAACAGCAGTGGCACAATGCAGCAGAAATAACCAGGCCTCCACCAAATTTTCATGAGTCAGCAGCAGGAGCTACCAGAATCAGCCTGGATCCCAGTATAAATTCTCTGGTGTGCTTCTCTCAAAGAAGTGTAGATCAGTGAGAACTAAGACTAATGGAGCATTGCAAGGTTAGCTGTACAAGTTGCCTGACTCTATTCATTGAGTCCCATTTATACTCTCTTCAAACATCATATGACCTCTCATGGGTCTTGCCTCAGGGAAACACCACATGAGTCTGGATCACATGACTCAACCAGAAATTTCTTTTCTTTCTTTTTTTAAATTTTTATTTTAAACCTGTATTCACTTGTGCAATTAGCACCATATATATAAAAATCATAATTGTTCACAAATCTGCACATTAGTAGTGTTAAGCTAGGTATCACTAAAATATGCTATGTTGCATACGCTGGCATATCCCTCAGTATCATTTTATTTGTTAATGATTAACATTTCTTAATTTATTCAAAAATGTATTTCTATGTTTTATAGGGAATAAGAATTGTGTTCTTCAGAGACTTGAAGTGCCAGCGTGGTGGTGGGGGAATACCAAGGGGAATCCGACCCACTCAGAGGAGAAAGGGACAGGGAAATGGGGGAAGGATAGAGGGAGGGGCTGACTGGGATAGAAAGCAATGATCCAGATGTAAAGTGAATAAGCAAAAACTTAAAATTAAAATTTAAAAAATGTGGTCTTCAAAGTATATATCAAAACTGGAAATATACACAATTTAAAATATTTAATTTTATGCAGCTAATTTTACCCCACCCCAGATTCTAAGCTGACTGGGGAATTAGCAGTAAAAGAAAAGTCCTCTATGGATTGATGTCTCTGTTGGATAGTATAAACCTGAAGTGGCAGGGAAGTTTCAAAACATAAACTGTTATGGGAACCAGAACTTTCTACTCCAGGGACTTTTACAGAAAAGGTGGGGGTGGTTGTAGGGAGGGGAGTGGTTGAAGGCCCTGAAGGAAATGGGAATCCCACAGGAACACCAACCAAGTCCTTAAAGCTTTTACAGACTAAGCCACCAAACAAAGAACATATAAGGGCTAGAATGAGACCTGTGGACACATATGTAGCAGTCGTGCAACTCAATCTCCATGTGGGCCCAACCGGAGTTTAAGCTCTCCCTAAAGGTGTAGCCTGAATGTATAATCAATTTCCCAACAGGGCTGCCTTATTTGACCTCAGGGTTCGAGGATGCACCTAATTGGGGCCAGGGGTGGGGGTGCTTTATGTGCCAGTGTGAGAGGATACCCAGGGGACCCCACTCTCTCAAAGGAGAAAGAAAATTGGATTGGAGGGAGAAACTCTGAGTGAGGGGGATGGGCAGGCCAACGTTTGGGATGTAAATAAATAAATTTAAATTTAAAAAGATTTTCTCTTGCAGTGTATATGGCCACCAAGGTTACTTTTGTTTTATGCTCTTTGAATACAGACCTATTCTTTTTCGCTGAATTTTTTTCCTTTCTCTCCTGCTCCATAGACCCTTTAACTGCCACATATTTATAAAAAGAGTTTGAATAATGATCGAAATCCAGCAGGAAAATGGTGACTGATATATGATGTGAAATAATTTCCCTTCATAAAAATTGAAAGGTGTGTTGATGAAAACACAGCTATAACTTTGTTTCATTTTTTTCCACCCATGTTATAGTTTCTTTTACATGTTTGTTTTGGAAAATCTGATTCTTATTTGTCAAAATAAGAAATAATAGGCTATTACAAAAGATTTAAGTAAATTGTCTACCACCAAAAAGTTATGGCAAGCAAATAGAACAGATTGGGTAAAGTAAGTTTAAGTTTCAGTATATTTGTTTTTCTGACCTCATAAATGTCCAATGAGTTGAATAATAAGAAACTCACTTTTATTATTGGGACAGTTGTCTATAATTAATACCCATGTTATAAACATCAAAAGAAAGGCTTGGACAGTCTTGAATTTTTCAGCAGTTACATGTATGTCTGATGCTTTTTTTAGTTAGCATTTACATGGCTGACATAGTAAATTAAACAAGGAAAGATTAATTTGTTAGAAGGATCAGAAGTCATTTCATCATAGCAGATAGGGTATAATATATCAAAGAAGTCCATGTCAGAATGGACTAAGGGAGAAGAGTGCCTTGCACATACACACACACACACACACACACACACACACACAATCATACACTCACATAAACACACCCAACTCAGTATTTTAGGTAATTTTAATATTCAGTCATGTTGACAAGGTAAACCATCACAAATTCGAATCAAAAGAATTTTGTAAATATCTTAGTGAACATCCTCTCTAGATTGAGAGAGGAACACTTAAAGAAATTTTCAAATTCCTTAACCAACATGGAAATTCACATTAAAGCTGCTTTGAAATTCCATCTTCCATCTGTCAGAATGGCTAAGATCACTAACACAAGTGAGAGCTCATGTTAACAATGATGTTTATCAAGAGCAACACTCTTCCATTGACGGTGGGAGTTCAAAGTTGTACAACCACTATGGAAATAAACTTGGAATGCCTCAGAAAAACGAAAAATCTATCTACCTCAATATCCAGCGATTCTTCTCTTGGGCATATACCCAAAGGATGTTCTGACTTGAGATGGACACGATCAGTTATGTTAATGGCATCGTCATTCGCAATAGCCAGAAACTGGAAACAACCTACATGTTCCTAAACCAGAAAATATGGTACATTTATATATTACCGTACTATGGAATATCATTCAAAAAATGACATTATAAAATTTACAAATGATTGTAACTAGCAAAGAAAAATCCTGAGTGAGATAAACCAGACCGGAAAAACAGGAATATTGTGTTTTCACTCATAAGTGGATATTAGCTGTAAAATAGTGACAATCAGTTTGTTGTTGAGCAACTTCTTCAAAAGTTATGACAATAAAAATATGAAATGATTTCAACTTTTAACCACCTGAAGCTCTCTGGATTCTGAAGTCTGACCTAAACAGAAAGTAAAACTTGGATTTAAGGAATTAAGAAAATTGTCAATGTCTGGAAGGCTTGAGAACGATTGAAGTAGACTAGTAATGACTCGATTAGAGATACAGAAGCAGTGGGTACTCAGAGACTCTCTTGCTGTTGTGGGTAGGTTAATGGGTAAGTTAACAGCCTAAGTACTTTCCTCACTGCTCAGCTTCTTCCTTTATGGGCCCCTCCAGGTACATCTGCTGGGCAGCAGTGTGAGTAGTTTAACAACTCAGTGCCTTTTGATCTCAATACATCGGTTGTGATTAAACAGACACACATCACTTGCTGTGCCACAGCAAAATGAGTTTGTGCTTCACCTTTGCTGAATTAGTGCCCACTGAGCACAACAAATATTTAAAATGTCAATCCACTTGATAATGTCACAGAGGCCTGCAAATACCGCAAAATGGCATCAAGGAAGCACTCTACACAAAGGAACACATAAGAGCTCCCTACTTCAACAGGAAATGAGAGTTAAATGGGAACAGTAAACCTTTGATGAAGTTGCTAAGGCCAGCCAGCTTAATAACTCTGAAGTATGGGCTTGTCATGCACACATTATTTCATATATTTTTACATGCAGAAGAAATATTCTATTATTGATCCCAAATCTATCACTGCTCTTGGAATATTTATGTTGACACAAAATTAGGAAGTTTTCACAACAAAAATCTATCTGTCATTCATTCTCAATCTGCAAACATTTTAGGAAAAAATTAGTTCCTGCATGAAAACTTCAAATAGAGTGAAAACTAGAGTTTAATCATTAAATATTTAACACCAAAGACAACTGAGACAGAAACATTACATTGTTTTAAAGTTTGAAATGTAGATGAAACTACAGAAGAAGGCTTGCACCTCCTCAAGTTTCAGGGAAAAATAAATCCTTACATGTAGCATCTAAAATCATCTTTCAAAAATCTTTGGCTGCTCTGGATTGGCAGAATTAATATAGTAACAATAGCCATCTTGCCCAAAGCAATCTACAGATTCAATGCAATCTCCATCAAATTCCCAAAGCAATTCTTCACAGAGTTAGAAAGAGCAATTTGTAAATTCATTTGGAATAACAAAAAATCCAGGATAGCAAAAACTATCCTCAACAGTAAAAGAACTTCTGAAAAAGTAACATGTCTAACCTCCAGCTGTATTACAGAGCAATAATGATAAAAACTATACGGTATTGGTAGAGAGACAGGCAGGTAGATCAATAGAATAGAATTGAAGACTCAAGATTGAACCCACACACTTACTGTCACTTGATCTTTGACAAAGGAGGTAAAACCATACAGTGGAAAAAAGACAGCATTTTCAACAAATGGTGCTGGTTCAACTGGAGGTCAGCATGTAGAAGAATGCAAATAGATCCATTCTTACTGCCATGTAGAAAGCTCAAGTCCAAGGCCATCAAGGACCTCCAGATACACCCAAACTAATAGAAGAAAAAGTGGGGAAGAGTCTTGAACACATGGGCACTGGGTAAAATTTCCTGAAAAAAAAAAAACAAACAAAAACACCAATGGCTTATACTCTAAGATCAAGAATGGACAAATGGGACCTCATAAAACTGCAAAGCTTCTGTAAAGCAAAAGACACTGTCATTAGGACAAAACAGCAAACAACAGATTGGGAAAAGATCTTTACCAATCCTACATTTGATAGAGGGCTAATATCCAAAATATATAAAGAACTCAAGAAGTTAGACTCCAGAGAGCCAATCACCCTATTAAAAACTGGGGTACAGAGCTAAACAAAACATTTTCAGCTGAGGATTATTAAATGGCCAAAAAGGACCTAAAGAAATGTTCAACCTCCTTAATCATCAGGGAAATGCAAATCAAAACAACCCTGAGATTCTACCTCACTCCTGTCTGAATGGCTAAGATAAAAAATTCAGGTGACAGAAGATGTTGGTGAGAATGTGGAGAAAGGGGAACACTCCTCCATTGTTGGTGGGATTGCAAACTAGTACAACCACTCTGGAAATGAGTCTGGAGGTTCCTTAGAAAATTGGACATTCCACTACCTGAGGACCCAGCTATACCATTCCTGGGCATATACCCAAATGATTCTCCAACATATAACAAGGACACATGCTCCACTATGTTTATAGAAGCTTTATTTTTAATAGCCAGAAGCTCAAAAGAACCCAGATATCCTTCAACAGAGGATACAGAAAATGTGGTACATTTACATAATGGAATACTACTCAGTTATTAAAAACAGTAACAATCACTTCATGAAATTCTTTGGCAAATGGATGGAACTAGAAAATACCATCCTCAGTGAAGTAACCCAATCACAAAAGAACACACATAGTATGCACTCACTAATAAGCAGATATTAGTGGAAAGGTTCAGAATAGCCAAGGTACAATTCATAAACCACATGAAGCTGAAGAAGAAGGAAGACCAAGTGTGGATGCTTCAGACCTTCTTAGAAGGGGGAACAAAAATATTCACAGGAGGAAATATAGAGACAACGTTTTGAGCAGAGACTGAAGGAAAGCCATCCAGAGACTGACCCGCCTGGGAATCCATCCCATATACAGCCACATGCTGACAGTAGCCTGATATAGCTGTCTCTTGAGAGGCTCTGCCAGAGCCTGAAAAATTCAGAGGTGGATGCTTGCAATCAACCATTGAATTGAGAACAGGGTCCCCAATGGAGGAGTAGAGAAGACACTGAAGTAGCTTGAAGGGTTGCAATGCCATAAGAAGAACAACATTATCAACCACCCAGACCACCCAGAGCTCCCAGGGACAAAACCACCATCCCAAGAGAACACAGTGATGGACCTATGGCTCCATCAGCATATGTAGCAGAGGATGGTCTTGTAGGGCATAAATGGGAGGCAGGCCCTTGGTCCTGTGAAGGCTTGATTCTCCTATATAGGGGAATGTCAGAGCAGGGAGGTGGGAGGGAGTAGGTGGATGTGTGAAGAAGGGGTGTGGGGCAGCAATGGGATGGTGGGTTTCTGGAGGAGAAACTGGGAAAAGGGATAACATTTAAAATGTATATAAAAATCCAATAAAAGAAAAAAAAACAAAAAAAAATGGACTAAGAAAAATAAATCTTTGCCACTAATTCAAGCACAAAGGTTAACCGAACTTTTTATATTTTAATTTTCTTTGAATTGTAAATATTAGTGAATGTACTGGTTGGTTTTTTTGTGTGTCAACTTGAAACAAGCTGATCACAGAGAAAGGAAACTCGGTTGAGGAAATGCCTCCATGAGACCCAGCTGTAAGTCATTTTCTCAATTAGTGATCAAGGAGGGAAGACCCAGCCCATGGTGGGTTGTGCTGTCCCTGGGCTGGTAGTGTTCGGTTCTATAAGAGAACAGCCTGGGCAAACCAGGGGAAGCAAACCAATAATTAACATCCCTCCTTGGCCTCTGCATCAGCTCCTGCTTTCTGACTGCTTGAGTTCTAGTCCTGAATTCCTTAGGTGATGAACAGCAAAGGGGAAAGGTAAGCTGAATAAACCCTTTTCCTCCCCAACTTGCTTTTCAGTCATGATGTTTTGTGCAGGAATAGAAACCCTGACTAAGACACTGAGTAATACTAAATTTTCATGTTATATACAACCATACATTCACACACACACACACACACACACACACACACACACACACACACATATATATATATATATATATACACAGCATATACATATATCACATACACACATCAAATCACACATATACATATATACTACACATACACATATATACTATATACATATGTATGCATACACACACATACACACATATATATCACATGTACATATACTCACACATACCCATATATAATACGCACATATCTACACATGTACATGCATGTTTATACATTTGCAAACATACAAACTTTTCACATATACATACACAAATAAATAAAAACATGCATATAGACATAGACACATAAATAGTGTTGGTAGAAAAACTAAGTTCCACAAATTATTAATTCCTTTCTCAAAAACTTTTCAGAGCCAAGTGTTCAAAGTCAATGAACTGAAATATTCTTTGATTTTATTTGTTATGTATACAGCATTCTACCTGCCTGTATGCTTGCAGGCCAGAAACAGATACCAGATCTTGTTATATACGGTTGTGAGCCATCATGTGTTTTTGGGAATTGAACTCAGGACCTCTGGAAGAGCAGACAGTGTTCTTAACCACTGAGCCATCTCTCCAGCCCCTGAAATATTCCATGAACTCCATTCCATCACCAGCAAAGAACTCAAAACAACAAGTAGGGAAAGAAAGGAAGGAAGTAAAGGAAGGAAGGAAACACCCAGTAAACAGATCTACAATATGAAGGTATTTATGAATAGAAAGTTAGCCCTACCATAATCACAAAAGTTAAAAAAAAACTTATATTTTCCTCTTTAATCCTGAAGTATAGAGAAAAGAAAAGAACACTGCTTTCTTCTGAAAATGGTGGGTACAGCAAATACCCTGTTCTCTCGTTTCCACTAGCATGACCTTAATCACCTGACCACACTTGAATGTTGGTCTGGGCAATGTGATTTGGTGACACAAGAAAAGATAATACTTTATACTTCTTTTCCATACTAAATATGACAGGTTGTCTAAATACAGAGTAGCAGTTTTATATTCAAATAGGTGATACTTTATATTCAGTTTGGCAAATGAAGTGGAAACTGTATGAACAATAAATCAAGAATATTCATATGCTGATAGGTATGAAATGCACATACAAAAAGTCAAAATAACTTTGGGACATTTTTCTCTGCCTCTGGAATCAAAATTTGCTCATGATTTTTGCTATTCCACTAATAAAATATTTTTTGTCATTTTATGGTTCTAACTCTTCAGTGTAAAGAAGTTTAGAAGATGAAGTCTCCATCTGTAATTCAACAGTCAAGTAGTAGTTATAGTTGTTACAAGTGTAGAGATGATAGGAAAATCATAACTGGACCAAACAAAACTGAATCACACTAGGTTTCTAATATTTTATTTTTTGAGTTGAGGACATGCCCCCCATATTATCTTATTCTGTCAATTTTTTCATCTTTCTGTATAACAGACATGGAGATCCATTCATCCTAGAATTCGGTGGTAAAAAATTTTATGCTTTATTGAAAAACTAATAACCCAGAGACATAGAGTAGAACAAAAACAATACTGGGGAAAAAATCAATCAAGGGATTTCTAATGACATTTGCTATATTCATAGGTCATTTCCTTGTCCAGTCATCATCACAGAGACTTCCTACAATACCAGTGGGCACAGAAAGCCACATCTCTGACTTTATCCAGAGAAAGACTATAAATCAGAGACCTCCTATGGGACCCTCCCATCGGAAGTCTGGGGACCCCACAAATATCTGGAAGGAAAGACTGTGAATCAGAAATGACAGAGGACATCAGGAGAATATGGCCGACCAAATCTGCTAAACAGAGCTCATTGGACTCACAGAGCTTGAAGCACCAACTACAGGGCCTGCAGGACTCTGCTCTTGGTCTTCTGCCTGTGTGCTGCAACTTTTAGTTGTTTATTTGTTTATTTGTTTGTTTTTGTGGGACTACTGACGGTAAGAAAAGTTGTATCTCTGACTATTTGCCTGCTCTTAGACTCCACCTCTCCCACTGGGTTGCCATATCCAGCTTTGGTGTGAGGGTTTTTGTCCTGTCTTACTGTATTTTGATTTGTCATTTTATTTTTGTTTGTTGACTCTTTTGGGGCCTGCTATTTTTGGATAGGAAGTAGAATGAGAGACCATCTTTGAAGGGGGAGGGAAGAAGGGGAAACTATGGTCAGAATGTATTGAATGTAAGAAGAATCTGTTTTTAAGAAAAAAAGAGAAACTTTTTCAAGCCTATTTTTTTTTGTTAATTCCTGAACTGGTTTTCTATCAAAGACATTTTATCTCAATTGGTATTTGCATGCCTTCAATAATTACAGATGATTATGAGACAGTCCCTTCAGTCCACCACTAAGGCATGCTTTAAAAACATAATTGCTATATTTGGGGAAGAATAACCTAATTTAATCTAATATGACACAATTAAAATAGTGGGAGTGGAGACACACTATAGAAAGCAAGCTGTGTCAAGTTCACTCCAAGCATGACATCAGATACAATGCCGAGTGCTCATTTTTATTCTTCTCCTGTGAATCAATCCCTGTAATTATCAATCACTTAACTGTCTTTCTTGGTTGCTCCTCTATTTATTCATTATCACACAGTTTTTTGTAGCCTGTTATTCCTACATGATGTTTCAGATGCAGTCCACGACACCCAATGTGCTATCGCACTCTATAGAACTGATAATGGTTCTTAATTGTAAACCAAAAAGCCTAGCATGGTGATTACAATGGAGATGAGCTCTACATTGTGGGGTAAGGCTGAACGTGTAGGGAGTTCAGTTACAAAGGAAAACTCTATTATAGACTTTTATTTCTATTAGGTCTTAGACTTATTCTAAGCATGTTTATTTTATATTTTGAAAAACAAACAAACAAACAAAAAATACTCTGTGTGCTTTGTGGAGATCTAAAATATACAGTGGCTTGTGCTGATCCAGGAAGTAAAAAGCAGTCCTTACTTCTATGCTTCGTATGCCAAGTCATTATAGTTTGCACTGTTGCAGACACAGGGAACTAACTGCATTTGAGAACTACTTAGAAAGTGAAGTAAGACATTGTATAATGCAGTGAATGGAGAAAGTAAAGGAGAACACTGAACTCAATGACTCCTGCTTCACCTCGCAAAACTGGTTTTGTTATTGTTGTTGGAATGGCACAGGGTTCAGAACCAAAACACGGGGAAATATGAAGGCTTATTCAGGAAAAGTTTAATTTGTATTCAACTTGAGAGAGCCCTTAGAACTTGCACAACAAGTGTCACTGAATGCTTTGGTGTGATGCTTGGAGGAGAGATGTGGCCTGGGTGTGATATACTGTGAACTCCTTGCATAAAGGAACTGTAAGCCATACGCATGGGTTCATTTATCCAACGGTAGCAGAGCTAATGGTAGGGGAAGGTTTCTGTTTGTTTGTTTTTGTTTTTCTTGTTTTTATCTTGAAAAGCCTCCATTTTTAAGGGCTTGGAAATGCAACGTGAGTTTTCAGAGCACATGAGAAAGTAGACATGTGTCTGGAAAGAAACAGAACTTTGAAGGTGCTGTTATGCCAATGACGTGACAATAAGAAGTATTTAGAAGATGTGGGTTGGGCACCAAATTGGAGGAGAAGCCATTGGTACTGCCAAAGCTGGACCCCCCCCCCATTGTAGGGGAATGTCAGGGTTGGGAGGTGGAAAGGGGGTGGTTAGGGAGGGGGAGCACCCTAGTAGAAGAAGAGGATGGGATAGGGGACTTACAGACAGGAAACAGGGAAAGGAAATAAATTTGAAATGTAAATACAAGCTATCCAATAAACAAAAAAGAAAAAAGAAGATATGGGTTAACAATATCAAATTTAAAAAATATTCATCCACAAAAATAATAAAATGTGAAGAAAACCAAAAGATAAAGTCATTTCAGATCAGGTTAAAATGAGTTAAAATAGACCAAGACACAGGGAGAAATGACTGTCAGGAGAGATAGACATTTCACTTGCAAAGATTTGGCTATGAAAGAAAAGTGAAACTAGGAAGCAGTTGGATGGACACCATGCTCACTGTCTTTTCTAATGTTCTGCTTGATGTACTTTTAAGTGGATGCTTGAAATAGTTTATTATGGTTACTTAGCAAGAAAATAGATTAGATAAAGGAAGGATAGTGGGTAGTTTAGAATGGTCTAACTGACAGTCTGGGCTGTAAAAGGTTGGTACGAAGGCAGAATCTATATACAATTTTATTATCAGGAGAAAAGGGAGAAAAGATTAATGGTTTAGCTCGATTTCAGTGGTTGTGATATTTTACATTTGCCTTCTGGCAACTCTCACTTTCTTTGTAAATAGAGGACTTTTCTGTAGAAGCTAGAAGGGGGTGGAAAGTGAGAAAAATCGTTTGCTGAAAGCAGGAAAATATTGTGCTGGTTAAGGAAAGAACTAGAGAAATTCTTATTTCTTCTAGCAAGTCGCAATTATCATTAAGAATGACAGAGATCATCAGACAGAAACAAACAAACAATAATGAGGTGCTTATTTTGTGTTAAGTCACTAATGTGCCTTAGAGGTTTTGTAAAATATCAACAAATCTAGAGACCCTTGAGTTTCTTATATCTGAGATTAAATCAACTTTACATTTAAAATGAAAACATAAATCTCTTTCTTTAAGCACATTGTCCTTTAGTTTTACAAGCCTAGCACTTCAACTACTTTCAGAAGTGTTTGGTCCAATAAGATGTTTCTTCAAGGACTTTATGAGTTATTTACTAAAAGCATGGCTTTCTTATAGTCATGGTAATGACTACATAGTGTCTGAAGTTGTCTCCAGATCATTTAAATAGCAACTACCAAAATAATAGTGGAAAAAAAAACCACACTTGGAAGATAGCGTTTTTAAATTTTAAAAGGAAACACATTTTATTTTTGCAAATAATCCATACTTTTTGAAAGCTCAGGAGATAAAATAAGTTGAAAATCAAGTAGTTTTTAGTTGGAAATTGAACCTATGTTTGTAAGTATATTGTGCACATATTCTCACTGAGCTGTATTCCCAATTCATATTTTTCTTGGTTTATTTAGATGGATATTTGATTTATGTGTTAAAATTTTAGAATCCATTGAAGCCTGGAAAATTGAAATGGAATGTGAAGGAAGGTAAGATTTCTAAGGAAGGGAAAGAGTAGAACAAAGGTTTTATGAAGAGGCAGTAAGAGAATTAGATTTAATTGAGAAAGGGATGGAGGAATAGGACAAAGGAAGAGATGGGGTTAGGATAACCAACACTAAAGACATTTTAAAATTCCATGGGGAAACCTATTTTTGAAGCTTCTAGTTATTTATAAATGGATGAGTAGATGGTAGATAGATAGACAGGCAGATGAAGAAAAAGACAGACAGATAATGGAGAGACAAAAGAAGCACAGTGAGAGAGACATATAAGGTAGAGAGAGAGAGAGAGAGAGAGAGAGAGAGAGAGAGAGAGAGAGAGAGAGCTTGAGAGAGAGACAGAGACAGAAGGAGAGACAGAGAAAACATAGTTACTCTATATGATTGGATAATGCCTCTCTCAGATATCCAGATTAGCAGATAAAAGCCTAGTAAGACGTGTAGGAAACCACCTTCGCAGTTGATTGTAATAGTACCATGGTCCTTTGAAAGGAAAACAGATTTCTTTTGATCCACAGCTTAATAAAGGATAGAATGCATTCTGGTGTCAGGAATGTGGAACACTGGGACGCACACCAAGTCCTCAGTCACCAAGTAGAAGGAGGAATGCTGAGGCTCTGCTGGCTTCCTCCTTTTGCTTTGTTGTTCTCATTTTGAGTCCCAGTTGACAATGGATTTTCTATTCTCAGTTAAGCTTCTTGGGAAATTTCCTTCTAGACACCACTAAAGTTATATTATCTAGGAAAGAAAAACTGTTTGCTGTGAGACAATGTCTCCTAGGAAAATATATTCATAAAATCTGTACCAACATGACTACACAAATGTGCTGAGAAACAATAATGGGCATAGGAAGACAGGCGGCCAAAAGACCATGAGGCCTTACCCATGCACAAAGAGCTACAGGCAAGTAAGGGACACTAAGAGTCAGAGACATAGTCTTCCACAGGGACCAGCACACTATTTGGTTGCCCAATAAAAAGTGGTGAGCACTGACAACTTCATACAAGTAGTAATGTTACCCAGAATGAGTTGGCTTTATATATATATAAATTAATCAAAATCAAAGGCAAGGTAAGACTTTAAAAGATATAGGGGGTATATGATGGGGTTTGGATGGAGGAAATGGAAGGCAAAACTAATATAACTATATTACAATATTAAAAATAAAGTAATAATGATAAAGAAATAACTTTTCACAATATTATGATGGCTAAAATCATCTTATTTCCATTTCATGCTGACTGTCCAAATAATTTTCATTTCTGTAAATTAAAAGTGTCCAAGTATACCAAAAATACAAAAATCTAAATGCAAACAAACACATTTCTGGAGTACACTTTATGCCTATAACCCCATATGTAGTGATCTTACATTTAGAGAAGAGTTTTAGTTCATGCCTATTCTCTTAAGTCAGCAATACATAAATTTTACTTTCATGACTGAAACTGCTCCAAGTTGAGACAAATTCTTTATTTATCCTAGCAAAGCACAGAGCTCTTGAGATTTGAAACACATTGCCCTACCAGGTCACAGTTTACATCTATTGAAACAGCCACTTTTATTCATACATAGAATTTTTTGAATAACAATTATATATAATTATATGTAATTTCTTTTTTATTTCATACCACTAGTCTTAATATACAAACAATATAATCCAATTTCCACAGTTTATATATACCACAATTTATTTAATGATATTCATTTAGTGTTCACATTTTCTGGATTGGAAAGCAATACTCACCCATAAACAATTTTGTCATAAATATCCTTGGCTGAAAAGCAAAGTAACACATTGTTCTCTGGGGATCAATACTGAAGTGCAGTGTAGTTGAAACATCTGGCTGCATAGCATAGAAAGGATTAAAACTAGGGACAAATTTCCTCATATATCTTTAGCTGGCACTAGCAGGTGGATCTGCAAACATCTGGAAGAACTGCTTGCTGTGGATAAAGAAACTTATGGAGATCTCACCAACCACCACTGCCGGGAAAATTCTAGGTCTGTTTCAGCAAGAGTAAAGGTGCCCTCGATCAAGTCCCCTGAACACTCAGTACGAATCTGAAGAATAAGCTCAGTGCTGAAAGTTTCCAAAAAATGCTCTAGAATAAGGCATAACAAAGTTGCCTATGAACAAAACCTACAAAAGGTCTTGCAAGACTCAAAAGCTATATAAAATATGTGGAGAATGACAAAAACCAAAGGGTCCTAAGAACTTCTCACATGTAGAAATCTGTACTAGCATTCTGTATAAATAGGCTTCCAAGAGGTTAAGGTGACCTAATATTAAATTACCCATTAAACAAGAAGTAACACTATTAAAAAAGAAGCTCTCAAAGTCTTTTGTCCTAGCATTAGCTACATACAACACTCAGACTGACTTTACTAGATAACAGAAACCCAGGTAATTGTTTATGTCCAGAGAAGAAAAAGCCATTAGTGAAGACCATCTAAAGTTGACTTAAAATATCCATGTTTAGGAAGTAAGTCTAAATTACAGAGATCAGGGCCACTTCCCTGGCCAAATATTCAAGGGAAATTTATTGAATGTTATGACATTTTGTGTTTTGCAGTGCTACTAATGGAGCCTAATGTGATGTGAAGGCTAGGCCAGGACTTACAACAAACCTAGTCCACTGTCAATAAGACAATAGCTGAACATTTTAGGTCAATCAGAGACTTAGGGTCACAAAGCAAATGCAGAGAGCCAGGGACAAGCAAGTTCAGAGAACCACAGCTTTGATGTGCTTACACAGAGGAGAAGCCACTGATATCATAAATGCACAGTGACCTTGAAATGTTAATGTTGAGGAGTCCCTGGATGTGCACTGGCATGAACATGAGCCATGCTTGTGAAATTTACTTCTCACTTTCATGAGTTTTACATTTGAGAAATCGGTGTCCCATGGTGAAAACCGAAGGTTGACACATAAGGTGAAAGGAAAAAGTAGCCATTTTTATATTTCTCAAAACAAAAGGACTATGGTTTTGGAGCAAAGATTTTACTTCCTCTGGACCGTGTGATGGAAACTATCTCTTTTTCCTTCATAATCTATAAACAAGCAGATTTTAAGTGTTTTTACTGACTATATATCAAGAAACGATTCTTTGCAGAGGCTTCCAGGAATGCCAGGTAGTTGCTGTATGTCTCTTCTCTGAAAAAAGATAAGGAGTATATGGAACAGGCCGAGGGGCCATTCTTGTTTCTGATCCCCTGCACACACATTTCTTTTAGCTCTTAGATGGGTTTCGCTCACATTTCAAGCATCCAACCAGAGTCATCTGCTTGGCTCCTGTGCTATGGTAATATCAAAAGCATAACCTAAGATTGACACTGTATATTTTTGCAACAAGGAGGCTGAGAAGATCAAACTATAAATCTATTCCTTAATTATTAAATTGCCAATATAACCCTTTGACAGTGAACGTTTATTTTTAATGCTCTCTGAAATTTTATTTTCTGCTCATACAAGGAAATGTAAATAGGACAGGAGGAAAATGAGCAAGCCTCACTCCTGTGTGGTTTGCCTGTTTGCCTATTACAGGGGTAGGATTACTACGAGTCTAAGAAAGCAGCAAAAGATTTTCTCCTTAATGCAGGAATCCCATTTTAAACATGTGAGCCGTCTCAGAGGTGGGAAGGCCTTACATGTGAATCAGCAGCCTCACAAGCTCTTACTCAGTCCTGAATTTTCCCACTGCATGTCCCTTGTCCTCAATCCCAGCTTTGCTCAGTAGAATCCATAAAACGTGTAATGTTAATGTAAGCTTGAGAAACCTTCTACTTTACTACATTGAGTGTAAAATCACCTCCACTCTCAGAAATATTTTTGGAAACAGGTACTGAATTTTCTCAAGATATTTATGAGGCAGGTAATTTTTTTTAGTTCATGAGATGATGATTCCAGTGCTGAATAATTTGACATCATTGTTCAACACATTTTCATATCCTGGTTTGAATTATATTTACATTATCAGTGATTGTTATAAGCTTGAGCATTGATTTTTAGTAACTTACCAGTATACATATATGATATAAATTTTACTATTCTTAGCAAACTAGATCATCTTGTCAAGTATAAGGACTTAGTTTTAAGTTGATCATATTTTATTCAGGTTATACAAGTTATAACAGATTTAGAAATTATCTACAAATCAATTGAATTAAAAAGTCAGGTGTAGGTGTTTTATATACTCACTATAAATATAAAATAAAGGTGGTTGGAAAACCTATATGTCATCATAACTACATATTAAACTGCTACATAAAATATTGCTTCATCAAAATAATTTGATGAGGAAGATCAATGATGGAAGCAGAAAAGCTTGGAAAATATATGGGTTTAATTAGTAATCAATAACCATGCTAACAACAGTAATAAATATGATTCACAGCCATCATTTCTGAAGGAATGTTGTATAGGAATGGGAGAATAAAACAACAGGTAAGCATGGTTCATCTTGAAGAACCTGTGCCCGTGCACCGCTCATCTACTCCTAGGAAAGAAGCAAAGCGAACAGGCAGTTTCTATGGAGCAAGAAGAGCGTATTAAACGATGAGGAAATCTGAAGTATCTCTTGCTTATATCAGCAGTCGTCTATTCATTTGTCAATAATATCTGGACAGTTAAAATAGCATTAAGAAGTGTTCAGATGTCAGTGAATTTGTATTTCTGAGGTTAGAAAATATAGAAATCTATATTTTCAGTAGAATTTTATAAAAAATTTTTTTTCTTAATTTATAGCAACCAAAACACTTTCAAGGCACATTGAAGTTACTACTTGCTCTTTCTACCTGTTTACAGTTTCAATATGTTAAATTTCGGTGTGTGTGTGTGTGTGTGTGTGTGTGTGTGTGTGTGTGTGTGTGCATACACTTCATAATATCACAGGGACAATTGCTTTTCCAATTTGAAATATCTCAAATTTTTATTATTAAATAAGTAATTTAGACTTGTAGAAAATTAGAAACTATAGGAAGTATAAATGAAAATAGTTTTTCTTATTTTATAAAGATCTAACATATGACTTTTTTTGTAAATCAGTCTAGATTACTTTTTTAATTGCGTTCCATTTTTTGTAAATGCTATATTACCTATATTCTCCACATCGTATTTCCATTTGGGTTAGTATCATGTTTTTAAAAAGCTTAGGTAAGCAGTTATAGAGTATTTAAAGCCAGTTAAATGACAGATGATATGATAGTATATTTAAGTGACCCCAAAAATTCAACAAGAAAACACCTAAACCTGATAAACAACTTCATCAAAGAGACTGGATATAAAATTAACTCAAACAAATCAGTAGCCTTCTTTTACTCAAAGGATAAACAGGCTGAGAAAGAAATTAGGGAAATGACACACTTCACAATAGTCACAAATAATATAAAATACCTCTGTGTGACTCAAACCAAGCAAGTGAAGTATCTGTATGACAAGAACTTCAAGTCTCTGAAGAAGAAATTGAAGAAAATCTCAAATGATAGAAAGATCTCCCATGAACATGATTGGCAGGATTAATATTATAAAAATGGCCACCGTGCCAAAAGCAATCTAAAGATTCATTGCAACCCCATCAAAATTCCAACTCAGTCCTTCATAGAGTTAGAAAGAGAAACTTGCAAATTCATTTGAAATAACAAAAATCTCAGGATAGCACAATCTATTCTCAACAATAAAAGAACTTTTAGGGGAATCACCACACTGACCTCAAGCTGTATTACAGAACAATAGCGATAAAAACAAACTGTATGGTTTTTTTATAGACAGGTAGGTAGATCAACAGAATAGAACTGAAGACCCAGAAATGAACCCACACACCTATGGTCACTAGATCTTTGACAAAGGAGCTAAAACCATCCAGTGGGAAATAAGATAGCATTTTCAACAAATGACACTGGTTCAACAGGAGGTCAGCATGTAGAAGAATGCAAATTAATCCATTCTTATTGCCCTGTACAAAGCTCAAGTCCAAGTGAATCAAGGACTTCCACATCAAACCAGATGCACTCAAACTAATAGAAGAGGAAGTAGTGAGGAAGAGACTCAAACACATGGGCACTGTGAAATTTTCTTGAACAGAACACCAATGGCTTATACTCTAAGACCAAGAACTGATAACTTGGACTTCATTAAATTGCAAAGCTTCTTTACAGAAAAGAATACTGTCATTAGGACAAAATGGCAACCAACAGATTGGGAAAGATCTTTACCAATCCTACGTATGCTAGACGTCTAATAACCAAAATATACAAGGAAAATCAAGAATGTAGACTTCAGAGAATCAAATAACCCCATTAAAAATGGGGTACACAGCTAAACAAAGAATTTTCAACTGAGGAATGTTGAATGGCTGAGAAGTACCTAAAAAATGTTCAACATCCTTAGTCATCAGGGAAATATAAGTCAAAACAATCCTGAGATTCTGCTTCACAATAATAAGAATGGCTAAGACTTAAAACTCAGGTGAAAACAGATGCTGGTGAGGATGTCAAGAAAGAGGGACACACCTCCATTGTTGGTGGGATTTCAAGCTGGTACAAACACTCTGTAAATCAGTCTGCAGTTGCCTCAGAAAATTGGACATAGTACTACCTGAGGACCCACCAATACCACTCCTGGGCATATAACCAAAAGATGCTCCAAAATATAACAAGGGCATATGCTCTGCTATGTTTATAGCAGCCTTATTTATAATAGTCAGAAGCTTGAAATAACCCGGATGTACTTCACCAGAGGAAAAGATACAGAAAATATGGTACATTTACACAATGGGGTACTACTCAGCTGTTAAAAACAATGACTTCATGAAATTCATAGGCAAATGGACAGAACTAGAAAATATCATCCTGAGTGAGGTAACACAATTACAAAAGAACACACATGGTATGCACTCACTGATAAGTGGATATTAGCCCAACAGATCAAATTACCCAAGTTATAATCCACCAACAACATGAAGCTTAAAAGGACAATCAAAGAGCAGATGCTTCAGTTCTTCTTAGAAGGGGGAACAAAAATATTTATAGGAGGAGATATGGAGACAAATTGTGGAACAGTGATCAAATGAATGTCCATTCAGAGCCTGCCCCTCCTGGGAATCCAGCCCATATGCATCCAGTCACCAAACTCAGTCACTATTGGGGATGCCATGAGGTGCATACTGACAGGAGCCTGATCTAACTGTCTCCTGAGAGGTCCTTCCAGAGCATGGACAAATACTGAGGTGGATGGTAAAAGCCAACCATTGAACTAAAAACAGGGTTCCCATAGGAGGAGTTAGAGAAAGATTTGAAGGAACTGAAAAGGTTTACCACCCCATAAGAACAACAATACCAACCGACCAGAGCTCCCAGTGACTAAAGCACTGTCCAAAGAGTAACATGGACAGACCCATGGCTACAGCTGCATATGTAGCAGAGGATGGTTGTGTTCAGTAACAATTGGAGGACAAGCCCTTGGTCCTGCCAAGGCTGGACCCCACAATGTAGGGAAATGTCAGAGCAGGGGGACAGGAAGGGGTGGGTGGTTAGGTATAATTAATTTAGGTTTCAGAAAAGAATATAAGGTCAAGGAATGATGGGAGTTGTTGCCAACCATTTTTCTAGCTCCTGGGAGGAAATGTAAACTGTAAGTAAGGAGTGTCTAATTCATTATGCCCACAGGTTCTAACCTTTCAGAGAATCTCTCACAAACTCCTCAGTGTTTGTTTCAAATGATTACTCATGATCATTCTTAATCTAAATTGTATTTTGAAACTACAAAAGTTTTTCTAAGTTTTCCTTAGCTGTGATTCGATATTAAAATCTGATAGTAGATTATTTACTATTGCTGTAACGTACTCTGAATATAACATTTTAAGGAAACTAAAAATGAATTCAGAATTAGTCTAGATGCTGTGGAGAAAGAGCAGGGAATGGGAGGGAATTAGAGAGCGTAAGGAATTAGAGAGTGTAAAGTGAAAAACAGACATATATGATACATAGAAAATACAGATAGAAGATAGATAGATGACATAGATAGATAGATAGATAGATAGATAGATAGATAGATAGATAGATAGATAGATAGATATAGATACAGAAATATTTAGATATATAACATTAAAGAAGGAAAGGGCCCAGGTCAATGAATGCTTCTCTAAGGAAGCATATTCTATGACAAGATGAAGGTTTCCTCCTGAAGGACTGTGTTCAATAGAATCTGGTTACAGAAGGATGAGCAGACATCCTAATCTGACAGCACATGTCTAGCATAATTCCTAACCACAGCTTCTTCTAAACATTTATGGTAATATAAGCATTTCCTAAGATTTGAAATTTATTCCTTCTAAGTACTTAAAAAAATAGAATCTTTGTAAAAAAAAAATCCCGCATTCTATTTTAGAGCCAATACTATAAAGAATTTCATGATGGCTAGAAATTTTAATGTGAAGTTAGGGAATTTATTAGTAATTTCCACTGCATTTTGGTGCATATATGAATTTTAAAGTAGTTTTCTTCTCAATCAAGGTAAATAGAAAAATCAGTTTCTATTCCCAGACTTTAGAATGCTAAATAAAACCTCCTGATAGAGCAGTGATCACACTTTTGGGAAGAAACGTAGCTTAAATAAACACTAGAGAACTATGTTTTCTAATTCAAATAATACTTGCAGCATTGAAATATGACCTTCATGTGAGATCTCAGAGTTGATGATTTAAGAGAATTCAGGTTTTGTACAATAGTGCTCCATGATTTGTCCCACAAGCTTAAGTTTCTTTGTCTGGAAATAACTGGAATGATGTACCTTATCATTAAACTCCCCCCTGGCTCTGAAATGACAACAGGTTAAGTACAATTTTCTCTTTGTAGTTAAACTTTTCAGAAGTTACTGCTTAGTGTAAAGAAACAAGTTTTACCAAAATGTAGAGGCATATATCTGAAAAATAACAGCCTCAGCCAGGTTGAGGTTTGTGCAATAAATGAAAAAAACTTCCTTTATCATCATACATCTAGCTGATCTTCATAACTAATAGTTTTTGCTTTGTTTTTTGTTGATAAATATTTTCGTTTATTTTTAATTGGAAATAGATTCCTCTCTCATATAGTACTTCCGAACTACAGTTTTTTTCTCCATCCCTCTCCCCCAGATTCATTCCCCCTTCATCTTCCTTCAGAAAATGTCAGGCCTCTAAGAGATTACAGGAAAACAGGACATAACAACACATAAGACAAGGCAAAAGCACTCATATCCAGGCTGGCCAAGACAAATCAATAGAAGGAAAGGAGTGTTAAGACCAGAAGTCAGAGATACACTTGTTACCACTGTTAGGACACACACATATACACATAAGCACACACACACACACACACACACACACACACACACACACACAGAGAGAGAGACAGAGACCAAGAGAGAGAGAGAGAGAGAGAGAGAGAGAGAGAGAGAGAGAGAGAGAGAGAGAGAGAGAGAGAGAGAGAGAGACAGGGAGACAGAGAGACAGAAAGAGAGAGACAGAGACCGAGAGAGACCGACAGAGAGAGAGAGACAGAGAGACAGAGAGAGAGACAGACAGAGACAGACAGAGATAGACAGAGACAGAGGCAGACAGACAAAGAGAGACAAACAGAAAGAGAGACAGAGACAGAGAGACAGAGGCAGACAGACAAAGAGAGACAAACAGAAAGAGAAAGACTGAGACAGAGAGAGACAAAGAGAGAGAGACAGAGACCAAGAGAGAGAGAGAGAGAGAGGAACAGAAAGATAACAGCCATACATATAGAGGACATGGTGCAAACCTATGCAGACCTCAAGCTTGCTGTTTCAGTCTCTGTGAACCCATGTTAGCCCTGATTAATTGCTCTGGTGAGCCATGTTCTCTTGGAATTCTCCATCCCTTCCCACTCTTACAATCTTTCTTTCCCCCTCTTCCACTGGATTACTTGATCTTAAGGAAATGGACCCCATGGAGACCTCCCATTTAGTCTCTTTCCGCATAAGGTCTGACTGTGGATCTCTGCACCTATTCCCATCTGTTACCTGTGGAATCTATTCTATTTTATCTTCTGCTTCTCAGGAAGCATCATTCCTGATTTTGAGTTATAGTACAGAGCTATAGTAGTAAAAATCCATATGGTGTTGGTATAAAATACATGTTGATCAATGGTATCAAATTGAAGCCATAACTAAAATTCACACACTTAGAGATACCTGCTTTTTATTTATAAAAGAGCCAAAAATACACATTGAGAAATAAAAAGCAGTTTGATTACTGGAGTCTGTACATAAAAGGATACAAATAAGTTGAAATTTATCTACCAACAAAACTCATGTTTCAGTGGATTAAAGACTCAGAAAAAAACAGACACACATGATATAAGAGAAAATGGGAAATCACCTTGAAAACCTTGGCATAAGTGAACCCCAATGTTTTAGGCACAAACATAAAAAAATCCCTAATGAATGGAACCTCATAACACTAAAAAGGCAAAAGATACCATCAATTATATAGGGAGACCGTATGGTGAGTAGGAAAAGATTTTTACCAATTCCACATTAAATAGAGGACTAATTCTCCAAATAGGTTTTAAAAAAGAAAGAAAACCTCAAGAAGCCAGATATTAAAAATTAAATAATTCGATGAAAATGGGATACAGATCTAAATGGAAAATTCTTAATATAGGAGTCTCCATTGCTGAGAGACATAGAAATACTCAATATTCTAACCCATCACAGAAATGCAAATCTAAACATTTTTTGAGGTTCCATCTTACTTATCTTATGCCACGTTGCAATGGCTAAGATCAATAACACAGGTGACAGCTCATGATGGCAAGGATGTGGAATAAAGGAAACAATTCTCTATTGCTGATGGGAATGAAATCTTGTAATGCCATATGGAAATCAATAGTTTCCCAGAAAATTGGGAATCCATCTACCTTAAGAAACAACTATACTAGATGTCATCATGTATACTCAAAAGATTCTCCATCCTACCATGAGGACATTGCTCACCTTTGTTCAATATGGTTTTATTCATAACAGCCAAAACCTACGTGTCCCTCTACTGAAGAATGGGTTTTAAAAATGTGGTACATTTACATAATGGAATATTACTCAGCTCTTAAAAACAGCAGAGTAAAGTTTGAAAGCACTTGGATACAACTTGAAAAATCATCATGAGGGAGGTAACCCAGACACAGAAAGACATATTTATGGTATGTGTTTATTTATAAGTGGATATCAGCAGTTAAGTAAATGATAATCAAACTATAATCCACCGACCAAGAGTGGATAGGTAGAAAGGAAGGTTATATAGAGAGAAGTATTTTATTTTATTCTTAACTATTTAATTGCATAAATGATTTGAGTTGCTTCCTGACAGACATTCTGAAACCCTTCTCCAGGTATTCTGAAGCTAATGACCATGTGGACTGTATTTTCAAGCCCAAATTCAAAACATTCTGATCACTTATATTTGGTTCTGTCAGAGAAAGACCTGATATATCCTAGATTAGAGCAATGACTTGTACAATTCAGTTCAAGAAGGAAAATTCTAGGCTGAGAATATCTAGACACCAACATCTAGTGGTGTCTAGAAGGTGCTGGATGCACAGTAGACTTTTGGAACGTGCCAATGTGTTTTCTCAGGAAAGGGTCAAGGCTTTTGGCCTCAAGTAAATAATCAAGAATTGACTATACCGTAATGCTCAGTGTAACTAGAAGTGGAACTTAAAAAGTTACACATTCATAAATAGTCTCTGATTTTGCAATAGATCATCATGCAGCCTATCCAACAAGGATCCACTTGGGAAGTTCTTAGCTGAAAATATGGCAGAAAATAACCAAGAATTCTGCAGAGGCTGTGCTCAGTGTTACAAAGGGAATGAGAATCTTTTGGGTGTGTCTCAGTTACAATTTGATGCTGTGAAGAGACAACATGACTAGAGCAACTTAAAAAGACATTTAATTGAGACCTGCTTGGAGCTTCAAGCATTATGGTAATGATCATCAAAGTGAGGTAAGCAGGCATGGTCCCAGAGCAGTCAGAGATGTGGTAACTCACATCAGATCTACAAGTTAGGGTCAGAGAATGAAACTCGACATGGCATGAGCTTAGAAAAATCCCAAACCCACCCTCAGCAACAAACTTCCTTCAATAAGGTCATGCCTCCTAATCCCTTCTAAATAGCCCATCAACTGGGTACCAAACATTCCGGGGCTATCCTTATTCAAACAATACACATTGTGACTTCAAGGTGGGCCACAAAAAGAGACAGGCATTTAGGATGGAAACTGGGAAAAGGCATTTGGTAGTATTGAAAAGAGGACAGAAGATAAATGAGGAGACTTGATCATAGAATGGTATATATTGCATAAGAAATATATTTCAAAGGATAAAATACACTATACATGGTATATATGAATGCCATATATGAATTTAAACGAAAAGTATTTGAAAAGTTTTCATTGTCCATGCTATCCCCACCCCAAACCTTTATGATAAAACTAACTCTATAGCTAGTTGAGCAGACAAAATGAAACTAACACTAAAAACTAGATATTCTATGCATCATTCTAACACTCATACTTCACAGTAATACATCTGAAGCCTTAAATGATGATAAGGAAGCTTTTTACTTTGTTGCTAATACTGTATTTCCCAAATGAATTTTAGGACTTTAACTAATGATCTCTTGGAAGTAACCAACTGGCAATTTGCTGATAAGACCTTAAGGGAAAAGGGAGCATAGCTTAGTGAGATATTAATACAAATGTCCTCATGGAAATGAGAAATTCAGGAGCAGAACAAAGACAGCAAATCATACTGACTTTGTGCAAGGAATGACAAATCTCCCTTGTAGCATCACTTCTCCAGAATAGATAAGAAAAAAATATCAAAACAATGACAGATGATGCAGCATATATGGTGTCTGAAAGAAAGATTTAATCTATGAGTTGGCAGAGTTCCTGAGATAATACCAAAATAATCATAGATGGAGTAATACAAAACTGATTTGTTTGTAATCTGTTATAGAACTCAGGATACAGATACAAATTACACTGTTGTAAGAAAAAAAAATCATGAGATGAGACCTACATGTAGCAAGCACTTGAGATATTTTCTATTTTAATGAAAAACAAAAGCCCACTCATGTTTACCCAGGTAGAAAATTCTGCTTATCTTTATAAGAATACAAATCATTATAAACCTAGTCTTCTCTTTTACAAGAAATACAAGATTTTGGTATGGAAAGATTTATTGTTTTGACAGAGATAAGTTTGTAATTCAGTATGTTTTATAACCAGCTAAGATGTATTTTAAATGTCAAATCAATGATAAAATATTTCCATTTATATTAAAGTTCAGACAAGATGCCTTAAAAAACATCTCCACAAGGTCTCAGAAATCATATTTCTGGATGATTGTAAAGAATTCAAATAATAACTCAAGTCCTTGGAGATTTTCAGTTTGAAGAACTAAATTCTCATGTCTAACAAACATCGCAAAAACACATTGTAAGATTAAAGAAATCTTTTCACAGTGAGATATTCTATTCAGACTGATCATTTGAGTTAGCCTACTACATTATTTTCGTCTTAGTTCATATGTGCACAATTAAGGAAGAAATCAAGTGAATAATTTTTATTATGATGTAGACAAATAAAAACATTATTAAAATGACTTTTAATAAATGTGTACTTTGACAATCTGGATGCACTTTGCATGTAATGTCTTTTGACTCTGCTGATCACCCAACCAGTCTTTATATAATTCCCACCTTAATCAACTTCTAGACCTCCCTCCAAATCTCCCACTTTATTTTTTAATTCTTTGAGGTTAACCAAGGTAGTCAGTGTGATCATGGACTTGGAACTGCCCTTTGGAGCCTATTGAGGCCTTTCATGGATTAACAACTGGAAACAATGACCGATCCTCCTCTGAGAAACCATCACTAACAAATTGTTCAATAGGAAGTGGTTCACCCTCTTTAATTCACGATTGGCTATGGAGAAGCACAGCCTTAATCAGCCTTGTCTACTACACGATCATGACTCTAGTGGCCATTTTATGTTCAGACAATAGCCCTACTCGGCCCTTCTTATTTTCCACATCTTAAGGATTTTTTGTTTCTTCTTCATCTACAATGTATCTTGAGCATGACTAAGAGTAATATAAATATCCTCCCAAGGAGTAAACACTGACCTATCACCTTGCTAGAAGATACCTTCTGGAAGTGGTTCTCAAATCAGGCCAAAAAGTAGTTGATTACCCCCTAACAGATATGCCTGTCACCTTTGTATATGTGGTCAGAGCTTGCCTGGCAGGTTGGCCTCATAATTTATAGGGTTCACAGCTGAGGAAGAGCATTGCCTTTCCTCCCTGATCATCTTTCATAGCACTTTTCAATGCTATGCAAACACAGAAATAGGGGAGGGGGCAGCTTCCTGATCAGATCCAGCTTATTTTGCTATGTCTTGAAAGATAGTAATAAATACATAATTTTTGAATGTTCACAAATTCTCAGAAAAAACATAACTCACCTCATATCGTTCATAAATTCAAATATACATCCTTATATATTTATTAAGCAAAAGTTATAAGAATCATATTTGTCTGTTTCAAAGGAGAAAAGAAAGACAATAATTTTATGTTATTTTTGAGTATTGAGAGCAGAGTAATATTTAAACATGTTTTCTACTTTAAAAACAGCAAATTCCAGTCTTTCAAAGTAACTCACTAATTGATATTGAAGCTATTAAAATTGTTGTAGCGCAGCTGAGTTGAATATAATAAAACAAGGTAATATACCATACCAAAATGACAGGGGCTCCACAATGTTCATAGCAGCTTTATTTGTAATAACCAGAAACTGGAAACAACCTGGATGTTCTTGAACAAAAGAATGGATAAAGTATATGAGGTGCATTTCCACAATGGAATATTACTCAACTATTAAAAGCTAGGACATCGCCTTCTGCCTGGCCCTTTCTGCTAGGACAGACTACTAGTTAGTCTACTCCCCAGAAGAGGCGATATCCTGAGGCTTACCAGAGAGGCTATATCTTGAGGCACACCAGAGGATCCACTGCACTCAGAAAACTTGACATCATATCCTGAGACATATTAGAAGAACAACTGCAGTTAGAGCATTTCGTACCACATCCCGAGGCATCCTAGGAGATCAGCTGCACCCAGGGCATCTGATACAACAACCGGAGACATCCCAAGAGATCCACTGCACCCAGTACACCACAGGTTGAAGATTTCCAAACACAGGGCAAATGGACAACAAACACCACAGTCTGAAGACCTCCCGGAGGGCTCTGTGGCATGCAGGGAAACTGACTTAAAAGACTGAAAGCCTCCCTGGAGTGTGGCTTCACAAAAGAAAACAGAAACCACAGTCCATTAATACTCCCTCCCACCCAGGAGACCAGCCTCACACAGGAAAACAGTATGACTGCACCTCTGAAGATCCAACAGTCTGAAGGCCTCCCAGGAGATCTATTGCAGCCAGGGCAACAAATCAGCAACTTCTCTGCCCCTCTGAAGATCCTCCAGTTGGAAGGACCTACAGGTGGTCTGCTACACCCAGGGCTACAGACCTACCAGGAGACATTTTACAACCCAGGGACACAAGAAACAGACTCCAGACAGAGTCACTCAGACCAGAAAACACTAGAGATAACCAGATGGCAAGAGACAAGTGCAGGACCATAAGTAACAGAAGCCAATATACGTGGGCATCATGAGGACCCAGTTCTCCTACCACAGCAAATTCACCAGCACACCTGAAAAATCCAGACACTGACCTAAAATCCTATCTTGTGAAGGTAATACAGTCCTTTAAGGAGGATATAAATAACTGAATGAAAGAAATACAGGAAAACACAGGTAAACAAGTAGAAGCCCTTAAAGAGGAAACAAATCCCTTAAAGAAATACAGGAAATCACAATCAAGGTGAAGGGACTGCATAAAGCAGTACAAGATCTAAAAGTGGAAGTAGAATCAATAAAAAAAACACAGATGGAGGCAAACCTGGAAATGAAACACCAAGGAAAGAGGTCAGGAATTACAGTTGTAAGTATCACCAACAGAATTCAAAAGATAGAAAAGTGAATTTCAGATATAGAAGACACTGTAGAAGAGATTGACATAATGGTCAAAGAAAATTCAATGCTCCTAACCCGAAAGATCTAGGAAATTAAGGACACAATGAAAAGACCACATCTAAAACTAATTGGAATAGAGGAGAACAAAAATTCCCAGTTCAAAGGACCTGAAAACATCTTCAACAAAAAAATCATAGAAGAAAACTTCCCCAACCTAATGAAAGACATGTCTGTAAAGATACAAGAAAATGGGACTAGAAAAGAAAATCCTCTCATCACATATTAATCAAAACACTAAATGTACAGATCAAAGAAAGAATATTAAAAGCTGAAAGGGAAAGGGGCCAAGTAACATACAATATCAGACCTATCAGAATTACATCAGACTTCTAAAAAAAAAAATAAAAAATAAAAACCATTGAAAGTTAGAAGAGTCTGGTCAGAGGTCATGCAGCTAAGAGAACACAAATGTCAGCCCAGGCTACTCTACCCAGCAAAACTTACAATTAACACAGATGGAAAAAACAAAATATTCCCGGACAAACCAAATTCAAATAGTATCTACTTACCAATCCAGTCCTACAAAGGATCCTAGAAGGAAAACTCCAACTCAAAGAAGATATCTAGACCAATGAAAAGAGAAGATATTAAGCGCATCTCACACCACAGCCAAAAGGAAAAGAACCACAAGCACATAAAGCTATCCTCAAAATCAAATATAATAGGAACCAGAAGTCATCTGTCTTTAATATCTTTCAATATTAATGGACTCAACTCACCTTGAAAAAGACATATGCTAACAGACTGGTCATGCAAACAAGATCCAGCATGTTGCTGCATACAAGAATAACACTTCAATAAAAATGACAGACACTATATCAGAGTAAAAGGATGGGAAAAGCTCTTCCAAGCCAGGGGTCCCAAGAAACAAGCTGGAGTTGCCATCTTAATATCCAATAAACTAGGCTTTCAACCAAATGTTATCAAGCATGATGAGGAAGGGCACTTCATTTACATGAAAGGGAAATCTACTATAGGTTGATGTCATCATGCAGGTGAAGGAAGGTACAGGCAAGAATGAGTGAGACCTGTCATTGGATGAGAAGGAAGGATGGATGGGAGAAAAGTTTTAGAGAAGGAGGAGGCTGGAGTGAGAGAGAAGCAGCAGCCTAGAGAACATGGAGGCAGGTGTTAAGATTTCTCTCTGCACATTTACAGGTTGTTATGATTATTCTTAATAGACGGATGTGTACAGGATTTTGTATATACAAATGAGCAAACTATATCTTATCTAGGTGTGCAATTATATCTTAATGATTTGGATCAAACATTATTCTGTTGTGTCTTCTTTCATGTGGCAATTTAATTGAGTGTGAGAGAGTGTGTGGTGGGTGGACACACTGGGCCTGCCATGGAATTGGGATGTGTATGTCTGGCATGGTGGTAACCTACCATGGGAACTAGATGGGTAGAGAGATTGTTTCCAGGCTCAGAGAATAGCCATTGGCAGTGTGATATGAGATGGAGCTTAGCAGGTGAGATGCTTTGTTGACTGAGATGAAAATATCCCACAGATGCCATGTGGCCCTAAGGTGCCAACCACTAGTGCAGGATAAAAGAAACCTTTTACTTAGTTTTACCTCAACAGGTGGCACCCCATGTGTTGGGCAAGAATCTACTAGTAAGCCTAAGAGTTGAGAAAAAATTTTATTTTCTAAGTAAGAGGAGGCCAGCACCATGTTGAGTCACATGCTGGCCCAAGCCTGGGAAACTGAAACAAAGAAACCCAAAAGCAGCCTAGGTTTATAGGCTGTAAGTCCCCTGCTGTGATAAAACTGGCAGCTCAGAGAGTTAGAGATTAAAAGCTGCTTGTTTTCTTTTCAAACAAAGGTTGTTTGGAAAGTATTACAGGATATTCATATTCTTTCTAATATGGGCTCCATGAAAATTTTGGGCTAAAATCCAAGTTACACAGTCTGCCTGCTTCTTAATGACAGATATTATTGGAAGATGATTGTTTTCAGAAGAAGAGAGTATAGAGTTTATCCAAATCACGTGGGGATTTTTACCCAATGTTCAGAATTTAGGGAAAATTAGTCACTGACTCCAAGTAAAGAGTTGTGATATTTACAAGTTAATAAGGTTATTAAAAATAGAAGTCTGCACACCAGGCATTGTGAATACAGACATATATTATGGAAGTTATTAATAAATAAAAATCTGAGGCTCCAGGTAAAGAATTTGACAGATCAATGTATTTTGAGCTAAAGTCCTACTTTGATTAGTTACTTACTTATTGGTCATGGAACTGAAAGTGTTTAATTTGTTTTATGAATTACACCACTAAAGGCCACATGGCTTGATGATGTTAGCTAGTGAGGTTTCTTAGTTATTTTTGATATTTACCACAACAGGAAGCTCGGGTTCACCTAGCGAGGGCTCCACTGGAATTTTGGGGTAATTTCCTAATATGAGAGATTAGAAAAGCCTAAACATGCTCATACACTATTGTTTAGCTTACCTATTTTTTAATTTTTTTTAATCTTCATAATGGGTGTAACTTTGAGTTTCATGGTTTTATTAGTCCTCTGGGAGAGTGTAAGATACAAGCTTTTCTGGTTACAGACTAAGGAACACAGTATGTTGGGAGAAAGGTTTTGTCTTTGTGTTTTTAAAAATGGTGATTAGGGGTTGGGGGTTTAGCTCAGTGGTTGAGCGCTTGCCTAGGAAGCACAAGGCCCTGGGTTCGGTTCCCAGCTCCGAAAAACAGAACCAAAAAAAAAAAAAAATAAATAAATAAATAAAAATGGTGATTAGGCTTTGGACATCTTCCAGAGTCATATGGATCAGTTTTGATAGAGGAAGACTGCCTGAAGAACTAAATTCAGGAGAATCAAACCAAAAGATATCTCAATTTTAAACTTTTGAGAATCATATTTTTCAGAATGGACCTGCACGGATTCCTGATCTCAAGGACTTTGAGCTGGGTCCAGTCAAGACAGGCACATCAGACTACAACTTTTTCTCCAGTTTTCCTATCCTCTATCCCAGTCCCCCAAGGATATCTCAATATCCACATACGGCTTGAAGAAGTTATTGAAAAGGCATCTCCCCATTTCCCTGGACTTTTGGGGGGTCTGAATGTGGTTATTCTAAGGTTGGTTTTATGAGGAATTTAGAAATGGTCATGATTTAACAGGGGGGAATTAGCTAGATTGATTTTTATGGCCACAAAATCATTTGGTAACTAAGCTAAAATCATATCTTTACTTTGGTATAGAATTTATCTGTTAAAAAAATTTAAAAGTACAAGGTTTGGACCCAGTCCTTCTATTGATGCCATTACAGACTTCTAAGTTGATCAAATATAGGAATTAGGGGCCAAATAACACATTCATGGCTCTACTTTTATTGTTAGAGTACTTTCAAGATAATATATTAAGTTCCGATTACCTTGTATTGATAGATGGCTTTCAAAACCATCAGAAATCCACAAAATATAACATTTGAAGTTACTTACCTTTTGTTGAGACAGATATGCTCCTACCAGTTCCCATTTGGTAGATCTAACAAAGAAATTGAGCATCTCTACCTGTAGGTGAGGTAATACTTTGTGGCTAGGCAGCCACTGGGCAGAAACTGCCTATTTCATCTACAGACTAATACTATCTTAAAAAGGACACTGTGCAGAATAGTTGACTGATAATCTTTGACAAGCCAGAATTATCAGCCCTTCAAGATTTCTGCATTTCAAGAGACCGTCAGTTGATTTGGGGCCAGAAGGCTGAAGACTTGCACTCACACATTGCTAGCAGAAGACTGTGCAAATAGAGATTTGTCTTTACAACCGCTCATTTCTGGAAGTCTTGTTAGGCTTCCTATGTTTATACATTCTCATTCAAGCTAGCCAGATATAACATATATTTTGAGCCTTTCTTAAGCTGGAAGGGATAACTAAATGAGGACATTTAACTGATAAAATGTTGGACTGCGTGTTAGGTATATTTTATGCTTTTAAATTACAAAATGATAATCGTTGTGCTCAGTTTATATTTGAGAGAAAAATTTTGTTTTGTTTTGCTTTTTAAATTAGACTGAAAGGGTGAAATGTAGGTTGATGTCATTATGCAGGTAAAGGCAGGTACAGGATAGAACAAGGTCGGTGTTTGGACAAGAATGAAGGATGAGCAGGAGAAACGTTTTAGAGGAGGGGGAGGAGACTGGAGAGAAAAAGGGACAGCTGAGAGAACATGGAGGCAGATGTTGAGATTATAGTTGAACAATACTCCACTCAACAAAAACTTGGCCAAGAAAGAAATAAAGAAAGAAATAAAAGACTGTTTGGAAATTAATGACAATGACGGCATTACATACCCAAGCTTATGGGACACAATAAAAGCAGTGCTAAGAGGAAAACTCATAGCTCTGAGTGCCTCTAAAAGAAACAGGAGAGAGCATACATTAGCAGCTTGGCAGCATACCTAAAAGCTCTAGAACAAAAAGAAGCAAGATGAGTACTACCAAGAGGAGTAGATGTCAGGAAGTAGTCAAATTCAGGGCTAAAGTTAACCAAATAGAAGCAAAGAGAACTATACAAAGAATCAGTAAAACAAAAAGCTGATTCTTTGAGAGAATCAACATGATAGATAAACCTCTAGCTGAGATAACTAATGGGCCCAGAGGCAGTATCCAAATTAACAAAATCAGACATGATAAGGAAAACATAACAGAAATGGAGGAAATTCAAAAATAACATCACATCCTACTCCAAAAGCCTATACTCAGCAAAACTAGAAAATCTAGATGAAATGGATGGTTTTCTAGGTAGATACCACATAGCAAAGTTAAATCAAGAGCAGGTAAACTTTCTAAACAGGCCCATATTCCAGGGCCAGATAAATTAAGGTCAGAATTCTACCATACCTTCTAAAACACCTGATACCAATATTCCTCCAACTAGTTCATAAAGTAGAAACAGAAGGAACACTACATAGTTCATTCAGTGAATCCACAATTACTCTAATACCTAAACCACACAAGTACCCTATTAAATAAGAGAACTTCAGAACTATTTTGCTTATGAATATTGATGCAAAAATACTCAATAAAAGTCTTGCAAACAAAACCCAAGAACACATCAAAATCGTCATTCACCATGGTCAAATAGGCTTCATTCCAGAGATACAAAAGTGGCTCAGTATATGAAAATCCATTAACATATTCTACCATATAAAGAAACTCAAAGAAAAAAAATCACATGATCATCTCCTTAGATGCAGAAAAGGCATTTGACAAAATACAACACCCCTTCATGTTAAAAGTATTGGGAGATCAGGAAATCAAGGCCCATATCTAAACATAACAAAAGAAATTTACTGCAAACCAACAGCCAATATCAAATAAAATGGAGAGATATTTGAAGCAATCCCACTAAAATTGGGGACAAGACAAGGATGTCTACTCTCCCCATATTTTTCAATATAATACATGAAGTGCTTGCTAGAACAATAAGACAACAAAAAAAGATCAGGGGGATGGAATTTGGCAAAGAAGAATTAAAAGTCTCACTATTTGCAGATGATATGTTAGTATATATAAAAGAACAGCTAGAGGAATCACCATTTCTGACCTCAAGCTCTACTACAGAGTAATAGTGATAAAAACTGCATGGTATTGGTACAGAGACAGACAGGTTGATCAATAGAATAGAACTGAAGACCCAGAAATAAAAATACACACTTAGGCACACTTAAATTTTGACGAAGAAGTAAAAAATATACAATGGAAAAAGAAAACATTTTTCAATAAATGGCTGTCTGTATGTAGAAAAATGAAAAATATCCTTATTTATCACGATGCAAAAAGCTCAAGTTCAAGTGAAATAAGGACCTCCAGATAAAACCAGATACACTGAATCTAGTAGAAGAGTAAGTGGGAAAGATCCTTGAACTCATTGGCACAGAGGGAAATTTCCTAAATAGAACTCCAATGGCTCAGGCTCTAAGATCACGAATTGATAAATGGAAAAACATGAAACTCTAAAGCTTCTGTAAGGCAAAGGACATAGTCAATAAGACAAATCAGCAACCTACAGATTGGGAAAATTTTCTTCACTAACCCCATTTCTGATAGAGGGTTAATATCCAAAATATATAAAGGACTCAAGAAGCCAACTATCAAAAAAGAAAAAAAAAAAGAAAAAAGAAAAAGAAAAAGTAAAAGAGAAACCATTGCATTGAGCTCAGAAACCCCAAGGAATGTTAGGGAAAGGACTGAAGGAGCAGAAGGGGGCTACAACCCCATAGGAAGAACAAAACATATCAAGTAGTCAAACCCCTCAGATGTCCCAGAGAATACACCTCCAACCTAACAGCATACATACATGGTCTGGTCTGTGGCCCCTGCTACATATGTAGCCTTTTCTGGTCTCAGTGGGAGGGGATGTGCTTGGTCTTGTGCAGGCTTGATACCACAGAGAACAGGGGTGCTAGAGGGGTGAGGTAGGAGTGGATGGGTGAGTGGGGAACACCCTCTTAGAGACAAAGTGGAGGGAGTGTGGGTACTTGTGGAAGGGGGTCCTGGAAGGGGAACAACATTTAACACGTAAATAATAAATATAATTAATAAAAAAGGACAAGGAGGAGGAGGATATAAAGGAGGGCGTATGGGTGGCCTGTTAGAGGCTAGGGTCCTTGGTCTCCTGTCAGTTACTGTAGCAACTCTAGAGGCAGAGGCAGTGACTGGGTGAGCCTGGTCAATCAGGTGCAACGAAGATCTAGTGGTGAATGCTTTAGGAGAATGAATTCTTCCTCAAGTATGTAAGCTCTGTAAAGACTGCCACGCTCAGAAGATGCTAAGTGAATTAACTTGTGTACTCTAATCCATAGACAGGGACTATAGAAACCTTCAGGTGTGAGGTGGGATTTGGGGGTAGACAATTCTCATTGGCTGAGTTTGTGATAATAATGATGGCTCTATTTGAAGAGGGAAGGACTCTAGGTACTACTTTATGTGACTGACTGCTCATGGTTCTCAGTGGGGTGGCATGTTATGTGTTTAAGAGCAAGTACAGAGTCAGGAAGCGAGTGGCCCCAGTCTTGCCAGTCTCAGATCTCTGAGATTCCTAGGGTCTGAACTCACTCAAACTTGCCAGTTCTTATGTCCTTCCTGTCGCACAGCCCATTTGCCCGAGCTGTCTAATTTAATGGATCAAAGTAATTTTGAGGTTTAAATATGTATTCCTGGATATGTTTTGTGAATCTACAGATGGCTTACTCCCCACATTTTCTTTTCTTCTTGCTGCTTCCTGACAACCTACCTGTCAGATACTTGGATGCTTAAGCTGTAAATCATAAAAGTCGAAGTCAACCTCCTCTACCTATGCTGAGCTAATGTTAACTTCTTACTTGTTGCAGGACCTTGTTTCATGGGCTGCACCATCAGGTGAGATGTGTTTCGTTCTCAGAAATGTTTTAAGTGGAGATAAATGCTTGTCCTTTGAAGATTATATAGCAGTTATGCTAATAACAGTGCTGCTTAAGCTTATTTACCAGGTGAGATTTTAAATTGTTCAATAGATGCTGACGTGTGTGTCCCACTCAGGCTGGGGATCTGAAGGCTTTGGGGGAAATTCACTAACCCACTGTCACATAGTGCTGGGACTTCCTTGACTTCCGTGTGATGCGTGTGGTTACTGATATTTATTAAACATAAAATTGGCTGTGAAGTGCTTGTTCCTACATCATCCACAGCAGAATGTGTCATTGAGAAAGAAGCAAATGAAAATGGTCCCTTGTCACTTATTCTTTCTGAAGAAGATAGGGCAAGGGTGAAAATATGTACAATGTCAGGAATGCGGTTGTGATCATGCTTTAAAATAAATTTTACTTCATTGACTAATGATCACCTAATCTCATTTACTTTTCATTGTTCTTGAGCACTAGTGAGTGCGGAGGACTTTGGTAACAGTCTTAGTTGATCATTATGTTAATTTAAGGTCATTGAAGATTCTCGCATCAATTGTAAGAAGCAACATGATAGATAGATATGCTATCCTGAGCCCCAGCCACAGTTCCCTTCTCCCTAATAATACGTTGTAATTCTAAGACACAGCACAGGTACATTAAACTGATCACAATTAGAACATTTATATGCCTCAAAAATCTTTATACTGCCTTCCATGCACACCTCTCCATCCCTTTCCTAGCCCCTTAAACTCACTACCCTTTTTTAAAATAAAATTTCCTTTCAGTAATAATATCTGTGTAGAATCACATAAAATATATCACTTTTAGGGTAGCTTCGCATATTGTTTCCATATTATTCTACATAGGTTTATGATTTAACCTTGCTTTTGTTTGTACTAAGTCCATATTACCTTTTTTTCATTGCCAAGTAATATTCTTTGATGTGCTTATACCACAATTTTTTGTCATTGACCTACTAAAGAATATTCAATGATTAAAGATTTAAAATTTTAAAAAATGCCAGAAAATAAAATTTAAGGAAGTGCATGCACGGTCCAGCCACCATTGCAGATTACCCATGTCACTGGGCAAGTAACCTCAAGGAAAACTCTTCATTACATCACTGAGAGTGTTATATACACTTTCAAAAGACAATCACTTATCTCCACTCATGATTTAGTGGTACTTTGTGATAACAATGAATAATTTAATTAAAATTGTATAAAATATTAACATTTAATGCTCAGGTACCACAAAACCCACCATATTCCATAGAAATAAAAGTTTGTGTTCATGTAAAAAACAAAAACAAACAAAAAACATAAAACCCTTTTCAAAAATATTTAGCATGTGTTTCTTGTAACACGAACAATCCAAATTGAAACAATCATGGTGTCTACTATGCAGCCATGGCCATGGGAGGGAGAACAGCTCTTGTGACTAAATTGTGATATAGCTGGTCACATATGTCCACAAAGCAGGAAATAGTAAATAGTAAAGGGTTCTGGGTGCTTCTCTTTGTCATTCAGTCTGGAACCCAGTCCATGTGACTGTGTCATTCACGTCTACAAGCATGTAAATTGTTCTCTGTCCTTTCAGGTTGACAGCTAAAATTAACCATCATAATTACCAATCTGTTTGTCACAATGTTCCTACCATTTTACATTCTCACCATCATTGAATGAATGAAGTACATTATCAAAACCCTTGCAAGAGCTCATATATATATATATAGGAATATATATGTATGAATATACATATATATATACATATAATATTCATAGCTTAGCCTGATAATTAAAGTAGGTAGGGTGTTATAGTAATTTGTGTTTCTTCTCTAATAAATAATGAGGCTGAACTTTTTCACAAATTTGTTATCTATCTGGTATGTCTTTTTGACTAACAGCATCTGTTTTTGTTTTGTTTTGTTCTGTTTTCCATTATCTGATTGATTGTATCTGTTTTCTTTTCATTGGTGAGTATTGAGAGTACACTTTTCATTTTAAAATTTAAATCTATAAACATTGGAGTAACTCTCAGTTATGTAAATTAGCATCAGATATTTTCAGATAAAAACATGTAAATCAAGAATGTCAGAAAAAGGGGTTAGGGATTTAGCTCAGTGGTAGAGCGCTTGTCTACCAAGCACAAGGCCCTGGGTTCGGTCCCCAGCTCTGGAAAAAAAAAAAAAAAAAAGAATGTCAGAAAATTAAAAAAAAAAAAAACAACGCAAAACGAGTATCTGGGAAAAAAGAATAACTGTACCCTTAGGCCTTAGGGTACATCATTAGGAAGTAGCTATGCCATAACACATACTGTGAATGATTTTAAGTTGTTTTTGAAATGAAAACTAGTGGATGGTTTATGAATTAATTGTGTAACATATTACAATATATTTTCCTGTGGAAGGGGAGAATAAATGCTTACCAGAAAGTGAATTCTAAAAATATATAATTCATTTGAAAATAACTTTTATTAATTATTTTACCCAAAGATTTTTGATGGAGCACCACTTGTAAGGGAAAAGGGGTTAATAATCTTAACTCCCCTAAAGGTATAAAAGTTGATAATGGAGTAACTACAGTATAATAGATACTCCTCTGTTCAAATTCAAATTAACAAATTCAAATATTATTGTATTTTTGCCCCTTCTCCCTCCAGCCTCTCCCATGCACCCCACCATTGCTTTCTCTTGAATTCATGACCTGTTCTTCTTTAGTAATTTTTGAATATTCCTAAACATTATAATACAGCCTGCTTAGTCCATGTAATTTATGTTACTTATAATGAGATTTCAAGCCTGAACACTTGTGTTGGTTATCCAACTATTGTCCTGTTTCATGAGTGTCACTATTCCTCTGCTGTCAGCATCTTTCAATGGCCTGCAGTCTTTGTCTAGGATTGGGCCCCTTGAGATCTCCCTCTTCTATGGTGGCCTATCTATAATAACAAAAATGTGTCTATGTGTTCATCACATGTCTTTAATTCTATTCGTGGTTCACTCTCTCTAATGTGATCATGTGCTAACCTACTCACACTTGGGTTCTAATGTAAAGTTCTAGATAGTAACTGACACATATTTAGTCAGTGTTTTAATGTAGTTTGATGTTTTATTTCCGCACCTGCAGACAATACACAGTGGTTAACTGAACCTACGTTTACTTTATTCTCAAGTTCATAATCAAACATTCTCCTTTTCAATCCACTCAAATTGGTTTCATAAAATATTTGCTTATTCTTCATTATTCTTACTACAACAAAGTCTTTTGCTTTGTATTCTGTATTCTTCTAATAACATGATGCAAATCTTTGTGTCATTTGCTAAGCCAGGATTAGAGTGGAGAAAAAGCAGTTATAACTTGCATTTTAGCAAATCTTACTTTGTGATGTTAAAAGGGGTAATTCCTTTAGAAAAGAGTTAGAATTCATTTTTAAAAACCATATACCTGTCATCTTGATGATTTTACTGGTAGTGCACAAATCCATAGTTTGGATATAGAGTTGAATAGGACCTATGGACTAGTACGCTTTAAGAGTCATGTGACAGAACAGAAATGTTGGATTTATTTTGTCAGGTCCATATTTCTAGACTATGACCTAATTTGTTTTCGATGTAATTGCTTGTTGAAATCAATGAGCACACTGTTGTGACATGGGGGTTTCTTAGTATGCTTTGCTAAATATTCTCCAAGGCACAGGCAGTACTCTTAACATCAGCTTTGCCTGATGGTTCTCAGTGTCTCAGCATGGCTGACAGCACAGTACAGTGCCCTGGACTCTTTTTCTCTAGTGCCTTTCCATTTATTTTTCTCCTGCTGTGCTATCAGCTCACATATCTGCATCTTTCTCTCTTCTTGGTCATTCAATGAAATGAAGCATGCATATGTTTCCCATGAACAAATGTCTTCTCAGCCCACAGTCAACTACAATCTATTGGTTCATTTTATGAATTCCATTATTTTTCTGCCATGTTAACTTTAAGTGCCTTAAGCTGAGTTTGTGCCATGGGACAAGAAGAGATAGAGCTTGGGAAAGTGAACTTATCGAAGCTACATATCTATAATTTAAGAGATTATGTATTCATTCGAGTGTCGGAAAGATTTCCCAAGGAATTTCACAGCCATTTTAATGAAACCATCACATCCAATGTTCAGTGGAGAGTAAAGTTGATTCTATTTGGAAGAATCAGTGGTGACAAATACGGAACGAATAGGACACTCTAGTCAGCAAATAGTTTAAATATAAATCTCCCTTTTTCTTTATTCTGATCTCCCTATACATATTATTTTTGTTATATATGAATTTCTACAGTGTTTTAAATTTACATTACCAATTATAATAGATGAGAAACCTTTAAAATGCTCCTAATCCACAGTCCAAGAGGGGGATGTTTTGGAATAGTCCCGTTTAGTGCACTCTACTTAACAAAGTCACACACTAAATCAGATCCTACTAAGACTGCCTGCTTGGTTTGCATAGAACAATGGATGCTGCTCATTGTGAACTTATCTACCACTGTACATAAATGTATTTCTTATTGCAAAAGCATAGAGAAAAGTTAAGCCACAGTCACTCTAAACAGATCATATAGTCAGGTCCATTTTTTTGCCGGAGCACTTACTGTAAACAAGGTCACTTTTTATTTCTAAGATACTTTAAATTGTTCATATCTTCTTTTGACATTAAATGAACATTGTAGCCAAAGCAAATCCAGTATTTTAAAGAGAAGCCTCTGCTTCCTCCTTTTTTCCAGTTCCTCTTTGTTCTTTTATATTTATTATACTAATTACATTATCTCTGAGAATTGACACTGAGTTGTGGATAGGTGACAGAGAGAAAGTTCTAGGCATAGTAAACTGCTTTCATTCATGCATGAGTTTTTCAAGCAATTGTTTCTGCATGATATCAGAAAATAATGTGTAGAGGAACAAAATTGAGTGACCTGGCTTGATCTAGTATTCATTTTACTTTGGTAATCGAAAGTGTCAAGGCTGGGATACTTTGCTTGCTTTTCAAAGCAAAAATGTTTATTTCATTGGATTTCTGCAAATCTCAGGAGGATATTACACACAAAATCTCTGAATCTTTTTTGGTTGTTGCAATTCTCATGGGGTACTGGAAAACATGTTCACTTATTCCATTGTGGCTTGAGTTCCATTGGAGTAACCAATACTTTTCTGATTGGAATTAAGTCCAGCTTTACAAGATGAAACCCATAGCTGCTTCCAGTTTTTGTTCTAGAACTTCTAGATAGGTCATACTTAGGCTTGTAAAGAGCCAGATGCTATTATTCTCCTAAATAAGTATAATATTAAATTGATTCTTAATTACTTAATCTTATACCCATAGATTAATCAATCTCCCAATGTTGAGCAAAGAAAGTTTTAGTTATAATATAGTAATTAATAGAGACCAATAAATGTTTGTGTGGAAGAGAGTAAGAGACTGTGAAATTCTCAGCCATACATGGGATATCTATACCATACTACTTCCCCAAATCTTAATGGTCAGTTGTGGAAGAGGGCATAAAAAGAGTGTGGGAGTCAGAGAAAGTAGAAATGTAATAAAGAAACAATATGCTCTGGAAATTTCAGGGCAGTGATAGAGATGAACTCACAATAACTTAGAAAGCACATACAAGAACCATGCAAGCCCAGTGCAGACAAAATCCCGGCATAGAGAGCTGAGATTTGCAGATTCCTACAGTGTGGCTGAGGAACAATTGACAATGAATAATTTCTGGGAAAAGCAGAGGCTTTCTTTCCTTTAAGAGTGCAATTGAGACACAGCCAGAATACAGCAAATACAGAGGCGAATGCCAGCAGCAAACCACTGAACTGAGAATAGGACCCCCGTTGAAGGAATCAGAGAAAGAACTGGAAGAGCTTGAAGGGGCTCAAGACCCCATATGTACAACAATGCCAAGCAACCAGAGCTTCCAGGGACTAAGCCACTACCTAAAGACTATTCATGGACTGACCCTGGACTCTGACCTCATAGGTAGCAATGAATATCGTAGTAAGAGCACCAGTGGAAGGGGAAGCCCTGAGTCCTGCTAAGACTGAACCCCCAGTGAACTAGATTGTTGGGGGGAGGGCGGCAATGGGGGGAGTGTTGGGAGGGGAACACCCATAAGGAAGGGGAGGGGGGAGAGGGATGTTTGCCCGGAAACTGGGAAAGGGAATAACACTCGAAATGTATATAAGAAATACTCAAGTTAATAAAAAATAAATAAAAATAAAAAAGAGTGCAATTCCTGGTAAGCTGACCCTGCTCCAGAGGAAAGCCACCTATTCAGGTTATATAAGTAAAATAATTTGGAATTGATAGGTATAAAACAAAAGAAGCAAATGAACAAACAAACAAAAAGATCCACAATGGATAATAAGAAAGGGTAAATACAGAAGAAATGAATGGAGGTAATGGACAACTGAGTCATAAAAGAGGATACAAAGCTAATTATGTTTTTTATTTTGGACTCATATAGATTTTTATTTTGGTGATCATTAAATGCATAAAAATATATTTTGAATCGAAACTGAGTGTGATGCACCACAGCCTCAGAATAGTCATTCTCATTGTACAGAACTTCACTGAGGTAAATAGAGGTTGGGTCTGGCTAATTTTGATATATGATGTTTATTACTTGCAAATAACATAATAATTTTTGTTTTTAGAAATGTAACGAAGAGAGCACAGAATCAGTAAGTGGAAAAGGGTGGATCTGCAAAGAATTGGGTTCTGAAGATAATAAAAACATATCCTATGAAATTATTAAAGAAGTCATAAGAGGGAAGTCTAGAAAAGTCAAAACCCTAAGTCTAAAATATTGGAACTGCAAAAATTAAGAAAGTATAATCCTAAGCAAAACAATCTAAAAATTAGATTTTCTTTATATTTTAAGAATTTATTTAATAAAAATTTTCAAAAATGAGAGAATATGCCATAATTCACTTTTCATAATAAATCGAATCATGAAAGCAAACAAGGAACCGCATGCGTGAGTCACACCATGTAAGCAGTCACCCAAAGAGCCCAATTCCAGAAAACTCAGTCACAGATGCTAATGAACGAATGGCAATCTCTTTCTTAAGCACAAAGAAAGCTTAGTAATAGTGGTCTTGTTGAGTCACATTTATAAAATAATATTGAGGATATTAATTTTTAAAGATTTATTTATTTTTATATGAGTATGCTATAGCGGTCTTCAGACACATACCACAAAAGTGCATTGGCTCCCATTACAGATGGTTCTGAGCCACCCTGTGGATGCTGGGAATTGAACTCGGGACCTCTGGAAGCGTGGTCGGTGCTCTTAACCACTGAACCATTTCTCCAGCTCCAGGATATTATTTTTTTTCTAAACTTTTTAACACATTGCATATATAAAATGTTGAAACATACAAATGGGAAAAACAGAGCATAGAAAGAAATTTGTTAAGAAATAGTGCTACCAATTTGAAGCTTTGGAAGGAAAGAAGTAAAATGTAACAGGACAAAAGGCTTTTAAAGAAAAATTGCTCTAAATAGGCTAAGTAGAGGGATAAAGTACTACCCTTTCTGTTGAGATAATTCAGAGATCTGACTAAAGTTTATGATCATTAACTATGTGTGCACGTCTTCATCCAGACTGTACTGTTGATTCTTATAGGACATTTCCTTTGAGAAAGTGAGCTTCCCCACCCCCAGGTATTGCCAACCCTGGCACTTAAAGTCTCTGTGAGATTAATCATGTCCTCTCCCAGTGAAACCAGACATGGCCGCCCAGGTAGAGGAGTATCCCATGTACAAGCAACAGCTTTTGGCATAGCTTTTGCTCCACTTATTCTGGACACACATGAAGGTCAAGCTGCACATCTGCTACATGTCTGGGCAGCCCTAGATTTAGCTGGTATACACGCTTTGGTTGTCTGAGAACCCCATGGTACCAGCATGGCACCTGGTTAGTTGTCTCTGTTGGTCTTTCTGTGGAGTTCCTATCCACTTCAGGAACTTCAATTCTTCCTCTTCCTCTTTCATAAGAGTCCCCAAGCTCCATCCAGTTTGGCTGTGGGTGTCTGCGTCTGTCTGAGTTAATTGCTGGGTGGCACCTCTCAGAGGACAGGACATTGCTACTCTTTTATTTTTCTTCTTTTTCTTTTTTTCGGAGCTGAGGACCGAACCCAGGGCCTTGCGCTTGCTAGGTAAGCGCTCTACCACTGAGCTAAATCCCCAACCTACATTGTTACTCTTAGTAAGCATAGTTACTTTTGTTTTGATAGTGTTGTTGCTGGTTTTAAAATTTACGATTTGATGAGCATCAGCCCAAGCATGCTTATTAAATTTCTAGCTCTTCTGTGGCATTCTTCCCTATTGTTTTGTGTATGTAGAGATCTGTTTCCTGCATACTGACATGTTGATCACAGATTTCACAAAGCTAACTCTGCTGGGTATCTTCTCTTTGTTGTTGTTTATTCAATTATCATAAAGTAAGTCAGTAATTTTGCTGGGACTCTTGAAGCAAATTTAACTCTAATGCCCTCAAAATAAATAGAGCTTCATTAGCTAAAAGGAATGCCATTGAAAATAATCGTCATGTTTTAAAAATGTCTTCATCATTGGCATATCATGTGGTCAATCCCATCCCCCAAATTCGGCATTCTACCCTTATAACACAATCTTCCGGTTAAATAAGAAGTGCATGTTTCTTTTTAATTTCTAATATATAATTTCAAACAAAATGATTTAAAAATTTTGCAATTAAGTTTTTAATATTTAAGAGTCTAGGATTTTATGGGATGCCAGTTAATATTGCATTTCATGACATACATAAGTGGGCACTATATTTGAGACCAGCTTTCTTCAAGGCTCTATTTTGATAAGGGCAGAGGCAACTAAAGGAATTCATAAGTATCTTATGTATATATGTGGGTTATTCTCACCTCAAAGTTAGGTGTTCTTGTGTCTGTAGTAGGTAATAGTGTGTTTCAGCTCTCTTGCCTACCAGCTGGTTAAATTAGAAAGTTCTTTAAATTGTTTGAGTGCTAATTTCTATATTAATATAACTAATAAAACAGGTATGTATTTCTTAGAACTGTAAAGAATTAATAATCATCGTCAGAAACTCAGAGCATATATATGCTTTTCCTATGTTAACTATTATGTAATTAGGAACTGAAGAAATATTTTATATGGCCAGCCATTGATGAGCTCTGTAAAGATTAAATATGAATGACAGAACTGAGTGGACATGGGCTAATAGGGCATCCCAGCATTAGCTATATATTCAAGTATGTGCTTGTAGCCTTTTTACATTTGAGCTATTTTCCATTTAAAATTAAAATTACAGGTAATATTCACATGTTCTAGAGTATAAAGACAGGTAGGTAAAGAAAGATCCTATACATATTACAAATTCTGATTAAGTTTCTCTGAATGTTCTATTATAGTATGAATGAAATAGTATCTGAATAAGTTTAACTAGGGGCCCTACCATTTGCATGAAGCACCAAGTTGACATTTCTAATCTCCAATAATCCACACGCATTCTTCTTAATATTTGCATTACCTTTTTGATATTTTATTTGTTGAGCTTCTTTTGGAATTTCTTTATATCATCAAGATATAATCTTTATTATATTGTTTTCACTGATATACATTCTGAGTACTTAAGCCTGTTCTTAGCACATAATAAATCTATTCAGTCACAGATGATTCTTGGATATTAATATAAAAACTAACTTCACTAAGTATCTTTATACTTTCTTTGCATGGTTTGCAGAGGGACAGTTCATTTATTGTCACATATTATTCCCTATTTCCTTCTGGGTCTGTTATGGATACCTTGACAAAACCTATTTTTCCTTTGATATTTATTCCATTCACACCCTTCTGTGTTATAGTCAGGCTCATTTTACAGGTGCATTGGTATCACTCCTTACTCTGTTTCAGGTCCATAATCATACATCATATACTATTTCTGAAGGCGGGTGTTACTAACCCAAAGTGTCTCTAGATTTTTAAGAATCTGTCATTTCTCCTTTGGTAATTATGTAGCAGTCCAGGGTCTTCTTTTGTCTGCATTTTTGGGTAACACCCTATCTGTCTTTAATATAATTAAATGTGAATGACCGAACAGAGTAGATTTGAGATACCTTCCCCCCTTTCCCTGGAATAGTTTGAGGTATGGAATGAAAATGTTAATTTTAGTCAAAGAGAAACTAAGCAATTAATAGTATTTGTCATAACAAGAACTGACTCAACTCCTGCTGATGTCGGCACTCCCCCCAAGTACAGTTGTTTTGACTCCTTATTCATTTTTGATTTGAGTAAATACTGTCTAATTCCTGGGATATTTGTGATTTTTCTGTTGCTGTGGAAGACCCATTCTTTAGGCTTTTGAGGCAAACTTATTGTCCTCTTTGCTAAGGAAAGATAGTCTCCTCTACTAATATTTATAGTCACATACAATAACAAGCTCTACTGTTAGTATTTATTATTATTCACATGTTAAGGCAACATCCCAGTAGTCTGTTAAATGTGATTTTGAAAAGGATTAAATAGGCAAACATGTCAAGTTCAAAATAAACCACATGGATGAGAAAGCTGTAATGAGTTGACTTTTACTTGTGAAGTTGACCCACATGTCTCACTTGTGAAACACTTTCTGACAGCTTTTGAAAGCACACAGTAAGCTCTGTTGGACATATGGATGTCTTTCCTATTCGTTTCTTCTTTTTTTAATTGAAAAAAATTTTTTTCATACAGTGAATTCTGATTATGGTTTCCCCTCCACATCTCCACTGAGAATCTAACCAGCTTACAACACATAAAAATCCACATATTCTCTCTCTCTCTCATTAGAAAGAGAAAAGAGTGCATCTAAATGATAGTAATATAATAGGATATAACAACAACAAATAAGACATAATAAAACCAAGGAAGGACTGATAACTATCGAGACAACCCTCCCATCCCTCTAAGATTTTATTATGTTTTTTTCAGGAAGCAAAAAAAAAAAAGGAAGTCATTAATATAATCATTAGGCTTCAGCAGATATATGTGACTATTGGAAAAATATGAAGTGAATATTCTTCAAGTCTTTTACTTGCTCCTTAACCCTCCATTTCACTATAAAGCCACCTGAAAGGGAGTGGAGGAATAGCTTGTCATCATCTTTGACAGAGAGCGAACATTGCAATAGATACCAAGAAGCATTATTCTTGCCATTATATCTTATCCTTTTTGATTTCTCAGTACTCTGTGTGGATAATACGGTGTAGAATATAATATATAATATATATATATAATATAATATATATTAAATAAAGATATATATTATATATAATACAGTTGAGAAAAATCAACAAGACAGATTAACTCTTAGCTAGACTAACCAGTGGGCACAGAGAGTGTATCCAAATTGACAGTTTCCCTGATTTCCTTCACAATCTATTTGCTTTGTGTATAAAAATCAATATTCTTTTGTGCATACTAATTTTATAACTTTTATAATTCTCTGAAAAATGGGTGTAGATAGGAAGGAGATGCTGCAGGAAATGATCTCTTATCAAGTTGAGGATAAGACTGGGGAACTGGAGAATAAGAATGAAAATTAAAATCCCTTATTTGATTCTCTAGCCAAGGTGACCAGTGTATTTCCTTGTAGATAGTTCAATATCTTAAAACTATTGAAAAATGAGCTTATGGCAGCAAACAAACAAATGAAACAGAGACCTTATTTCAGCCAAAAAATTATACTAACATCCCTGTACTAAGATATGGGAATTCTGTGGCTGAGGAAGGGATGAAGTCAGAATAAAAACCAAGAGCCACAACTTCTAAATATGCACAGTTCAATCCCTGCAGGAGAACTCAAGCAAACACTGCTTCATGGGAAAATACCGAGAATACCAGATCTCTGCTCTTTAAGTGTGTCAAAACCACACACACACACACACACACACACACACACACACACACACACACACACCAATAAACAAACAACAACAGCAACAAGAAAAGAAAATTTTAAGAACTGTGATTGGGAGAAACAAAGGAGGCACGGAAACAAACAGCAATGATCTCCGAATATCACATACACAAGTATCAGAAATCAATGAATCTGGATAAAGTCTAGTTGAGAAGACCTCTCAATATTAGTTGATAGGTTAATAACTGTATATTGGAGGTTGCAGGCACTCGAACTGGAGAAGCTAAGGGCAGGACATATATGCAACTCTCTAATATTATTTAAGTACTCTTTAAAACACAAAATGTTTGGAAGGACATTTTTCACTCTCTTCATTTTTGTGCATTCATGCCTGTAATGTATAGCCAACACCAAAAGAACTATCTACATAAGGAAGAAGCTCACCAGTATATGAGAGAGGTTCAATTCTAGGAGGAAGATATTTTGTTTACTCCAATTAAATTTTTTGTTATACTATATTGTTCTGGTGATGTACGTGAACGAAGGACATATGATGGATACATTTTTTCTGTTCAGGGTGTACAGGTCTTGAAAGAGAGGAGAGAGAGAGAGAGAGAGAGAGAGAGAGAGAGAGAGAGAGAGAGAGAGAGAGAGAGAGAGAGGGAGAGAGGAGGGAGAGAGGAGAGAGAGAGAGAGAGAGAGAGAGAGAGAGAGAGAGAGAGAGAGAGAGAGAGAGAGAGAGAGAGAGAGAGAGAGAGAGAGAGAGAGAGAGAGGCAGAGAGAGAGAGAGAGAGAGAGAGAGAGAGAGAGAGAGAGCCATAGATATAATTCCTCATTATCTAGTTTAAAGAAAAATTGAAATGGTATAGGTACTGTTATATGCTGGATTTAAGTTATACTTTGTATCAATCTGTCCATCTATAAAAACAAAAGGTAGATTATTGTAGTCTCCTTAGACTTTATCTGGCCTTGAGATGGTACATATTAGGAGAAATTATACTTACTTAAGTGATGTGATTAGTTTTAACTTATGATCTGTCAAACTGACATGCAATTTTAAACTTTTCCACATTATTTATGACTATCATCTTAGACATCATAATCAGATGTTTGAGACTATTCTTCCTAGATTTTCTGGTTAGGTTATGAGCCACATGAGCCCTCACACATTTTGTTTATCATCATTGATGACATCACCATTTTCCTGCAACTCTGTTTCCATACAACTATTTCAAACACATATTTCGAACCTGCCTACCTTCGGCTTTTTGTTTTACATGCCATCTGGAAACTTCATCTGTTACACAATTTTAACCCTCATTACTTAAATATAATTGCCCATTTAAGATATTTAAATCCCTCCAATATTGAGACAGTTTTACTCCCATAAGTTAAGTTCCAGCTGAAAGTTTAGTTCCAAATGTATAATTTTAATCCACCAATAACCAGATATACAGCAAATAAATCTCTTGTCCATTTAACCAGGGAAATAGCATAAAAACAGAAAATAACTGGTTAATCTACATAAACTATGACTGAAACTATTAAAATTAGCCTCGGGTAGTACTGCCATGAGTTCTAGATGGTCTGGGTTACACAGTATGTAATAGTACAGCAGCCCAGACAGAATAATTTGAGACTTTATCCAAAAGAAGAACCCCTTCACATTAAAAATTATTTTTAAATACACAATGGGTAGAAATTCTCTAGACAGTGGCTAAAATTGTTTTCAAATACTATTCCTTGGTGACTTTTCGTTACTGAACAACTTAATGCCAACAAAGCAAAGTTCTTCTCATCTGTGAAGCAAACAAAGTGTCTCACTTTACCTAGGGGATTGTTATTCCAATTACAGGATTTATTATTGTTATTCTCTAATTCCTACATTAGAGATCCTAGGCATAGTTCTGACGCATTAGAGCCAAAATGCTATTTATTATCACTGGTGTCATCCCCCTGCTGAGCAACAAAGGATCAATAGAAACTTTAGAGCATTTAGTTGGATGTGGCTAGGGAAAAGTGACTGGTTTCCCTATGGGAACATATTGCCTTACCCGCAATAGGAAAAGCACATTTTTCAAGTAACTTAATATGTTTAAGAAAATTTCTTCCAAACTTAAAATTATACATGTAACAGACAACCGTAAATGAACACAGAAAAAGATTCTTTTCTCTCTCAGTCAATACATGTAGATACTAACTTTTAATACTACTTGTAGCAGCATGGACTTCCTGTGGCGGTATTTTGGTATGCATAATGTTTTTATAAGTTAATTAAATTATGAAGACATAAAGCATATCAATTATAGTTTCCATTCTGTAAATGCATAAATGTTTTAATTTTCACTAGCTATTTTTTTGTTCTCAGGGTATCTGAAGTTTTTTACTTAACATTTTTTTTCAATATTCAAATAAAATGCCCTCCAAAATCTAAGTTTCTTTTTACACTCAAGTTTCAAGAAAAGTATCATTACATAAATATTTTCAGGGACATTAAAATTAGTGTTAACCGCAATTCTGTTGTAGATTTCTTTGAGTGCACGCACACATATGCACATGAAAAGTGTACAGAGGGCATAGTTCTGAGTGTGGTGGAATAGAAAAAAGTATTGATTTTGAAAATTAACAAAAGAATAATGCATTTTATTTTTTTTAAATTTGCAACATAGCTTCACAATGCCCCTCATGGATTTAGATATTTAAATCATATGCTTATATCTGAAATGTGTTAATCTAGTTAAGGGAGAGCACACTTCCTGTTTCTTACTGTATCTCGGTCTGTTCATATCTCACTTGTTCTGAATAGCCCTAGGGTGCACAGATGGTGTGGAATAGACGTGGGTTACCCCTATGGCTGAGGCAAAGATCCTAAATCATGCACTCCATTGTTGAGATTGCTGGAGTCATGCCTCACGCTTGCGTTTCTGACATATTGATAGTCCCCACTTTTGCATTTGATATTTGAGTCTGTCTCTATGGGCTTATTGTTTGTAGGCAGCTTCCATTCTGAGAAACTTCAGGGATCAATCTTAAGGGTTTGAAATGCCTGCTTGAAACTCGCTTGCCTAATCAGGCTTTTAGATGATTTCTTCTTTGCTTGCCTCCTGCATTGCATTTCTACAGGGCACATTTTCAGTATTCTATGAAATACTGAAATATGTGTATTACTATCCAGGGACTGACTTTATTTGGAATGTTCTCAACACTGCATTGGAGCACAGTGGGGAGCTATTTTTCAAATACCAAATTATTTTAAAAATATGAGTTTCCAAGATATTTTTCATTAGAGGAAATTGAGTGTTATAACTAAAGTTTGGTTTCAGAGTTTCATGGAGATCCTAAATTTGGGATCCTTCGACACTTCAAATGCTTGCTAATGTAGCTATGAAAAGGAATCAAAACCTGGCAAAATAAACAACAATGATATGAGAAAAGAATTCTGAATTTTTTTAAGATATGGTTGACACTCAGTCTACATGAGTAACAGTAAATAAATAATGGATGTAATAATACCTTATTATGAATTGCTTGAAGTCATAAATTCATACCTATGTAAAATTGAAAATTAAGTTAAAATAATAAAGACAATTAATTGCCATTTGCATATTATCCAAAATAGGTGCAAAGGAAAGATCATATGGTTTTGTCTTGGCTATTTTTTATCTTCATTAAAGTCTCAGTTCTACAAATGGAAGTGTTTTTATTTAATGTGGTTATTGTTATGATTACAAAGCATTTCTCAACATATGGCACTTAGGGTGCCCAATGTGTTATTTCTTGCCTTATAACAATGTGAACACAGTGTCAGGCCACAGGAAAAACTTAAAAAGTAGAGATCACCAATATTCACTTTAACCCCTTTGATCAGCATACATAGTATGTGCCCCCAAGCAACAACCAGATGGACTCAGTTTATTCTCAAGTAAATTAATTATTTTATATAATTCATATATCCAAGAATGTGTACTCCCTCTAGAACAATGATATGTCTAACAGGGAACATTAGTTATTCAAGAATAGACACAGTTTACTGAAAAATCAAATAATACTCATTAATTTTGAGTTCTGCAGTTCCAAATCTGAAGAATATGAGGTTCTCATAATATGCATTTGTAACTATGTGTTTCACTTTTAAAACTCTCTTTTAATGAAATATGGTAGCTAATGATCAGAGGCTAAAGATTTGATTTCAATTGAGAAAAGAACACATTAAAATAATAGAGCAAAACACTGGTGTTTAGCTAAATGTATTGATTACTAGATACACTTTATTAAAATTCATCATTACTGACATTGAATACCTAAATGAAATAAGCCTATCAATAGTATAAACTATGACTATAATTTTAACTGAAAATAATAAAAATATTAGACTACCTAACATATATGCAACAATCTGTAACAGATTGATACTTTTCTTTCATTACAAATAGTTATTTTCATATGATATATTCTGATTATGGTGTCCCATCTTGAAATTCTCTGGGATCTCCTCACCTCCACTCTCATATGAATCCAAACCCTTCCTGTCTCTCATTGGAAGACAAATAGGCATCTAATGAATGACAATAAAATCAAATAAGACCCGCCCAAATCTATCAGGTTATGATAAAACATGCAAACAGAAAAAAAGAGCCTAAGGAGGGAATAAAAAAAAAGCCACGAGAAACAGGTAGATGTCCAAACACAGGTTCATATTTACAGGTCTTTCATAAATTCAAAAACACCTGCAGCTATAATGCACTCTATGCCCTCAGGTTTTTGTAATCTTTCTGCTTCACCTTCTGCTGCATTCGCTGAATCCTTAGGGGAAGGATTTGAGGGACACATTTTATTTAGGGCTGAATGTTCTAAGGTCTCTGTGGTAGTATGAATATGATTAGACCATGGAAAATGGCACTGTTAGGAGTTATGGCTTTGTTGGAGTAGGTATTGCTAGAGTATGTATGTATGGAGGGAGTGTATCACTGTGGGGATGAGCTTTGAAATTCTATTCTTAAGCTCATCCACAGTGGAAAAGAATCTTCCCCTGGATGCCTATAGAAGAAGGAGTTTTCTCCTGTGGCTGCCTTGAGATCATGATGTAGAACTCTCAGCCTAGATGTTGCCATACTTGGATCAAGAGGTTTCAGAGGAGGAGAATTTTAGTATGTTGCCTGGAGATCATTCCTGTGATATTTTGATAAAGAATGTGGCTGATTTTTGCCCTTTTCTGGGGAGTCTCCCTGAGGCTAAGGCAAAGAGTATCGAATTGATTGCATTGAGAAAGCAGGTCTTTAAAAAGCATCCCATATACTCTGCCCTGTGGCTTACTCTTAGGAAGAGCATTTGATCAAGTGTAGTATGCTGAGAAAAGAAAAATATAAAATAAATGGTTCAAGTAAAAAAGGGGCACTAGGAAGTAAAATGAAGCTAAGTTGTATGTTAGAGGAGATAAACAGATAATGTGGTTAATTTGGGGCAAAGTCCCACCAAGCTAAGCATAATGTTTATACTTTTGCAGTTGAAAAACAGTTAGATCTAGGCATTATTAGTACCCGGTCATTGTTTTCATTTGGACTTTTAATCTGAAATGAACTCCAATCCAGAAATGGAAGGCACACCTGTGAACTAGATCTTAAGTCTGGAAGACACAGAGTTTTGATTTGGATCTTGACATAGTATGGCAGATATTTTCGATCCAGATCTTGAGGTGTTGTGGCCATGAAAGGCTTAGGTCTAAGCATACTGGCACATACCTTTAATCCTAGGAGATGGAGATAGGAATCTTTGAAATTAGACTTAGCCTGGTTCAGAGCAAGTTCCACATAGAGAAAGAAAAGTTTCAGTCCAGGAATAGTGGACCACACTTAATCCCAACACTAAGTATAAAGAGGCATGAAGATCTCTTCATTCAAAGTCAGAGCAAGTTCCGGGCCAGCCAAGCTTAGTCAATGAAGGAACTGGAAAACAAAAAGCTGGTGTTGGTATAATAGAATAAGGGGAGCATATTGCAACCCCAGAAATCATAAGAACTAACAGCCTTGACCACCCATGGCTCTACCTTTACAGTCAAGGATAGAAAAATAATACTGGGACAACTGATGCTGGTGAGCCGAAGCTAAAAATCAGTGGTGATTTGTTGCTTATGCCCTAGACAGTTCTCCACCCTACCCTACCTGCTCTTGGAGTTTGGGGTTGAATTGGCACAGAGTCAACAACATAGACTCTGGGGCAGGTGAGAAATACTCCTAAGGGATAGAACATCCAATGAAAGTGGGCATGTGAGGGACCCTTGCAAAGCGAGGCGGGGGTGGATGTGATATGCTTGGAGAATTCTTTGGGAATTTGTAAGGGGATGAAAAGTTCCATGTGTCACATGGTGCCATAAGTTGATTACTATGCAATTCCCTTAAATCTCATCAGGGGTAAGAGGAGGGTACCTCCGATTGGGACTGAGCCAAAGGGCTAGTGAGAGAGGGACCTTGGACAGTGCACTAGAGGAAGGCTTAGAGCTTGACAGGTGGAGGGCTGGAGCAGAGGTGCCCTCATCCTCATCCGTAAAATCAACCTGCCTCCCCAGAGAAAGTGGGATGGGGTCAGTAATAGAAAGGTGAATATTAGGCTGATCCTGACAGTCTTTACTATGGGCAGCCACCACTTCCTCTGGGGAAGAATTCTTAAGACTGGCAATGACTGAATGGAGGATAGGGATGAAGAACAAGGGAGTGATAACCCTAGACTATACCTCATGCTTTTGGGCAAGGAAGAGAACGTGCATCCAGAGGTCAGGGTCACACACGTTTTGGGGGGATATCCAAGGGGTCAATATAGTAGCCTCCTCCCAAAATTGGTCCAGGTCTTGAGTCTTATACCCTTGAGACCATGAGTAACCAGAAGGGTTTTCAGAGCCCTAATCTGGGGTTCCTTGATGGGAAAAGGGAAGAAACCCATCATGATGAGCACAAAGGAAACAAAGGACTAACAAATATAACAGAAGAAGCAATGAAAGCCACAGTGTACTAAACAGGGGACTTCCTCAGCTGCAGCTCAAAGACCTTATGCCTGAACAGTTTACCCAGGAACGAAAGGCATCTGGGAGCCAATTCCTGGTACCACTACCTGGGAAACCAGCCCCTATGTCAGGTAAAAGGATGAGTCCAGACCAAAAGTGAAAAGGAGCAGACAAAGACGCAGAAGCCAGAAAAGATGGCTGCCGCACGCTTATTGCAGCATGCTCGCCCAAAGGAAAAAACAAAACAAACAAACAAACAAAAAAAAACAAAGATGGTCCCTGCCCACTTGTCTCATGCTCACTGCATGCTCACCCTCGAACTGAACCTAGACCAAAAGCGAGATTACCGGAATGGACAAACAGAAAAAACAAAGAAGACAGAAATTAGGTCCACATGCTCATCTTTGCAGGCCCACAAAATAAAACACTAAAGAGCTAACTCACTGAAGAAGTCACCGAATGGGTTACGACAGTAGTACCACAAGAAGAAGAGCAGATCAGGCCAAAGCAGAAGCACAGTCCTTGCAGCAACAGTTAAAAATGAACCCTCAGAAAAGGAGATTTGCAGGGAGCCACAAATGAAAACAATGAAGTAGTCCTTCGACCAAGTTAGGTGATTGTTATTTCCTGGGCCCTGGACAGTTCTCTGCTCAAAGCTACCTGCTCTTGGGGTTTGGGGGTGAGTTGGCACAGAGTCAACAATACAGACTCTGGGAGCAGGTGAGAAATGCTGCAGCAAGCTCATCTGAGCACTGCTGCCAGCTCCTTTAATACCCTCCACTCGTGCCCCACCAGTCCCAAGAAAGTATGTATTCTAAATAGCAGTTTCTGTTTGGCTAGCACTGTATGCACCAGCAACCCTTGTTCTCTCAGACAGGCCTCAGTTAGGTCCTCTTGCAGGAATTCTGTTGTCACAGGTAGTCCTCAATTAGGTCCTCCTGCAGGAGATGCTTCTGTATTGCAGGGTGGGCAGTGTTTACATAGCGGCATCCTCACTATTAATTAGCAAGTTTCAAATTTCTGGGAAGTAATTTCTGAGAACACAAAGAAGCTGTGCTCACGCAGCCAAGGTTGTCAACTCCTACGGTAGCTGTGCTTGATAACTTGTAAGAATTACCCATGTGATACTGATTTTGAAGGCACGAAGGAGTCATGGAGAACAGCTGGGGCTTGATACTTTGAGAATCCAGGAGAGGCCATTGATGAAGATGCAACTTCAATTGCACCCAGCCCAAGACAGAAAGTGTCATGCAAAGATAAAGGCTTGGCGTTGTGAAGCTATCCTATGAGAGGCTATTGGTGAAAACTACTTTGTAGAGGAAGGTCCCAATACAGTGGGAAGACAGGATGACCTCTGAGAACAGCAGCATCAATTGAATGGAGTCAAACAGAGCCTAGGGTGTTACTGAGGGCAGAACCGGAGAAGCCTTTTGGGGGATCCCAAAAGATCATGTGAGCATCCCAGACATTGGAACAAGAAGTTATAAAGTCAAAGATGTACTAGAGACCCTAAAATTTTAGAAATGCCAGAGCCATGGGATATCTGATAAGGAAAGTTCCTAACAGGGAATGGACCAAGTCCAAGAGAAAGAAGTGTGTTACAGCCATCAAAGTGAAAGAAATTGGGCATCAGACATGGAGATTCAAAGTTTCAAGTTTTACCAGCTGCTTTTGGTCTTCCTTAAGTCCTGTATTTTCTTATTAATCCATTTTGGAATGGTAGTGTATATCCTGTGCCATGATATATTAGAAACATGTATCTTCCTTTTGATTTTAATTTTCTAGAGGATTATAGTCAAGAGATTGTAAGACTTTCAGAAAAGTCTTCGAACTTTGGACTTTTAACATTGTTGAGACTGTTATAGATTATATAGACTTTTGAAGTTGGTCTAAATGTGTTTTGCATTATGCATTGGCTGAGGAAGGCCCCTAAAGCATCATATGTTTGAAGAAGCCTATGGGTGTCTGGGAGTAGTATGTGGTAGTTTTAATATGCTTGGATCATGGAAATTGACACTCTTAAAAGGTGGGGCCTTGTTGGAGTAGGTGTGGCTTTGCCAAGGAAGTCCATCACTGTAGGGTAGGCTTTGAAGTCCTATGCTTAAATTCTACCCAGGGTTGGAAAGACCTTCCTCCTGGCTGCCTACAGAAGAGAGTCTTTTCTTGCCTGTCTTTAGATCAAGGTATAGAAGTCTCATCTCTTCTAGCACTATGTGTGCCTGGACACTGCCATGATTCCTGCTATGATGATATGGGACTGAACCTCTGAAACTATAAGCTAGCCCAACTAAATGTTTTCTTTTATAAAGAGTTACTTGGTCATGGTGTCTCTTTACAGCAATAAAACCCTAACTAGGACAGTCTGTCACTGCATATTGTATAGTCATGGATCTCTGGATTTAGTTTTATTTATCACAGGAAGAAGCTTGCCAATGATAACTGAGCAAGGCACTGATCTATATCCTCTAGGTCCCAGGTCTATTAAGTTTCAAGTTCTTGATCACAGAGCAGTGTTGTGAATGGGTTCGATTTCATGCATTCAACCAGGTAGTGGTTGGTTACTCTGAAAACCTTTATGATATGCCATGTAATTAGGTTATGATTATAGGTAAAAAGGATTTGTAATTTGTTTTTTTTTATTTTCCTACTTTAGTAGCATGAATAGTATCTTACGTTACTAAGAATACTATTTCATAGGAATAAAGGCTCAAGTCAGCACAGCTTAACTTCTCTATATTCAAGGAGTTGCGTATATGTCATCTTCAGCAGTTGGTCCCTATTGTCAGTTTATGGAGAACACCCATAGCCGTAGCAATAGCCTGGGTTGTTTGGTGGGTTCCCATGGGACTCCATTGACTAGCAAGTAGACTCAATGGCACTAGAGGCACCATTTGATGATGAAAGATGTCCAGCTAGAGCTCTATCTCATTATTTGGCAATTTCTTTTAAATCACCTTCATACATGTACATAACTTATAAAGATTCTTATGTATTATATTTCAATACAGTTTCTCAACTATCCTTAAATATTTGCTATGAATCACATATTCTTCCTTGTATCTCTCTTTCTTTCCCATTCTCTCTTTCACTGATTCCAGACATCTTCCTCATTCATTCATAACTAGATTTTCTCTTCCTAGGGATATCCACACTTCATTCTCTTATGCTACACTTAACTTTTGTTGTTATAGAGATTTTAGTTTCCATCTGCATATAAGTGAATATATGCCATGTTTGCCTTTGTGAGCCTGGGTTACCTCATATTATCTAAGCACCATGGATAAAAGGTAAACGTCAACAACAGATAGAACAGGCGTCTTACAAACTCCTGGAAACAGAGCAACTTACTACTGAATAAAATATGAGTAAAGACTATAATAATTAGGAACAAACTTAAAATCTCTTTAGAATCAAATGAAAACACAATATACCAAAACATATTTGACACAATGAAGATGGTTCTAAGAAGCAAGTTCATAGCACTAAGCGCCTACATTTTAAAAATGGAGAGACCGCATATTCATAACTTAGTGGCAAGTTCGAAATCTCTAGAACAAAAAGAAAAGAAAGAAAGAAGAAAGGGAAGAAAAGTGGAAGGAAGGAAAGAAAGAAGGAAGGAAGAAAGGAAGGAAGGAAGGAAGGAAGGAAGGAAGGAAGGAAGGAAATAACTCCAGAAAGAAGAGAGCCTACTATTTTTGTATGTACAGTCTGTCCTGTGGCATTACACAGGTCTACATCCTCATTATGACTCCTTTTATTTTCGTGTTTCTAGTACAATAAAGTCTTTACAATTATTATTCTTTCTTGTTTACAAGTTTGTATCCTGCTTTCCTAAACTATTTTATTAACCTCTTGGACTATGTTCAAGTTTAGTCTTTAGGACATAATACCATCAAAAATCAACCACAATGCCACAGTGAATGGTCCACACTAAAACAGGAACTTTTGTCTTTTTTTATTAATTTTTTTACTAATCATTCCATTTCTTTACATTTCAAATGATATCCACCTTCTTTGTTACCCTAAAACCCCCATCCCATCTTCCCTCTACTCTTTCCCCTTTGGCTCTATGAGACTGCTCCCCACCCACACACCCCCTCCTGCTCTACCACTCCAGCATTCCTCTAAGCTGGAGCAGAAAACCTCCACAAAACCAATGGCCTCCCATTGCATTGATGTTAGACAAGGTCATCCACTGCTCCATATGTACCTGGAGTCATGGATACCATCCTGTACACTCCTGGTTTGGTGGTCTTTTCAATATATATGGCATCTTACTCATTTGAGATTCACAATTTTTGAATGAATTTCCTAGGGACCTTCAAAACTAAGAATTCTCTGGCTTCATACAGGTAAGCATCTTAGAGTTGCCCCAGTGTGAACTAACTCTCTCTCTCTCTCTCTCTCTCTCTCTCTCTCTCTCTCTCTCTCTCTCTCTCTCTCTTCCCCCCTCTCTCCTTTCCTTTACCTCGTTTGGCTTATCTAATTTACATATTTCAAAACAAGTAGAGCGATATCCATTACACAAGTGAGGAAATGTGACCCTAGAAACGTTGCAGACTCTGTAGATATGTTTGACTCCAGAGAAGACAATAATTCTGTGTTACAGACTGACATCTTCCTTTCGTGATCCTTCCCTTATACTTAAATGTGTACTCCATGAACATTTATACCCCCATAGTGTTTATAACAAGAAATAATTGGCTATAATTGCAGTTGGCTATAATTGCATCTTTGTATGCAGGTGTATGCAACCTGCACTTTCTTTCTTTTTTTTTTTTTTTTTTTTTTTCTTTTTTTTTTTTTTCAGAGCTGGGGACCGAACCCAGGGCCTTGCGCTTCCCTAGGCAAGCACCTACCACTGAGCTAAATCCCCAACCCCAACCTGCACT